>NC_056606.1:16681736-17001736 GCF_018340385.1 Cyprinus carpio | reverse complement strand
TTTGACAATCAGTTAAAATTGAAAACGAGTTCACTGACTCGTTTTAAATACACTACCAAATATTTTATTTAAAGGAATGTTTTTGAAAGTCCATTATGCTGACCAGTACTTTTTTGAAAAATATGATACTTTTTAAATTAATAGAAAGTTTGAAAGAAATAACAGCATTTATTTGAAATGGAAAAAGTTTATAACAAATGTTTTAAAAATCACTTTTTTTTATCAATTTAATGCATTTTTGCTGAATAAAAATAGTAATTTATTAAAAAAAAAAAGAAAAATATTACCAACCCAAAACTGTGAAATGATATCATTAAAAAAAATCCATATCCTGTAAGCTTTATTTTCATAAATAAATAAAAAAACAAAAAACAAATCTGGATTTGAACCTTCCTCCCTTTGCATGCTAAGACCAAAGCTGTACAAACTGAATAATGCATTTACAATATAATAATACAACTATCATGATAATACAACTTGCATGTCAAATGAATGTTTGTCTAATCACGCCTATAGTACCAAAGTAAGCCAGGACATACGCTGTGTGCACGAGTGCAAAAAAGAGAAAATTGTTGTTACACAGTTTTTGATATCATTGGTCTGAATATAGAGAACATAAAAAGCCATACAATAGCAGATATACTGTAGGATCAAAATATATGAACGGCAACCAAACATGAATGTGTATGCAATATGTCTATATCCGCTATATAACAGTAACTTTATTTGTACAGTGAATACAGCTTTATTTTTGATATATTTCCATATCATGCTATCAGTGCAGTAAAGTAAATGAGGTGGTGGAATATCTTTAGTATTTAGCTTTAAAGTGATTGAATTGTCTAGGTGTTCACTGTTTTGCTTATCAAATAGTCTCAACTTTAAATGCAAGTAAGTGAGATTGTATTATTGTGGGTTGTATTTTGTATCTTTTTCTTCCTTGTGCGACACAGCTGATGTCTTGTTGCAGAGAGACTAATAGAAAGGCTGGTGCCGGGGATGTGTTAGTGACCCTCAGCGCTCGTCTGACAGTATATGTCTTTCCATCCTTTCAGCAGTGAGACAGATAAAACATAAAAGCTCCTTTAATTTTTTTCCTCATGTCTGAGTGAATAGACGAGCAGCCGTGTGCCGCTGCAGATGGACGAGCTGAGGCGATCGCATGCATATCAATGACAGCGCTTATGAGTGCAGACTGTCTGTCTTAATGAGAGCCAATACTGAACCTCGCTGTCTCTCTCTCACACGCCTTCTCTCCCTTTGTTCTGGACAAACTCAATTTCCTGCCTCTGTCAGCAGGAAGTGGGATGCTGTCTGTTTCTTTATCAGTGTGTTGTGTTATGTGCTTATGGCAAGTGTTTTAGTATCATTGCATTGTTTTATCTTCTGCATACCGAAAACAAAGCGAGAGATGCATTGAATGACACATTTGAACTGATTCAAATATAGGCGATCAACTTTTTATCTCACAGTTCTGACTTTTCTTCTTAGAATTTCGAGTTTGTATCTATCCATTGCGATTTTATATCTTGTCTTTATTGCCATCAATGGTTCCACAAAGAACCTTTACCATCCATGGAACCTTTTCATTACAAAAACGGTTCTTTATGGTGAAAAAAAGGTTCTTTAGATTATTAAAATGTTCTTAACACTCAGAAAAAAAATTGGTTCTTTTTAAGAACTGTTCACTGAAAGGTTCTTTGGGGAACCGAAACTGTTTTTTTTATGGCATCGCTGTGAAAACCCTCTTTTGGAACCTTTAATTTTAAAAGTGTATCTCACAATTTTTTCTCAGAACTGTGAAACTCTGAAATGAGACATATATAAATCTAAAGTTTATTAACAGTAGTGGTTCAAGGTTCATTTCAGTTCAGACCACTGATTTAGGATTCAGTGGGAGTCAGTTATGAACGATGAATGAATCACTGACTAAATGAGTCAGATTCAAACAGTTAATGAGTGAGTTCAAAAATAATCTTTTAACGGACTCATTAAAAAGAATCAGTTCTGAATAATCATTTGTCTGTTAAATGGGATTGCACTGGCGTACAATCTTAAAATGTATTAACAACGTATCAACATTTTCAGACTCGAGTTGAAATTGTTTTCCCTAATTTGTTTCTTTGTCTCAGTTTTTTCTGGAAACAATTACATTAATTTCTACAGATAAATGAAAAGCAGTATATAGTAGACAACAAATATATATACTGTATATGACAAAAAACAGTCAAAGGAAAAACTAAAGGGTTTAAAACTTGTTTTTAAGCTCATATATGCCACATTTGCTTGGCTCATTTCAAGACACAATGTGTTTTAGGTGAAGCTGAGAAATAACACTGAGGCGAATCAAACGTAGCATGTAAAGCCGATGTTCTTAACTCGCGATGTCAAGCACAACATCAAGATGGACCAACAGTGACTAAAGGCCACTGGTGTTTGTACACAGAGCTGGATTATGTGCACACTTCTAGTTATAAATTGCTAGCAACTGGGGAAAAACCCTTCTGAACTCTTAACACTGACTGGCTTATGCTTAAGTCTTTACAAGCATCATTCAGACCAGACACACGGCACACAAACATGCTCAGCCTCACGTTCTCATTTACGCCTCATTTAACACAGGAAAATTGATTCAGAGTGCTAATAATAAAATCAAAAGCCAATTACGAGAAACTTTCAGCATGCAAACACACAAGATTGTATCACATTTTCTGTCATGTAAATCATAAACAAATGGACGTTTAAACCCCATTTACAATATATTGTTGCCTGTTTTACTAGTGCAGGAATGTTTTTCGTGAGCTGCATAAATGACCTTAACTTTCGAAAATCTGATCACAAATGGGGTGTAAAAATGAGAATGTCATTCCATTTTGACAATGAATAAAACAGGACATTCTGGAAGGGAAAGTGTGGTGTGCATGATGCATCATATCATGCACAAGATGATTTATTACCAATGCATGAATCAAACTTGCTCACAGTGCTGACTATTTCTAGCATCATTTTTTTTAACAATATCCTTGTGGGTCATTGCTCACAGTTACTATTAACGGCAAGCACTTTCACAGTTTTATATGATTTATCTCTGCCCACATAGAGCGATATAGTAAAAAAATGTGTGGAAAGCTGTCAGAAATTGCCAACATTGAGTGTGTTTGATTCTTGCGTTGATAATCGCTCATCTTGTTCATGATATGATGTATTACGCACAGCTGCACAAAAGCTTTCCCCTGCAGAATGTTCATTTTTAGGGGCAAGAGAACAGATCAAATTTGAATCACATCGGCAATACATCCCATTTGTGAAAAGATTTCCGCCTACTAGCAACCAACCTTCGGTAATAAAATTGCCATCAGTGTGAATGGAGCATTAGACCAGGTTGTGCAGTACATTATGAGCAAATGAGATTGAGATTAGCAGGTCTGTGTTTTTCTAGCTGATCTAAGAGTTTGCTGCTTTAGTTTTTGTTCTTTCTTTCTTGAAGAGAATTGAGATAAAAGGAAGAGAGGGCAGAAGAGGCAGAGTCAGAGCACAAGGAATAGGAGGAAGACAGAGGCCTTGGTTTGACGAGTGTAATTCCTTTTCATTAGGCCTGTTCATATGGAGACTGAGAAAGAGGCACCATTGATCCTGCTGTAATGTCTATTCATTAACTTCACAGAGCTGAACACTGCTAATCAGGACAGAGCTCTGTGTGTAGGCTTCATCTATCACTCACACACTTGTGCACACAAACACTTTAAATTGATGTTTGTGATGGAAAATTTGGAAACAGGGTCAAACAATAAATCAAAAACTCTCTATTTTGTTAGGTTTGTGTAATATATATTGAATATTTGCCATATATTTGACATGAGTTTGGTTATATAAAACTGAGCTGCATTGTGAATATGGTAATGATCTTTAATGTGCTTTTTATTTATCCATTAAGTTTTGTAAAGACGCCATGAGCGAGTTTCATACCCCCTCCTTGTGTCGTGACTGAGAGCATTAAAGCATGTTTAAATAGCTTTTCTGATTTAAACTTTACCAGATAAATAGATTTGGGATGTTTAATTCGTTTCCACAAGTGCTTTTTGTACCCATTTGTCAAATCGATCACAATTAATCGCCTGCAAAACAAAAGTTTGTGTTTACATGCTGACCCAATGAGAATTTTGCTGTCCAATTGTCATGCCTTAACTTTGCAATTTCTGTATTGCATTAGTATTGAATATATATCATGGGCATTTAATAATTTTTTACTTTTCAGTCTGAGGTTAATTTCTTTTTGGCTCATTTTATCTATAAAGAAAACCTGTTAATTAATTATGCACACCTGAATATAACAAGTTTTTCACTTCCAGCCTTAATGTAGAATCATATATCACTTATAAATGATAAAATACAAAATCAATAGTAGTTATTAAGATTGGTGTGGTTTGGAATTGGTAAAATGTGCTTGGAAAAAAATAATATCAACTTGCATAATAAATATGCATGCTGTGTGTGTGTGTGTGTGTGTGTGTGTGTGCATATATATATATATATATATATATATATATATATATATATATATATATATATATATATATACATACATACATACATTATATATATATATATATATATATTTACATAATATATAATATATTATTTATATTTCTTAAATATTTCATGTTTGTGCATGTATTTATATATACATATATACAATATACATTGTACATATTTATATACAAATATACATAGTACACACATTATATAAACAAACTTTTATTTTGGATGCGATTAATCGAGATTAATTAATCTGACACCACAAATTTATAATCATACATAACTTTATTATAATTCAGTGTATTGTTTGAATGTATTACTTATTCTATTATTTTTATTGAATTTATTATAATGATTTATTATATTATATTAAAATTATTTATTATTTTATTATTATTGCAAAACAAAATTATTTTATTATTCTTCCTTTTCTGCTGATTTAGTGAAATACAGTTTTTAAATATTTAATATGCCTTCATTTGCATGTTATTTTTGTAATGAGTCTGTTACAATTTTTTATTGTAATTATTACTATTTATTATAAATAATATTTTAATATTTATTGAAATATATTTTTTAAATAATGTATTATGATAACTTTCTTTCCTTCTTTCTTTAATTATCTATTTATTTGTCTTTTCATTTATTCATTTTGTACATAAAATAGTCCTTAACTAATTAACATTCCTTAATACAGTTGTTTCTGTAATTAATCAGTTTTATTCATTTAGTTCAAATATTTATATTTCTAATAAATAATCATTTATTATTATTTTCTCATTTGTAATACATTATGTAATTTATTTATTATGTAAATAATGATTATTTATTATATTATAATAATATATAAAATAAATAACAATGAAGTATTGTATACTTTCTTCTGAAGTAATTGATCAAATGTATGTATTACATACATTAAAGGGTTTTCCCAGCTATATCAACCAACTTTTTTCTGTTTTCAGTCCACCTACAGTATGACTTCTTGAGTTATTCAAAGTGATTCAAAACACAAAAGCACAATCCCTGTTTCTACAGTATTGTTTTTTTCTGGTGTGGCCTAGCCATGTGTCAGACTGCTGCCCAGCTCCCGTTTTAGCAGGAGGTATCTGGACCTTTAAGATAGCCACTTATCCCCCGAATCCTCTGCGTCTCAGGGCAATCCCACCCCACACCACATGCCAACATCAAAGCCTCGCACGCCACTGCATCATGCCAAACACAGCCCCCGTATCAGCCCGTCTACCCATCTCTCTTTCTTAAATATTTGGAGGGAGTGGATGACAATCCGTTGTTTTTTGTGATAGCTGTAGGAAAGTAGAGAAGAGTTAGGGCTCTTGGGAAAAAGCCATCCTGAATAACGTCCAACAAGTCAGCCTGCATGTGCATGGCAGCTCAGTTGTGCTCAAACATATTATTTTGTATTCTCTACGAATTGGTTGACTCTCTGCATTAAACATTTGTAAAAACAAAAACAAAAAAAAACTTTTTTTTAAAGGCCACAGAGCATTCTGGACTGGACCTGATGGTCTTCTTTGTCTCACCCTGATTGTTTTGCTTGTCTGAGTTGGGGAATGTGGCATTTAGAGAGAGGAAGAAATGTTATGCTGCCGCACCGAGCGGGGAATGAATGTCTGTCCATTCAGCTGGCTAAAAACGCAGATATGCCAGGGGAAATCGTGTAAGTTTGAAAAATGAAGCAGGGAACGAGAAGGTAAATGTCACTGTAGTACATCAAAAAGAGGACAGTGACAAAAGTGTGTCAAGAAAACGGTAGGAAAGTAAGACGACAGGTATATTTTCAAGCCTTATAGTGTATATGTTTTAAATGTGAATTGTGTAGTTTCTGAGACACACGGGATTGAGAAAAATAATGATTTTTTTTCAAACTGGTTTCTTAAACAGTCTGCTCTTCCACCATTGGTCAGACAATCAGATAGCCCCGCCCAGAATTCACTTAATTGGCTGAGCCAATATTGCTGTTGTCGGGCAGGCCAGGATACTCAAACAAATAGCAATGTTTTATAGTGTCCTTTGCTTATAAAATAGTATAACATTACAAAAAAAAAAAAAAAAAGATTAAAATGTTTGATAATAAATTATCCTGTTGTAACAATGAACTGTGTCTAAACCACAAGCAGCACCCAACAGAATTGCAAAAATATTATTTTTTTCAAACAGGTTTCCCCAAACACTCCACTCTTCTGCCATTGGTCAGACTGTTAGATAACCCGCCCCCTTTCAAGCCACAGGCTGAGCCAGTGTGCTGTTGTCAGGCAGATTGAGAATTTGAGATACTCAAACAAAGAGCAATGCTTTGAAAGTTCCACAGTGTTTACATTTCTGGGGGAATCAACTGACAGTTGGCTTAGTTAGAGTTGTCTCTGCATATATGATAGTACAATACACCTTTGAAACTCCTTGTATGCTATCCCACCATTTTTGCCTGTATAATGTAATTGGGGAATATATTATCTTTCAAAGTGAAATCATTGTCACTTGAGTTCAAAAGAGACATTATATACTGCACATCACTAAAACGCGTGTCAAACAGTTAGCACTGCATTTCTCTTTTAAGACTTATAAGAAACACTCAAAGACACGGCATCAAAATGATGCAATCTGTAGGAATTATTTTCTTGTGTTTATGACAATTGCTGCAATTATAATTGTGAAGAGCCTGTCGATGGGAATTTTCTTCTCAGAAATACTTTTTGCTGCAAACTACTTCCCAGAACAAAGTAGATTTTGACTCACGGAAAGATGGCAACTTTCATGACTTAATTGAGTGTGCTTTAGTGTTTTACTTCTGTATGTGGTTGTTAGGGTATTCTAGTTAGTTACTAGGTGCTTGTTTAATGGCTCACGTCAAAAGAGTACAGTATCTAGTTTTGTCCTTACATGGCTTCCTCCTTCAAAGTACACATACTTATTTATTTTTTATTTTTTTGTTTTTGACAGACAACTCTTATGATCACCAAGGCTATTTTATTTTATTAAAAATACAGTAAAACTGGAATATTATTATATTATTAATTTATTCCTTTGATGTGAAACCTGAATTTTCAGCAGCCATTTCTCCAGTCTTCAGTGTCACATGATCCTTCAGAAATCTTTATAATATGCAGATTTTCTGCTCAAGAAACCTTTCGTTATCAATTACCTATGTTGAAAATGGTTGTGCTGCTTTGCTTTTGTGGAAACTAATTTTTCAGTATTCTTTAATGAATATGAAGTTAAAAGGAACAGCGTTTATTTGAAACAGAAATCTTTTGTAACGAAAGTGGCAGGTGATTTTTGACCAGTTGAATGTTCTTCAAAAGCACTCATTTCTTTCAAATAAAAATCTTACTGACCACAACTATTTAAATAGTAGTATAACTTTGTGGGATTTTTTTTTTTGTCGATTCTGTCATCTACCAGGTGAAATCTGTCAAGGTTGAATTACTTGAATGTGTAATAGCACACTTTTCCTCAATAAGCTGTGTGATTGTATCACAGTGTGGCAAGACTTACACATCAAAGGTTAAAGATTAAGGTTTGTTCAAATCACTGTATCAGTGAAGTACTGTATGAGCTTCAGCAATATAGTTATGCTTGTCTTAACAAACACTGCTAATAGTTCAGAGCTTGACGCAAAGACACAGGCACTCTTCTGGAAGTCTCTGTTAGTTGATGGTTGCTCTCACTCAGTGAAGCTTTCAAAACACAGTGAGTGGTCAATCATACTGATGTCCAGGAACCAAACAGACCTTCAGCCTTTCAGGCTTGTGTAATTGGCGTACTTTATGGTCAAATGGAGTGACAACAATGGCACCTGTGGGGGTTCCTTGAGAGACTATGTCAAGACTTTCTGGGTAATGAGTGATTCTCATACTGTCTTCTCCATTTCTGCTTTTTGTGCTCTTTCTTTGACCTTCATTATTACTGTCTTGTAACTGATGTCCGTCCATTTAATGTTTGTACATGAACGGAGAAGACTTTCTTTTTTTTTTTTTGTCTCTGTGTGAGGCAAAGTGTGTTAATGGATGGAGTGCAGTCTGAGCACCTGTCTCAAGGTTAATGGTTTGATGTTCTGTAATCTCCTGAATGTGGTGCAACTGTTTGTGTACCAGATGACTGATGTGTGTATTGAGGACACATTGACCTTGTTCGCGATCTCTGAGTGGCGAATGGACTCAGAATGAACTGTGTTGCTAATAGCTTGCCGTTTCAGCACTCGATTCATATATTTGAAAATATTTAACCATACCATTTTACTTTGTTTTTCTACACGCTAGAGCATTTGAAAGCAGCATTCAATAAATGTTGTCTTATGAAAACTATAGAAGTTATTTAGTCAAGAGCGGTGAGTCTTTTCTGTTTTTATTTTATTGTTTGGGTCAAATTATCAGCATAGACAGCAGTATAGGTACTGTATATTACGCTGCTGTCACTTAATACACAGATCTAATATAACCCTTTAGGCGCCAGGGTTTTTTGGAAAAAATGTTGTATTTTGACATCAAGATTTCAAAAGCTTGTGGCTTGAAAGGGCTTAAAGATAGAGATCTACTGTGAATTAAAAAAAAATGCTGGGCATGACCTAAAGTTTGTGGGGTGTAAATATACTAATCTAATTTGCATATTATGACGTCATCCGGGGTGGCCATCTTGAATTTCATAATATTCAGGAAATAGTAGATATTGAATTGATGTTTGAACTTATTTGCATGTTTTTTGTGGGTGTGTCTTTTTATCCTCATTCCAAATAATCAGAAAAGAGGAAGCCAACAATAAAACAGGAGAAAGCACCAAATTTTTACTATATTTCTACACTACTATAGAAGTAAAACACATATGAACTGTAGCCTACTTTTTGATTAGTTCATCAGTAATATTCAGGAAATAATAGATATTGAATGGATGTTTGAACTTATTTAGGTTTTTTTGTTTGTTTGTTTGTTTGTTTGTTTTGTCTTTTTATTGTCATTCCAAATGATCAGGAAAAAATGAAGGAAAAAAAAAAACAGGATTCCAGGAAAAAGTAGTCAATTATTACTATATTACTGTGCCCTAGTAAAATGCATGTGCCTATTTTTTTTTTTATCAGTTGACCAGCTATCTGCCCAATCAGGTATCTAGGTGACACAGTTTATAGTTATTGAGAGTATGGTACCAACCTCTCATTGCATGGCACAGTGCAGAGTGCACCTACTCCACACTGACTGCACCTGTACTGTCTGGCGGCGGCGATCATTTCTGGGTGAATTATTCCTTTTATATTTAATATACTGTACACTAGGCTAGCTACCAGTAAGAGTCAATAAGATTTTTTTTTTTTTTAAGTACTACTTTTATTCCACAAGGATGCTTTAAATTGATCAAAAGTGATAAAGCATGCAAAAGTGGCACTGTTTGAAAGAACATTCATGAAAAACATTTTCAAATAATCACTTACGCCTCTCCACGCAACCCTGTAAAATTTTGCTAATGTCTTTCTCATCTATAGCTGCGGTGGAATTTAATATCTTTAAATGTTCTGTCATCATGATCTAATTCTAAACCAGCTTATGTTATGGTCATGTCAGTTCACTCACCCCCATTCATCATCATGTAGTCATTCAACATTTAGTCATTGTTTCCCTGACAAAAAAAATGCTTTATGGACTTAACTCACTGCCTTTGTTTTAGACAATGAAAAGAAGATGCCTTGAAATAAAATTAATGCAGAAATTATTCGATGATACAGAAAAAAAGTCTTCCCACCAGCAAAGCTTAAAAACATTATCTGATTTGCTCTGTAATATGTACATAATCTTTTTATAATCTATTGTAATATGAAACTCTTAATAAATGCTGCTTTGCAGATCCAGATGCTTTAGATCTAATGGATTTTCAAAATACTTTGATGTTCGAACTGCTTTATTCCAATCTCTGCTCGACGCTAATCTGATACATAAAGAATATCAGTATGAATATACCACAGGACAAATGTACCCACTGTGATAACACAAATCCATAGACAAAACAACCAATCAAATAAGTAACAAGCATGCTGGGTTTCCAGGAATACACTGGTGCAGTGATACTGGCATGCACATCAGTGAGATTTGTGAATAAATGCCATGTGTGTTTGTGCATATACTGTGACCGCACACACCTATCTTTTTTCTGAAGCGTGGAGTGCAGACAGATGTGTAGGTGTACGTGAGGATAGAGGCATCCAGCTGTGAAATCGCTCTGACTGGCATTTCCGTATGTGTCCCACCACTCTTATTCCCAGCGGTTTAAAATATCTCTCGCTTGCTCTTTTTTCCTCTCTCTGCCCCTTTTTTCCCCTCTGTGGTTATTGAAGTTTTTGTATACTTAAAGTAGGAAAAAATGTAGCAATTGTGTTTTCATGCCAACAGCCTTTTGTTTTTTATTTCAGTTAAACTTTTCACATGAATATTTTTGGGGAAAGAAAAATTTTGTGTACTTCATAGCAAGTCTGGTGAAATATTATGTGTTTATATGTGATGTTAAATACTATTTGTTATTTATTCATTTATTTTTGTATAATTTGTTACAAAGGTTTAGGGTCAGTGCTATTTTTTATGTTTTTTAAAAGAGCTCTCTTATGCTCACCTTGCATTGAAATATTACAAATTATCTGTTTTTATTGTAAACTATTTAAAAAAAATGTAATTGAATACATTTTCAAATGCAATGATTTTTTTAAAAACAAATTTTCTGCATTTAAACATTTGGATTTGGTCATTATTATAATTTTTTGTATGTTTTTGAAAAGTCCCTTATGCTTACCAAAGCAGCATATATTTATATACACAGTAAAACTGACATTGTGAAATATTATTGCAATTTATAATAACTGTTTGCTGTTGTAACTTATTGATCCCTCAGGAATCTTTGTTAATATGCTGTTTTGGTGCTCAAGAAATATTTCTTCTTATAAATGCTGGAAACAGTTGCCGCTTAATATTTTGAGGAAACTGTTATAGATTTTTTCAAGAATCTTTGATGAAAAGAAAGTTTAATGGAATGAAAAGGTGAAATAGAAGGTCATTAAATTTAAATTTAAAAAGTGGAACATATTTTTTTGTAATAATGTAAATTTTTTTAAAGTCGCTTTAGTATTGCCGAATAAGAATTAATTTCTTTAAAAAAATCCAAACTGATTACATTTTTGTAATCAATGCCATTAAAACAAATAATCATTTCACTTTTAGCGCCTGTATGCGATATATTCCTCTCTCTCTCCTCATAGAGCTATAATAGCCAGTGAACCCTTCTCATTCAGTTTCTGTTAGTCGGAGGACTCTGGGAACAAACTGAACAAAAATAAAACATGCTCTTTATACAACGTAATTGGATCATTTGGATGATTGTAAATTCCATCTAGACACTAATTAAGGCTTCTAATTAGCAGCAGGGAGTGGAAGCATGCTCAAATTCACAGGATAGCACATTCATGTCTCCATATGTCAGGTGTGTGATGAGAAGGTTGCTCAACCTTACTGTCATAGTTGAGCTGTGTGCCTTTTATTTAAGTCCCAGAGTTACTGTTATTTTACGTAAGTCCTATTTTTATTTTGGTCTCTCTATGTTTGTTCAGTCACGCATTCTCACTTTAAAGGCCAATGCATGAGCAAAGATGGCAATATTAAATTAAAAGCAATCTTCTGATCATTACATTAGACGTGTAGTCATAATTTGATTTTTAAAGTAATTAGAGATCACAAATTATCAGGCCTTTCTATTAAAGCATCACTATTATAGTGTGCAATAATACAATTTTAGATGCTGTTGATTGCCGAATGTTTTAATTCATTTTTGATTGCCACTCTTATCATATTAGGCCCATGTAGTGTCACTGCAGAATCAGATTGAAACACTGCTGCCCAATAAATGCTCTCTGTGCGTTATGATTATATGAGTCTCTATAATCTCATAGAGGCTATTCAATTTGAGCTCATGCTATTTTAACTCAGGTCATTCACTCCTCTGAGAAATGGCACCTCTATAAAAATAAATCGAAAGTCTAAAATAAAATTACTTTTGATAGTGTTTGATCATGATATTGACTCGGTACATTGAAGCGAAGTATTAATATTTAATTTTCTTATTATATTTTGTAGCATTTTTTTTTTTTTTTTGGAAATAGCATTGCTTCAAGCACTTTCAAGAGCAGAGGTACATGAAAATCCTGATGGCAAGTAAGTGTAGTCTATTACTTTTAGTAATTATTATTGTTATTATTATTTGATGTATAAACATTTTATTTATTTTTCATTAATGGATGATTTAATTCTCTTCATGATCCACTCCAAATTATTTGTTAAAAATATTTGATTAAAATAGTGTATTCAATTAATTATTGTTAATGGAATTTATTTTTATTTATTTTTGCTTTTTTAATGAATGAGTTGTTCGTCATGATCCACCCCAATTCATTTTTGTTACAAATAATAATAATAATAATAATAATAATAATAATAATAATAATGTTATTTGTTTAATTATTTTTAACAAAGAAAAGGCCAACTCACCTATTTAATCAATGATAAATTACATTTTAAATATTTTTTATAAAATAATAATAATAATAATTGTTATTGTTATTATTATTAATAATAACAATAATACGTTTTGTTTTTTGTTTTATTTTATTTTTTTGTTTTGTTTTGTAAGAAATACATATAGGCACAATTTATATCTGTGTTTATATCTGTCAATTTATATTTATGCATAAGTTTTTAGTTAATGCTTTAAAAAAGCTTTTTGAGAAACATAATCATTCGAGTGTGTCCAAATTTTTGACTGTACTTTTCATTCATTCATTCATTCACTTTGTATTTTCCCTCACCCCATCCCTTCACTGTTATCTCTCTCGTTTCCTCTCGCTGCATCTGTTTCTCTGTATCCACTCAGTGTGAAATTGATCAATTTTGCCTCAGTGAGACTTCTCTCCTCAATTAACAGTAATTGCATGTTTCTGAGCCCATATGATAGTGTTTGTGTGTTTGTGTGAGTGTGTAGATGTTTATATGAGTTGGTTTTAATTTAAAATAAATGAACTGTTAGAGCATCCACAAACTCCATTCCCACCCCCTTTTCAGGAAGCTGGTAATTGCGTGTATTTCACTGCTGGTTTAGCTATTTGACAGTAAGTCTGTGCGTGCGTGTGCACGTGCGCGTGTGTGCGCGTGTATGTGTGTGTGTGTGTGTGTGTGTGTGTGTGTGTGTGTGTGTGTCTGTGTATGTGTGGGGCTCCATCCTTGTCCCCTCAGAATGTGTGTGCGTATGCATAAAACATAAGCGTGTGTAAGTGTGTGTTTGCTTGAAAATATTTTCAGCCACTGTCATGGTTGACAAGGAAACAAGACAGAGGAAAGACAGGAAGTGAGCAAAGCAATGACAGAGCTTGAGCTGATTTTAATGGCCTGCGCGCTGTCTGACTGAAGATTATATCAATGACAGAGCCAAATGACAGAAGAGAGAAAGAGAGAAGGAAAACAAGAACAAAAGTGAGAGAGTGGGAGAGATGGACAGAGAGAGAGAGAAATAAACTTAGAAGACTATGGAAGAAAAAGACAGTAATGGCCAGAAAATGGATGGTCATCTATCAGGCTGAAAATGCAGCTGTAAGAGTGTTTGTACTTGTATCAGTGCATGTGCTGTTAAGTCCATTTGAAAGGAACAGCTTATCTAAAAATACATTTTCTTTCATTTACTCATCATGTTCTTTTAAATAGTGTTGAGATATAGTCATTTTTCAAATCGTCATATCGCCAGCCCATGAGATCGGCGTTCAACGATATTATCGTGCGTGGGTGGGGCAAGAGAGAGACTCTGTATACTTGTCATAGCATAACTATTTGGTGTTTTAAACCACGCAGATGCGCAAGAGTGAGCCTATGGAAGCACCAATAATCAAAAAAATATACTTTCAAACATAAGGATAAACTAACATGTTAAATATAAAAAAATGTATTTAAAATTGCTAGCTCATATATAGTCGGACACAACTGTCATACCGTGCGTCCTGTGACAAATTTGCCGCATCTGCACACAGAATTTATCAGTCTAAATGTTCTGCAAAATCAGTCAACAGTGAAAATCAATAGTAGATTTCATTTAATGACCAACAGTTTAACGCTAAATATTGGACTAAGCGAACACGTTAAATATAAAGTATTTAAAACAGGTAAGATATATATGTAACATATATTTGGAGGAAAGTTAAATTGAATGGATAAATCAGTCATACAGCACTCAGGACTGTGCGCCCGAGCCCGATGGACCACTTCAGAAACAAGAATGAGATGAATTCTAACATAACTGTGGCATTAAACTCCGTTAGTGAGGGCTCGGTTAAAATATTGCACATACTGTATATAGGCTGTTCAGATTACTAGTTAAGTTGCAATGAAATACCTTATATCTGCAGACAATGTATGTCTGTTTGTGGTTGGAGACTCCTTCACTGGCTACAGGCTCTAATCCTCATTTGCGCGTGGGTGTGTGTTTGTGTGAAATGCAGTGCTGAAGTGAAATAGCTGGGCAATTTGAGGGAGCGAATTATAATATGCCGCCTTATAAAAATAATAATAATTATTATTATTATTATTTAATATATTAATAGGAGAATGAGCCTAATATCGTCTTGACTATCGACAAAGACATCTGCTATTGTCGATACATGATACTATCGTCTATTGGCACAACCCTACTTTCAAACCCACATGACTCTTCTTCTGTGAAACACAAAATTGAAAATTTCTTTGTTTTTTTTTTGTTTGTTTTTTTTTGTGATTTTCAATCTTTTTATAACAATATATTGAATAGAGAAATTTAGCATTACATCACTTGCTCACCAATGGATCCTCTGCAGTGAATGGGTACCGTCAGAATGAGAGTCCAAACAGCTGATAAAAACATTACAATAAGAAACATCACAGAAAGAAACAAATCCATCAAGATGCTGTAATTTTAAAACATTGTTTTAATTTTATTTTATCTAGAAACAACAGTTTAAAGTTAAAAACTTGGACAGGTGTCATGTGAATTATATCTGTATTTTGTGATGTTTGTTTGGACTCTCATTCTGACGGCACCCATTCACTGCAAAGGATGCATTAGTGAGCAAGTGACGTAATGCTACATTTCTCCATATCTATTCTGATGAAGGAAAAACTTGTCTACATCTTGGATGGCCTGAGGGTAAGTACATTTTCAGCAAATGTTCATTTCTGCTTGAACTATTCCTTTAAGACAAAATTTGCAATTAATAAAAAAACATCAACTGAAAGACAGAAAGTAGGAAACATTGATGAATTTACAGAGAAAGATGCAGAACTCATTTCACTCATATTTATGGCTACAGATTGCATAATTAAAAAAGGTTAGAACAAGTTCAAGTTTACCACAGAATTCACTTGAGCTTGAAGTTTGTACTGCATCCAATGCTGGCAAGTGCTGTTCTGCAGGACACGGATCCCAACAGCACCGCTGTATTCCCGGCTCCCTCAAACCTCTGTGCTAATTAAGACTATTACAGAGCCTCAGCATCTCCTTCAACAATCATGCTCGACTGCGCCGACGAGACACTGATGCGTTCCGAATGACATTATTGAATTAACTGTCTGAAGATTTCGCAGCATCCAACATACCAAAATGACTTTGGAGAGATGGAAAAACATGCCAGAAATGTGAATCAGCTCACTAATGAGGACAGAGACAGACAGGACAGACGGTTTGGGTTAGCGCACGCTTTGGAGCAAGTGATTTGTTGTGATGGAAGTTGTAGGATCATCACAGTAGTTTTTGCTAAGTCTCTGTGACACTGTAGACAGTCTACGGTTTTAAAACAGAGTCCCAGTTGCAGCATTTAATGTTAACTCAGAAAGCGCACGTAAAATGAACCACTTCTATTGTAAGTCAGTACTGTCAGAAATTGAAAAGTTCCCTTAACTAGCAGGTACTTGAAAAACATTGGCTTTCAAAAACATCACTTTTGATAACTACAAGTGCATACTGGCGTGATATGACGTTTAGCAGTAGGTTGCATAGTACAGAAAATGATTATTCCACTATGCTAGACTTTTTCCATTGTATTTTTAATCCCTTAAATGCACTTATGCTACATACATCAGAAAGTTTTACACAAGTTAAACAGTGGATTAGGTTCCTAAAGCTGAAATGGTAGAGCTTGGCACTAGCAACAGAAAGGTCATAGAATTGATTGTGAGGAGACTGCACATACTGATAGAACTTACACCTTGACTGCACTTTAAAATGCTTTAGCAGATATCTTTAGGTATAGTTCACCCAAAAATGAAAATGTACTCACCCTCAGGCCATCCTAGATATAGATGGGTTTGTTTCTTCACTGGACACATTTGGAGAAATTTAGCATTACATCACTAGCTCACCAATGGATCCTCTGC
The DNA here is from genome assembly GCF_018340385.1 of Cyprinus carpio. Classification (NCBI taxonomy): domain Eukaryota; kingdom Metazoa; phylum Chordata; class Actinopteri; order Cypriniformes; family Cyprinidae; genus Cyprinus; species Cyprinus carpio. The sequence continues at coordinate 16,984,769 of NC_056606.1, read as the reverse complement.
AGTGAATGGGTCCCGTCACAGTCCAAACAGCTGATAAAAACATCACAATAGTCCACACAACGAGTCCTGAGTCCATCAGTAAAGTCTTGTGAAGAACTGCATGTTTGTAATGAACAAATCCCTCCTTAAAGCGTTTTTACTTTAAACTGACGCTTCTGGCCAAAATACTCCGTAAGAGTCCATAATCCACTTTCACTTTCTCCACTGAAAAATCCATACCTGTTTGTCCTCTCATATCAGAATGGTAATTGATCTGTGTATATTTCTCTCCTGATTCAGATGAGACATTTCCACTGGTAAAAGTAATATTATGGATTGAGTACTCATAGCTGAAAACAAAAGTTTGAAGTAAAAAAAAAAAAAAAATGAAAGCATTTTTGCTTCACAAGATGTTAATTGATGAACTGGAGTCATGAGAATTACTTATGTATTATTTATTGTCATGTTTTTATCAGTTTTTTTAACTCTCATTCTGATGGCATCCATTCACTTCAGAGGATTCATTGGTGAGCAAGTGATGTAGTGCTAAATCTCGCCAAATCTGTTTAGATGAAAAAACAAACTCATCTACAACTTGGATGACCTGAGGGTCAGTGCACTACACAGATTTTTGCCCAATCAGATGCTCTTTAGACTGAGAATGCCACTCCCCCTTTGTTTAATTTTTAACCTGTTGCCTATGTCCCACTTCAACAGTTGTTCGATTAAATGTTAATAAGCTCTAATCTTATTTGCTATGTGTAACAGTAAATATAATTCCTTTTGTACAATTGAACTACCTAGGAATGTGTAGAATTAAAGAAACAGTTCTTCATGTCCCGCTGTGTCCCAGTGTGTTCTCAAGATATCATTCTCTTTGATAAAAATCATTTTACACCTCTCCACTGCAAACTACGAGTTGCTGATCCTCCCAAACCATTAGCTCTGAGAAAACTTTTACAAGTAGCTTTTAAACATGAATGTCCCTCTCCCACCATGATCCATATTTTACATTGTGCTCACAGTCCAATTACAAAGTATCTGAAATAGACCGTCCTGGATCTGTCAATTATCAGCTTACACACTATCACAACTCTCTCTCTCTCTCTCTCTCGCTCTCACACACACACACACACACACACACACACACACACACACACACACACACACTCTCTCTGTCTCTCTCTCTCTCTCTCTCTCTCTCTATCTCTCTCTCTCTCTCTCTCTCTCTCTCTCGCTCTCTCTCTCCTCGCAGCACCAGTAGGGAATCAGGAAGGAGGAAGATAGAAATGAATGATGGACTGATGTTAAGATTGAAGCATTCAGATGTCAGTTTTTCACCATTTCAAAAGGACAAGACAGCAGACGTTTGGGTGGTGGGGCTTTCAAGTCATTATGACTGACAGCCCTGTCTGTCCATCCATATACTCATACTTCATACATGTCTATGCATGTGATGGTCCTTTTTTAATTGAACGAAATAAGGTTTCCCGAATGGGAGGAGAGTGTTTTAGTTACACAGAGTAGCGTTTGAGGGTTTGACATTAATCTGCTGTGATGTAGCGTGGAATGATGCAGAGAGGCAGGCCCTGAGAGAGCACCGCGATTAATAAAATAGCTAACGCAATGTTATCACGCAAATTATGGCCTTGGGAACACGCTTGCTGAAGTTCCTTCTCTCTTAACATTCATATGCAAGGTACAAAATTAACTTTTTGCCATGAATTGAGATGATTTCAAGAGCATGGGTATTTCTAACTGGCTATGAAACTGTATTCAGTGTTATTTTTCTATATCAACGCAAATATTTACCCATATTTATATTTACTTTCCTGACATATTACTATAGAGATAGAAATAAGTATGTGTGTGTGTGTGTGTGTATATATAATATTATATATATATATATATATATATATATATATATATATATATATATATATATATATATATATATATATATATATATATATATATATATATATAATAGATATATATAATGCAATGCAGATAACACTACACTGTGTGTGTGTGTGTGTGTGTGTGTGTGTTGTCTTAATACTGCAGTACACACAACGCTATATTTCCATGAACAGTGTTGGGTGTATTGCATTGCATAGTAATTAATAACTAATTTAATTACTTTTCTCTTGAAAAAGTAACAGTTTACTCCAATTTTTATGTGATTTATGTTTACTGTAATTTAATAACAGTAATGTAACCTTTTCTCTTCAAATACTTTGGACAGTTCAAGAATAATTTATGCAGTTTTATATTATTTATTTGAAAATTAATTTGAAAAAATTAAAAGAGCAGTTTCCTTCTATTGTTCAACTGGTCAAGGTTGATATGGTTGAGATATTGTTTTATTTATTTATTTATTTTCCAATCTCCACAAAATTATAAGTTCCTTCCGACTCAATTATGTTATAAATTTAAATTGACAATTTGTAATGATGGTTGATGTTTTAGATGATTAGGTAAAATTTCAAAGCTTTAAAGCATCTTAACATTTAATGAATATTTATGATGAATTTAATCATTAATCATTTATTTTATTTATGAACCTTATAAATAATGAAACATGAGAAGTAAACACCAGTATAACTTTATAAAGCTTTATAAATAGCACAGCACAAGGCATGTTGATTGGATTTGGTCACAAATATGGCGGCCTGGTCATACAGTAACATAAATAGTGTATGTCATATTATAAGTAGTTTATCCTGACATCATCATTCAAGACAGCAAGTTGTTTTTATTATCTAAGAACTCTTCAGATGTATTTTATTTCCTAGAGTATCTCTATACTGATGAAGCTCTTGTGATAGTGATGAAAGATGCACTCAATTTCAATGTGTCTATGTTCCTGATAAAATTTTAATTTCCTTCCTAAAGCTTTAGCCTTCATTATCAAACCATTTGTCATTGCCGTTTCTCATTGACTTGATGTCTCTTGCTCTGGATGTCTCACTCTCTCACACAGCCTATTTTTATCTTCTTAGCCTTTCTCTCTTCGTACACTTTCTCGATGGCCCCTATGCTATCTTTTTCCACTTTTCTTCTCACATGTCTTTCATCTCTGCTCTCAACTTACTCTCACACACACAGCCTCTCGCAATAGGTGAGGTAAAAACCAGCCCATATTATGACGAGCCTGGCTCTATTAGACCCTAAAAACCCTTTGTAATAAGAATTAAGTTGTCAAAGACAGATTAGAGGCGAGTTGAGCTCTCATCCAGGTCACCATCTCAGACCTCAGCGATCAAACAAAACCTCTCTGCTGTAGACAGACAGGTGAGAGACTGTGAGAGCGAGCCAGCGCACACAGGGGCCCTCAGACCTGAGATCAGATTAGCATGGCAGGATAAGGAACCAGCTCTTCTTTTCAGAGGCTAAATCGCTTTCGCCGATCCCCCGGAGGCTGCAGGCTTTCTCGATAAGTGCTTGACGACACAAGGAAGGCAAATGTTGTGTTTGTGTGGGAGGACGATATCAAACTACTGATGCATGGTTTACTCTTGTTCCTCCTCTCTCTGCATCTCTCAGGCACCCACTGTTGCCAACACAGTTTTAACATATCATAGATGCTGCTCCAAAGCCACACCGCCAGTGTACGGGACACCCCCGCCCCCGGGGGTCTCCGTGTGGTGTTACAAGCCAAATCAGCCCATTTAGAGTTATTTTACTCTGCACAGAAGCCACCACAAGTGATCAGTGTAATGTGTTTACACGAATTTCAATTTTGACCTAAATGCATTTACACAGAATTCACAATCATGGAAAGGGGTGTTGATAGCATCTGGTTATACAGTATGTTTGTAAAAGTGTTTTGGGTGTCTTTTCATGTTGTTGGGTGGTTGCTAAGGTGTTCTGGGTGGTTGCTAGGGTCTGGTTATACTGTATGTTCGTGTAATTCTTATGGGTTCTTATCATGTTTTTGGCTGGTTGCTAAGGTGTTTTGGGTGGTTGCTAGGGTCCGATTATACATTATCTTTGTGAAAGTGTTATGAGTGTTTTTTCATGTTGATAGCTGGTTGCTAAGGTGTTCTGGGTGGTTGCTAGTGTCTGGTTTTACAGTATGTTTATGAAAGTGTTATGGGTGTTTTTTAAGTTGTTTGGTGTCGCTATATGGTTGTTTTAAAGTTATTAAGATATTTAAGTTTTTTTTTTTTTTTTACATTGTTAGGTAGTTGCTAAAATCTTGGCCATATGTTTGCGAATGTGTTCTGGGTGTCAATTGATTGATTGGTTGATTGATTGTGTGCTTTTAGGTGGTTACCCAATTTTTCTTTGTGGTTGCTAGGGTGTTGCTGAGGTTACTCAGGTGTTCTGAATATTTTGCTTAAAATTTGAGTGTTTATTGTCATGTTAGTAGGTTCAAGTTTCTATGATCTTCTGGTTGCTAGTTCTGGCTCATATTTTTCCTTCAATGTTTTTATTTTTTACTTTAACCATTTTATCACCCACCAGGTGAAAATTGTAGGTCCTGTCATTTAGAAAAATAAAAACACATCTCTCTTCCACAAGCCACACAATTTAAGCTATCATTCATGTCTATAGCGCAACATGCTAACAGCTAGTGCGTTTTTTTTTTTTTTTTTTTTTGATTGTACATTTAGGCTCTCTATCACTTCCAAAAGTCTTCCAGCTTTTCTTTCTAAAGTGTCTAGATATGAAGCATATGGTCATCCATCAGTGCTTCAAGGGGACCTTCAGATATAAGATAATAAAGCTCAGAGGTTTAGAAGCGAAGAAAGATTTATAACATCCTCTATAAGAGTGCCACAAACAGCTGTAGGTGTCAGTAGGTAAAGACTGTGTGTTGTACATCTCTACAAAAAAGCATCATGTTGTTACCACTGTGATGCACACTTTGAATATTCATAAAATATTTACATGAAACATAGAAGGAATATAATGCAGACATCATTTTTGTAATGCAGACATCAGATTTTAGAGTCTATGAAAACAGTATTTACATGATACTTTGTTTTACTGTATAAGTAATTTAGGCAGTATTTTACAGTATTAGGAGTTTTCTTGAATTGCAGAATAATTTTTCATCATGACATAGCAGTGATTAATAATTGTAGTAGAGTATGATTTACCCTTGGCCAGTGTTACACCTCTCTCTCTCTCTCTCTCTCTCTCCCTCTCTCTCTCTGTCTCTTTTTCCTCTCACACTGACCATCTCTTGAGGACAGAGGAGCAGGTGACATTTACACCCGGTTGGCAGCTGCTGTTGGGCACACACTGACAGCAGCCGTAATGGGCATTTCAAGGTGGCATTTTCACTGCTAGCTTACCCGCTTTGAAACGGTTGAAAAAAGAGAAGAAATGGGAAGAAAACAATGTTTTTACTTATGACATGTTTCTCAGGCATCATGGACTCTTCTGTGCTGACTGTGTTTAATAGTGGCCTGTTCACACAGCCAGCTGCTGTAAACTGATTCTTAACAGAAAGGTAAATAAATGTTCAAACTCTTTCTCTATCTGTCTTGGTCCTAGCTCCAGAGTTTTGTGTTTCCTTCTCTATTTCTCATCTTTATCACTTTAGTCTGCAGTGTTTGAAGAGTTGCAGTTTAACTAAACAAATAGTGAGAAGAGTACATTCATGTTTGCTGGAGCTGCAAGAAAATTGCATGAATTCTCTCAGGACTGCTGAATTTTACATTCATGTCCTTAGCAGATGCTATCATGTTTGCAGACTAGCGCAGATGGAAAGTATGAACAGCCCTAAATTCACCAAACTTGACTGAATAAACAGTATATTGACTTTTTGTAATAGCTTCAGTGTAATATCTTTAAATTGTATTAATTTAAGGGCACATATTGATATATGCAATTAATTTGATTAATTAGTCAGTATTCCATGCAATCAATTTAAATTTTGATCTGACTGACAACCTTATGTAACTTAACCAGATGTAGTTGGATAAAATTCAGTTCATCTGATTCTGGCCGCATATGTAAAGTGCTGAGAATAACTTTGATGTTCACGGTTCATTTTGTGTGTTTGGGGAAACTCCTCAGGGAAGACGGTGCTATTTACTCGAGACAAATCTGAAGATGTTTGTTTCGCTGTTTGACGTTCTAATTTAAGTTGAATTCATTGCTTCACTTCAGTTTTTAAATATTAGTTTGCTCAGTGCCCTGATATTTTTTTTTTATATATTTATTTGCCATCAAACACAAAGAGATATTTATTTGCCTACCCATTTATTTTTATATTTGTCTGCCTCAATTCTGACATATTTCTTTTTGTGTACAGTAGGTAATGCGTAGTACAGTTTTTGTTTAGCTATTTCAAGCTGGGTAGATTACTTACAAACTGTAGTCTTTTACACATTACATGATGTAAATTGTAGATAGTAAATAGTAAGTGTGTCAGAATAAAGTGTGCATTTATCGTTTTGCACTTTAGCTTAATTTTCACATCAAGTACATTAACTGTGCAAACTCATCTTAATTATATCCTTGCATTTGGAAATTGTGCTGTGATGAATCTGAAAGGAAAGCGGAGCTTTGGCTAATTTTCAAAAACCTATTTGCATGTCAATTTCAGATAATCATCGTGTTTTGCTTGCTATTGAAGCAGGATGGGCGTCACTGCTGTAGGTGTGCTGACATCAGAAGCGCTGCTGGATACGGCTTTTGTTCTGGAACGTGTTCTGGCTTGTGATATAATCATGCCTGAACTGTATCTGGGGAAATGGAGGTAAGATAGCATCTCAGAACATCATGCCGCAGTTCTGCGGATCTGCCGTGCTCATACATAATGAACCAGCAGGTGGAGAAACACAGCCACTCTCCACACCGGTCCACACCGGTGGACAGAGCAAAGTTACTCCCCACTGAGATATAAATGGGAAAAAGTAAAGGAGAGAGACAATATGGTGATGGACAACAGGATGAATAAGAATCAATAAAAAACAGTGCCTCCTTTGATGCATGTTCTCTGCGGGACACTGGCTTTTCAGATTTCTCCTTTTTAATTACTTGGCAGCTCTGTGGTTTAAAATAGGTACAGTAGAACAAAAGAAATCAGTAATTATTAAGGGTTAAAACATCCAAAACACCTTGAAGACACCAACCGTAACGTGCAATCCTGCAGAAGCCTTCCATGCTGAGTGGTGCATGTAGATTAAATACCATGGAAACTGCATATCCATGTTTGATTTGTAACCCTGAAGGATATTTTACAAACACTCTTTAACATTAGGCTCTGCATATATAGAGTAACACTGTGAAATTGTTATGAATCAGTTTAGGTGAACAATTCTCATGATTCCTCCATGCATTGTTTGTTCAGTTAGGAATCTATTTTGTGTGACATTTTCTATGAACTTAACATATTGATGCATCTTGTTCGTGAGGATCTGCTGTCTGACTGCATAAAAGGGCTCTTGTCAATCATTCAGTCTGGCATGTGAGTCAGTCTTCACAACAATGAAAGAAAGGGGTGGATGGAATTGCATCTACAGTATGTTTTTGAAGGAATCAACTAGTGAATGATTCAATGACTCATAACACACACAAATACACTTTTTTTTAATCAATAGACTCAAAAGATGCTCAAATAATTGTCATGAAGTTCCATGAGCGGATTCATGTTTTTCATTTACTGATGCATCTCTTTTGCCATGTGTCAGTTTCCTGCCTTCAACAAACTAAATGTACTGATGCATCTCATTCGTGAATGAGATCTGCTGACTGAGGAATGAAAGGGTGTTTGTCAATCATTCAGTCTGGCATGTGAGTCAATCTTCTTCACAACAATCAGAAAAAAGGGTGAAAGAATTGCATCTATTGATAGTTTACATGTGACGTCACACACTCATAGGAACGCCCACCTGGAGGGCAAAACGAAGTAAACGTGTGTGTGTGTGTGTGTGTGTGTGTGTGTGTGTGTGTGTGTGTGTTTGTGCACAAGAATATAAAAAATACAAGAGACCCAATGTCAAGAGACCCATATAATGCACTTAAAGCTCTGTTTGGGAGCACAAGATGTCTAATGCTTTGCTTTCAGCAATACGCATGCTAGTCAAAATTTATGAAATTTAATTCAATGTAGTTCTGTCAAGAAAACTCTCGGAGGGATTGGCATGGTAATGTACATGACAATGTTAATGTATTTGGTCTTGGCGGAATAGGTCTGCTACACTGCTGCTGCGGCAGAGCAAGAACCGAGACTTGCTACTGCCAATACATCCACAACACGCTTCTATGAGCATTTAAGAAATATTGCTGCTGCAAATATAACATACATGAAATAACCCCCCAGCATAAAGGAATCACCTCGTAGCAGATTTATACACGTGGAGCTGGGGAAGGTGGAGGGTTTCTGAAACAAGCTGCATTGCTAAGGCAAGATCTAGTCATATATTTGAATGTTGAGCAGCGAGCTCATTGGCTACCAAAACAGGAGAGAACCAATCAGATGTGCCATGTGATGATGTCACTACGTCAGATTGAGTTAGACCTATCGGACTGCGCCATCAGAGTTTCATGCCAGAACTCTGTATTTCTGTAACTGGCTCTTAAATGTGCTAAGTGCAATCTAGCATCTTGCTCAAAATGCTTATATTTGCAAAAACAGATTGCAGATTGATGATGGAGTAGAGTTTGTGAGCATGGATGAAGGTCACACTGACTCATAATGTTGAAGGCTGTTGTGTCTTCAGGGTTTATCGTTGGTTTGTGTGTGCAAATGTGCAGGAGCGATCATATGAGCATGGGTGTACATACTAAATGTGTGTTTGGATATTAATAGCTCTCTCCATCTTGTGTTGGCTCTCCCCTAGGCCCGCGATGTGCTTTTTATGTTATTAACTGTTAAGAGTGTCTGCGGTGTCTCTCAGCCTCACCAGCTAATGAAGATGGATGGCACAGGCAAGATATTTTTAAATATCACTGAGTGTGTGTTTGAAATCCTACAGGTATAAATGCTAAACATATGGAGAACCTCAGGGGTCCAAATTGAACACCTGCAGGAGGGAGTCAAGAAAAATGATTGTTTGTGCATAATATGTGGTGCAACGCATGTTTCGAGTGCTAATTTTTTTATTTTTTTTGTCTTTTTTTCCCTCACATAATACATTTAGTCAATATTAAGTCATGAACAGAGAGATCAACATTTCCTGTTTTGACATATAAGAGGTCACTGTATATAAAAACATCCTGTAAATTTCTGAAATAAAAACTTTCTTGTTATTCTAAAAAAACAACTTAATTTGAAGCCAAGCTGCTAAAACGACTAATTTTGGAATTAGGATAGAAAATAGCCAATTACTTCTAAATTATGTTTTTTTTTTTATGCAAATGTCTTGTTAACATTATAAGTGGACCTCAGAAAGCAGTACAATTGTTTTAAAGGTACATATTTTTTTATTATTTTCAACATCACAGATTTATTATTATTATTAGGACAAGCTGACTTTACATTATGAGTTGCTCATTGAGACAGCATATAGTGTGTTTCAAAGTTGAAAATGCAAGTATTCTCATTTAACACTTCTCTCACTTAGTAAGACTGACCTCAGTCACACAGTGGTCTCAAATAAAGATTAGAAATTGGCCGTGTTTGCTCTGAAATTGTGCGGAAAGAAAATTCATAAGATTTTAAAGGAAACAATGGCTCTCTGTGCACTTGTTCACACCATGTCTGAAGAGGCTGGGCCAAGTTTTTTTTTTTAACTGCCTAAAAGAACACATTATTGTTCTTAGAAGACTTTATAAGGTTTGCAGTAAAGTTTCTTTTAAATATCAGATTTGTCTCAGATTTTTTTCATACATTTTGATGTGTAGGTGAAACAACATGTTTGTGACATGACTTTCCTATAGGTGTTCAGATGCCAAACAGTTTTTTGTTGTGAAATATTGTTTTGTAAATATTCATTCGTTTATGTCATTTAGTTTTATCAGGCTAGGTGTGAACAAGCCTTAAGAACTGCAAGCCTGAAACCAACACTAGCGATCACAAACAGGCCCTTCACACCGATTTGACACATCTGTTTGTTGATGCTGTGCTCAGGTCTTTTGTTGCACTTTTGCCTCAGAGGCCAGAAGTGAGGATTCATTGCCACGTCACCACCTGTCCACATGCATGATGTGTCACTTCTCCTGAGGCTCTGTCATACAACCATTGTTCAGGTCACCAACATTGTTCAGCTCTCCTTAAAGGGATAGTTCACCCAAAAATGAAAATTCTGTCATTAATTACTAACCCTCATGTAGTTCCAAACCTGTAAGACCTTTGTTCATCTTTGGAACACAAATCAAGATATTGGGTTTGAAACAACATGAGGGTGAGTAATTAATGACAGACTTTTCATTTTTGGGTGAATTATCCCTTTAAGATGCAAGCCATGGGTCCATGTACAGTACATCAGTGTGCAGACATAAACAAACATAAAGAATAGAATTTTGTCTTGGTGTTATTTTACTTAAAATATAAATAACGAAAAGTAAAATAACTTGAAAAGAGTATTTTAATTTAAATGTTTTTAATTTAATTTAAAACAACAACAATTGCAAACATTAACGATGTAAAACAAATAGTGATTTAATTTAAATGGTTTTATTTTAATAAAAAATAAAAAAAAATTATAATAATTTAGATAGAATCTTAATTTAATGCAAAGTTAAAGATCTGACCTGAAATCAGGAAAATTAACTAAATGAAATAAATTATGTAGATAACATTATACAGTAATTTTATTTTCATCTAAAACATAAAATTACAGTTACAATTTAATTTATTTACATTCACTTAAAATCATTTCATCTTAATTAAATGCAAATTAAAATTGGAAATGTTTTGAAATGAGGAAATGTAACTAAATGAAATAAATTATGGACATAACATTAGGGTGTTATTATCATTTAAAATGTCATTTTAAATTAAATTGAAATCAGGAGATTTAACTATAAATTATGGCGATAACACGTATGGTTTTGATTTGAATTTATAATGTTTTTAATATAAAATGATTTTATCTTAATTTAATGCAAACAAAAATTTGAAATGATTTGAAAAATCAGGAAATTTAGCTAAATGGAGTAAATGATGGAAATAGAATTAAACAGTTGTTTTTAATTTGTACAAATCATTTGATAAATATGACTAATATAATAGTAACTGTAATGATGAACAAACATACAGTATATAGAAAGAAAAAGGAAAGAAGATCATACATCAGTCTTTTTTTATTATTATTATTATAGGTAAAGTCTCAAATGTATGTCTCATTGTCTCTCCGTCCCTGTCTGTCTCTCCTGCTGTCTTGTTCTTTGTCTTCTTCTCGCTTATCCTCTGCTCTGTTGTAACGGTTCTGAGTTCCATATATTCCTCTGAAGGCTTGTTCTGGAAGCGCTGTGGGAGGTATGTCTGCTACCATTATCCACATTGTCACGGCCCCCACGGCCCGCTTTCAATATTCAAGCGCACAGGGAACAGGGATAGGCAGCAGCCTGACAGGATTGTTTCCAGAGTCTATATGCCAGGCCGAGAGATTTCTGCCACTTGCTTCTCTAGTGTGCATGTGATTGTGTGTGTTACAGATCAAGACTTTCACTAAAACCTAACTTTATGGGATTTTGCACTGTGCTGTGTGTCTGTGGGTAAGGTATACTGGCAGAGTGTTTGAGAGTCTTGCAGTTTGTGTTAAATCACACACACTCACAGTTAAAGCATTGACTCCATATGAGAGTTCAGTGAAGTGATACACATGTAACTAACTTTCAAGTCTAACTTCAACATCTGTGGCTTATCTACACTTAGAAAGGATGCATGTTATTACCTTAAGTTACTAATACTGTATGTACCTTTTGAGGGAAAATAAAGATAAGGTACAAATGTGTACCATTAAGGTTACTGCTCCAGTGCAGCTCTAAAAGTAATTTTTGTGCAGTTTTTCCTAAAAGACTTATTATATATTAAAAATATTAGCAAAATCCAAGTGTTATGTAATTAATGTGTATTTTTATATATATATATATAAAAAAATAGTTACTGCCCCAATGCACTAAAATGGTCATTTTTATGCATTATTTTGCAGCCGGCCTATGACTCTATGAGAATAGTTTTTGTAGGGTTTTCTTCTTCTTCTTCTTCTTCTTTTCTCTTTTTCACCCTGGGGGAAAATGAAGAGATGTTTCCAAAAGATTTGAGTATTTTTAGAATGAAGAGCATGGCAAGCTGTTATGTGATTATTTATTTATTTTGCACCTGCACAACTTTGCAGGTAAAATAAGTTAATTCAGTCTGATGGGATTGTTTTCCCCCACTGGGAGGATTGTTTTCTGTTCTGCAGATTTCTTCCAGAGAATCATGTTGATGATGTAACACTCGAGGACATACACTCGATACCTGGAGAAACTTCTGCAGCTTTTCGGTGGAACAAAGTGATTTTTTGACATTTACTTTATCTTGTATATTATGTACTTATTTATTCGCCTGGCGATGTTGCAAACTCTCAGCTGCTATTCACTGTAGACATAATCACTTTTATTCACAAAAAACAAGACTTTTCTTCGAAAAGGGCTTTAGTTTACCTGTGGCGAGGTTTTTTTTTCCCTTCATCTATTCAAAATGCTTCCTTGTGGGTATAATTACCCATTTAATTCCAAGAATAAACTTTCCATTTAGATATCGATAACAATATCAATATCTGCGATATTATCCTATTTGGTATCGGATCGAAAAGAAAATAAGTAGCATCTCCAATCCCTAGTGATTCACCCTGTATTCAGTTATTTAAGGTCAACTGACGTCATTGGCTTTTTGTACTGTGAGAATGGCTCAGGTGTTTTGACTCTTGTTAGCAGTGTGCACTGTGTAGGTTTATACCCATGATGCTCAGTACATACAAGTGTTTCTTCTCTAAGGAAGCATCCCAGTCTCCTTCTTGTTTGCATCACTCATGTGCTGTCCCCTCCGGCGAAGTGTACACTAGTCCCTGGTCCCTTCTTCCTGCTCGTTCATGCGTGTTCATAGCGGCCTGTCAGTGTCCTATTAGTCAAACACTGTCATCATCACAGTTTATTAGCATGTAGAAGGTCACCGTCATGTCGGCTGCTAATTGCTGCGGCGCTAAACAGGCGATTGATCGGCAGATGAGCTGAAACGTGACAAGACGCTGTGATTCACGAAGATCTAGATATCGATACATACTTGACCCCGTCTACACATAAATAAAGCCAAACGGTCTGTCGCATTCTGTCATCATCCTTATCAGATGATCCAGCTGTATCATGAGAGCCGGGCAACATTGAGATTTATAGAGGCCTTAAAATAGCCCTTTAAGATGACAGCAGTGATAAAGCCGCATGCAAGATAAGCATGTGACTTCATGTTGATCGATGGCAGGGAAATAAAGTGTAATCATAACGGAGAACGCAGACGGGAGCTGTGTGTGGTACGTTGTGTCTGAGCCCCTATCCATTGGGAGCACTGGGGCTGATAGTATTTGCTCTGTTTACATTTATAATATCTCTCTATTTCAAACCCTCCTGACAGGTTTTTTGTTCAAACTTTTTGTTGGCACCGTGGCATATTGCTGGATAAGCACCAACTGTCTCACTCTGCTCTCTTGGTAAATATCATTTCAGACATATTTTCAACCTTAAACTAGCTCACTGCTAGCTTCCCATTGCCTACATTTGGAGTATCTTTAAAAACAGCCATATTTATTCACTTGTTGTTGTGTATCCATGTTTTTAGTGGTATATGCTAAGAGTGACAAGGAGACATACAGTATTACCAGTGGTGGAGGAAGTACACAAATCAAGTACTTGAGTAAAAGTACAGATACGTATAATAAAATATTACTCCAGTAAAAGTACTCCTTTTTCAATTTTACTCAAATGAAAGTACAAAAGTACTCGATTTTTTTATGTACCGAAAGACAGATTTTGCAATTTTATATAGGCTACTTAATTAAATTTTATATTAGCACATATATTTTATAATCCTACTGCTCAAAATACCCGGGATTTTTTCCAAAATAACCACTATATGGAGTCAAGATATATTTTTGTTGTTGATATGGACTACGTTGATGAGAGTGATGTAGTAATGCTCACTGTAAAGCTTACACTGTCATGTACCATCTGATCTTCACCAGGAAGAAAAAAGTGTTTTAAAGTTTGTTGTTTTGCAGAACATCACAGTTATATATGACATGAGAATAAGGCCTGAAGTTAGGAAGGACATTTTTCCTTCTCAAACCTCATCTGTGGTGTAAAAACACACCTGGCCAAATGCCCCCAGAGGACATCACTTCCCACTTTGATAATTACTGTAGTTACCATGTTCTGAACATCACATGCTTTCTTTTTCCACCAGATGTAATCTATCTAGGTGGGTGAATAAAAATATTTTGACTTTGTTTTTTAAAAACTTAGCACTACCAAGCTTGTTAGCTAGAGAGTAAGCATCAGCTTACTATATTTACTTATTTCCAGTATGGTTATGAATAAACATTCATATCTGTCTACTCGGCTAGTTAATCCAAACATTATAAAAATGTATACGGTTGATAAGCAATATTAAAAAACAGACGTCACATAGAGCATGTGTAGAATTTTAATAAAACTGTTAACATTACGGCAGCGGGGAATTTGAACGTGCATGAGTTAGTTTATTTAATCTGTGTTATTTTAATGTTTCGGGGGGGGGGGGGGGGGGGGTTACCTAAAACATAGAGACACTGATTGATGTGTCTCCATCATCTGCATTCAAGCATTTCAGTGGGCTTAAATAGATCACTCATTACAGCAGATTTAGTTCCCAAACAACTGACAGTTTTGACCTAAATATGATTTTCAGTTACAATAATTCATCATAAATTTCGACATTAATAATTTACTTTTAACAGCATCAGACGCACACGTGCTCACAAGATCTCCCGGTTCTTACTTGTGAATTCAGTTCACTGGAGACTCGCACTAAACGGTTCATTTGAATCAGTGAGTTGTCGACTCTAGAACAGCCGCAATCAGATCATTCTAATTCGTAGACGAATCGTTTGGTGCGATTTGCGATCCGATTTAAAGGTTCATTGAAAAGACTCAGATGAATCATAAACCACAAACCCCTTCTGCGTGTTGGAGCACAATATATATTAAAAATAATATAGTGGATATGTTTTATGAAATGTAGTGAAGTAAAATTATGATCTTATGCTTTGGAATGTAGTGAAGTAAAAGTTACTCAAAATAAAACTACTCAAGTAAAGTACAGATACTTGAAAAATGTACTTAAGTACAGTAATGTAGTAAAGCTACTCCGTTACTGACCACCACTGCATATTAGGCTACTAATAATATAGGTAACACTTTAGTATCGGAACCAAATCTCAATATTAACTAGTTGCTTATTAGCAGTGTTGGGTAAGTTACTTAAAAACGTAATCCACTACAAATGACTAATTACTTGTAATTTGATTACATTACTGATTACTGCATTTAAAAAGTAATCAGATTACTAATTACTTTACTTTCAAGTTACTTTCAAGTTTACTTTACTTTTCAGTTATCAAACCTAAAAAATGCACTACAAAGAAAAACTCATCGTACTTTCATTAATTAAATATTGACAGAAAAAAAAATACATAAGTATTATTTTTATAGCCTACACTCCCAATATATATATATTTAAATAAAGAAAACAAATTGGGTGCGGTTTCTGCATTCTCAGTATCCGCGAATATCTTCCTGATAACAGTCACTAAAATGAACGAAAATGACATGAGCAATATAGTAGGCTATATCTAAAGAAAGCTTTAAGTATCTTTTATCAAATTAAGTAAGTCATGTCGAAAACAAATATTCTCTGATAAAATAATCCGTATGAAACCAACGCAAGTTACAGTCTCTCCCGTCTGAGCTCTATATCACACCCACACACATCACGTGCTATAAGATCATCATCCACGCGAAACCATTGAGATGTGCGAACATGTAAATGTCCACATCACCTCCGTATACAAAGAAAGATTCAAGTTCATCTCGGCTACTTTTCGTTTTTGGAAGAAGACGCACTTCTTAAGGAATAAGCAATTGTGATGTTGACGCGGCTTAATGCAGCGGATGATCCCATTCTGATGAGTCATTTATTTTGACTTATTAGTGTTACTGTGACATAAACTTGTACACATTCACTTGTTGAACTTTTCCCAAACTATAATGCCAGACTAAAATATGTTGAGTGCAACATTTTGAAATATGATTCATACGAATTGAAATATGACCTTTCATTGCATCTAAATGTTGACTCGTCTACATTTTAGCTCACATTGTACAGTGATTTATTAAAGGGCATACTGACCCGCGAAACATGATTTTTTTTAGTTCATAATTTTTAACAATGCATTTGTAACTTAAAAGTAACGTAATTTTATTGACTATTTATTGATTTAAGTAACTGTAATCAAACAAAATACATACAAAAAAAATACTAATCACTACACTACTTCACCACCAAAAAAAATAATAATACAACAACAACTTTCTGTCTAGTGTAACGCGTTATACCCAACTCTGCTTATCAGCATGACTATTATTAACATATTGGCTGTTTATAAGTGCTTATAACACACATATTCTGCTTGACCATATTCTACATCCCTAATCCTACCCAATACCTAAACTTCACAACTACCTTTCTAACTATTAATGAGCAGCAAATTATGAGTTAACTGAGGCAAAATTTGTAGTTAATGGATTTGTGGTCACACTTTACTTTAAGGTCCAATTCTTGCCATTAACAAACCGCTAACTACGACTTTTGCCTCAATAAACTTTTTGCTGCTCATTAATATATAAAAATATATAAAAAAATTATATATATTGTATAATAATAGATTACACATTTAAAATTCACATCCTAAAATATAAAAAAAATAAAATATTAAAAAAACTAGTTATTATTTTTCTGATAAAATACGTATACGTATAATAATACGTATTATAATATGATTGTTTATGGCTATCTTAATTTCTTCACAGGAAGTCCTTAAAGCTTCCCTTTTGTTGGCAACATCTGGTTTATAAGCACTTCTCATTACAAGTTGCATGTTATAAGCAATCCAAACTCACAGCAGTGCAGAGATGAGTTTGTTTGGAGCAGCATTTAACTGTGAGATACTGAAAACATCATGATTGTAAGCTGCTGGCATGTAAAAGAACACAGTGCCAACGCTTCACTATGAAACACGCAGCACATATATTTAAATAAATCACATCCTTTACAATTCAAAAATTGTAACAAGTTGTTTGGTTTAGAATAATTGTGCAGCACTAGTGAACTTTTTTTCACATCGCTCCTGGTTAAGAAAGGAGGAATCTTGATGGAGCTACATGGTAAAAACCATTCAGAACACTTTAGAAACCACATAGCAATGCCCTGTAACTACCCACAACACTCTGTCATCATGCCAGTGAGTTTTGCATGCACATACAGTACCACTTGTTTTCTTCATATTTTCTTCAGAAAATATAAAAATCTTGTTTGTGTGTGTGTTTTCTCAGCAGTGGTTGACAAGCGTTAATCAGCCTCAGTATTTGAGTCCCTGCAGGGGGGTTTTGTTGGTATTTGCATCAGGCAGTTAATGAAAGGATCAACGAGAGAACAAAGAAACAAATAAATCAAAAGCCGAAGAGAAGAAAGGCCTCCAATGAGGCCTAAGAAAGCTGTGTCTTTGTGTATGTGCTATTGATGGCCAGATGTTATAGATCGTCACGTCTTTGCTGGGCTCTGGTCGATGTTATGCGGGAGGATCTAATATCCTCCTATTTTCTTCCAATGCCACATTTAAGAATCGCACCCGAAGGATTAAAGCCTTTGCTGAAGGCTTCCCGCTGACCATGGGACATAATGTCATCTCATTCCTGACTTGTTCCCAGGGGTTTTACACTGTCCTCTGCAATGAATCAGGCAGTTTTAGCTGGGCTTTGCCACTTTTTCCATTTCCAACTGGGTCAGTTGAGCCGCAAAGACTGAACGCTTGATCAATCTAACTAATTATGGCTTAATTAGGGAGCTTGTTCTAAACCGAGGACTTCACAATAACATGCCAATGAGAGCACCTCAAGACAAGTGTTTAATCGGGAAGGCATGACTACACAACGACAAAACACAGCACTGATTTTTTCGTCATCAGGCATGTTCATTATCTGCAATGACAACAGTGTTTCACCACGAGGCTGATTTAGTGATATATACATACTGAAAAAAAGAAGCCTAAACCAGCTGAGGGTGGTTTGCTGGTCTTTGCTGTCCAACAAGCAAGTTTCACTGGTTCTAGAGGGGTTTTGGACAGTTGTCAAGCTGGAAACCAGATTAGTCAAATTTCAAGACCAAATATGCAGTTAAGGGGGAAGTCATGGCCTAATGATTATTAATTAGAGAGTTTGACTCCAAACCCTAAGGTTGCTGGCCCGTTTGAGTCTCGGGCCGGCAACACCACGACTGAGGTGCCCTTGAGCAAGGCACCGAACCCCCAACTGCTCCCCGGGCGCCGCAGCATAAATGGCTGCCCACTGCTCTGGGTGTGTGTTCACTGCTGTGTGTGTGCACTTTGGATGGGTTAAATGCAGAGCACGAATTCTGAGTATGGGTCACCATACTTGGCTGTATGTCACGTCACGTCAATAAATCATGATGAACCAGCTAAACTCTAAGCTGCTTTAACACTTTAGACTAAAAAAAGAAGTTGAATTTCATAGTTGAAATTAAAATGGCCACGAAAGCACACAGAAGATGATTTCCAAATATTTTATTAATATGTGACCCTGGACCACAAAACCAATCATAATATCCATAGGTATATTTGTAGCAATAGTCAAAAAAACATTGTATGGGTCAAAATTATAGATTTTTCTTTTATGCCAAATATCATTAGGATATTAAGTAAAGATCATGTTATGAATATATTTTGTAAATTTCCTAGCGCAAATACAGTATATTGTATACAGTGTGTCTGTGTACTGTTCAAAGTTTGGATTTAGTGTTTTTTTTTTCAAATATTCAACAACAAGGACATTAAATTAATGTTACAAAAAATATTTGTAATTTAAATGTATGCTATTCTTTTTTACTGTTACCATAAATGTGTAAAAAAAAAAAAAAAGTAATACTGCTAATAATAAAAATATATATATTTCTTGAGCAACAAATCAGCATATTAGAATGATTTCTGGAGGGTCACGTGACACTGAAGGCTGGAGTAAGGATGCTGAAAATACAGCTTTGCCATCACAGGAATATATTACATTTTAACATATTCAAAAAGGAAACTGTTTTTTTTATTATTATTATTGTAATAATATTTCAAAATATTAATAGAGACATATTTCAAAAACATAAAAAGAATCTTACACCAAAATTAAGAAAAATAGTAAAATAGTGTTTATATAAACTAAAATCCGCATATTTTAAAATGTACATATTGTATATATTGTAAATATATCTAACAATGTCAATATATTCATAGTTTCATATGTTGCTAATACTGTATTTTCTGGTTATTTTCTGTTTAGTTCTTGTCCCTTGACCCTTTCGTGACCTCACACACTAGAACACATTGAAACAGTGAGAGAGAGAGAGAGAGAGAGAAGGGTGATCGAGGCATGCAGAGAGCTCTGTTATAGCAGCTCAATGCACTCTGGGTCAGATGAAGGCACTTTTGAATTTAATGAAAATTTAATAAATACATTTCCACTCTGGCTATAGGCATTCCTTGCTTCAATCTTTATGCAAGCATTCTGCCATCCCCCTTTCGCTCTCCTGCATTCTTCCTCTGAAAATAGATCTCTGAGTGATTTTTCTCTCATGTTTCTGTTGGTCTATGTAGGTTGGAGAATAGATGATGGATCCACCCATAGCATACGTGATGGATCTATATATATCCATACATAAATGGATAGGTGGAATCAGCATGGAGTGAGACAGAACATGGCAGTGCTGTTAAGCTGGGCAACTGAACAGATGCTAAATAATTCTCCCTTTTTTCGACACGCAAAATCTCTGTGATCTTAATTTTAATCCCTGCGGCTCATAATCTAACAGCAGATACTGCTCGCGATCTTTGACCTCCATTGTATGCAGAATTAATTGCATCAATAGACTGACTTACTGGCGATGTTTATATTTGTTATTGTTCATAATTTTTTTTTCCATCAACAACATTATGATGGAAATGATGTATCATGACTATTATGAAACAATTTTAACAACTAACATCCTGTTGAGATGGATGGATAGACAGATAGATAGATCGATTACAGTTTGATATATAGTTCGTCATTTTGCTAATCTAAAATGTTATTTCGGTCAGTGTAAACTGACTCAATTTAAAATAATTAAAATGAATGAACATGATTATTAATAAAAATTAATAATACGCTATTTTTTAAATAATAATACACTATTTTTTAAATAATAATACGCTATTTTTTATCACTTTACTGCGGTTGTCCTTCAGAACTCTTACAATGATGATAATTGAATTTTTGAGGGACTTTATGATATAAGTCATGGTTGAATCATGGATCTTTTTTTAATGATTGCAATCTAATGAATTTTCAGTTTTTCAGTTCATTTATCTGTAACTAACAACATCACATGCCAGTCCAAAAATAAAGTGACAGACATTTTTGTCAAATGATAAAAATACTAAATTATGTAAAACCTATGTAAAACATCTACGTCCTAATCTGACATATATTTGCTAGTTCAGTCACAGAAAAGGATTTACATCCAGGAAAGATTGCAGCAGTCTGTATCTCTCTATTATTCAGTAGTTTGTTGATATTAAGCAGTTTGGCTTCAGTCAGCATGTCTTACAAAGCAGGAGGCACTCTTTCCCACAAGCACCGCTGAAGAATCTCCTTACAGTAGGTATTGGTTATGTAATATCTCACTCTATAAACTGCTGTGGACTGAAAATGACTGTTAACCCCTCCTCTCTCCCTCATTCTTTCTATCACTCCGTTCATCTCTATCTGTCTAGATGTTAAGCTGGAGACACAGCACTGAGTTCTGGCAGAAAACAGCCTGGTGACTAGTTTTGAGAACTCAGCCAATCATAGCGTCTGGCCTGTTGTGCTCGTCCAATCAGATGCAGGCGGCAACCAATCAGCAGGTATCGCTCTCCAAAGCTGCAAGGCTTGAACATTAGAGCTCAAGAGCTGCAGATCAATAAAGCCGAGAGAAACCTTGTCACATCAGATCTTACAAAATTATCCCAAAGACGCTACATGGCATGAATAAATCAGTCACCTTCATGAAAAATAAAAATGTGAATAATTAAACAGTCGTTTGAGGTTTATACCTCATCGCTCATGGGAAAGGTGTCTCTTCTGTTCTTTCTAAGGGCCTCACCTTTGTGCTGTGATCCCTTCTTTCTTCATCTGCCAAAGTCCCTGCTGCCTTTGCTCTGAATGCCCAAGTGATTTTTCAATTTCAACAATCTGTCTTTCTATGTTCTCTCACGTCGCATTCTATAACGCAACCGTTACAAAAGCTAGAGCAACATTTGTCCCATGTCTGAATCCGGTATTTAAACTGAAGCAGGTTAAATAACAAGAATGATCACAGTCATCTACTTTTCATTAAAAGCCAGCTTCGTCCTAGATCTTTCTCTTAAAAATTTAGTAGACCCCAAATAAATTATAATGAAAAAAGACCCAAATGTTTTTTTTTTTTTTTTTTTTTGCTTTTTGGTTTTTTTGTGTGTGTGTTATTTCTATACTATTAAAGATTTATTACGATTTTTATTTGGATATTATAATAATATCTTAAAATTTTAATTTGTTTAAATTTTATTAATTTCGTTATGTGCACTGTCAATTTTAAGTTTTGTAAATATTTCAATATAGCTTTAATTTAATTTTAGTTTGAGTGATTTTAGTTAATGTTCTGTTTTTGTTTGTTTTATTACTGCTGTTAAAATTTGTTCATCTAATATTTACAATAACAACACTGTATGAAACAATCTTTGTAACACTGTACGATGAGACTACAATTAATATGGGTAGAAGGCCAAAATTTGAGGGTTTTTCATTTATATTGAAATGAACTTGAAAGATCTGAGCACAGTTTGAGAAATTGTTGAGATCTTTTATGAAACTCTAAAAGAGGCACATGTGAGATTACTTGGGCTGTATTTCTCAGGAGAAGCACAAGCAAACACCAATTTGCTCTCAATTTAATCTCATTGCTATTGTAGAAACATTAAGAAGGTTTCATTTGTAATTATGCACCTCAGTAACTAACGGATTAATATTGTTTTTTTTTTTCTATAATTGTATTATCAATTATCATTAAAAAGATTCTAGACTAGATAACAAGTGATTTTAATGTAGTTCTATTTGATAATAGCCATGGCTGCTTAACGCATCAGTTTCTTATGACTATAATCTAATGGATGAAGAAGTGGGATAAAATCAGGGATTAAATTTTCTATAATTAACCGCATCAGATAGCAGTAAAAATACAGTGACTGCATAATAGACAAGATATTTGGCTTTTTAAAATTCTAAATGCACTTTATCCATATAAAATGAGTATTAGCAGAAAATGTTGACAAGTATCTCAGAGTCTAAATGAAGTCGTACCAGTGAATGTTAAATGAAGAATTTCCTGGAAAAAATGCAAGTCAAAGTGAATGTCCACATTAAAATTTCATTGTTTGTGTATGTTCACATTTGGGTGTGTGTGTGTGTTCACGTGCTTCTGTGGATGTCAAGATAATCAAAACTGTTCTGTTTTGATGTGCTAGCTCTCTGTGGTGTTCTGCTTGAATAGGCTTCTGAAATCAATTCCCACCCTTGATTGTAACCTGCCTCGTTTTATTTATGTAATTTTCTCCCTCTGTCTGGCGAAGCTGATGAGAAAGTCAAACTGTTTCGGCTTGACATTTCCAAGGGATTCAGCCAAGACGCATTCGATCTAGCCCGTCCCGAACAGCGCCACCTGCAGGTGCGTCTGATCCCGTCATAGGTTTAGCAATTGATTTATATAGGTTCATCTTGATTCAACGATCGGGACTGTGTAAAAATGAGCATGAAAGGCTGCATTTATGGGGCAGCATGAATCATCAGCAGAAGTCTGACAGCATGCACCAATTTCATCCAATTTGCATTCGAAAAGCATGTAAAGCAACCAAATCAAATGTTACAGAGTTTTCCATTTCATCTCGACAAAAGGAATCTTCCTGGTTCGCTCAGGCAGTACAGTACGTGTGTGTTGGCAGAGCAGAAGGAGTTGTACATCACGGTTGGCCGGTTCAGTAATCACAAAGCTCCCAGACTCTTCCTGTCTATCTCCCACACAGAAAAAGTGAGTGAGAGAGATGAGCAGAGAGAATGAAACAAATAGAGAGACACAGAGCAAGAGAGAGAGACAAATTCAGGATTGTTGAGATGAGTCTGGTTGGATTATGGGACAGGTTAGTAGGTATTATAATTGGCTTTTTTAATAAATAAATAAATAAATCAGTACAAGCCTAGTGCATATCCTCAAATGGAAAACAATTAATACTTTTCATTGGAAAAATACAATAAAATTAGAAGTCTGTGGCGCATATATAAAACAAAATGAACTAAATATTTATAAATAAATATAATTTAATATTTTATATATATAATTAGTGTAATTTAGTTAATATATAAAATAAATAATATATTAAATAAATGTCACATTAAAATATTTAATATGATATGATAAATATTATATATAATTTATCATATTTAATATTTTTATTTTTTATATATAATTTAACGTAAAATAATTAAGATATTACATAATACATTAACATATCAAATATGCTATAAATATATATATATATATATATATATATAGATATATATATATATATATATATATATATATATATATATATATATATATTATCGAAGATTTATATATTATCGTATCATTTTTTTAAACCATAGTTCAAATCCTGTCTCTTGCTTTCCAAACACTTCCTCTGTGCATTGTAGTTTATTCAGTATTTCATCTAATTCAATTTCATTCTTTTATTTCCCAGGTCGATCAGAGTTTGCGTGGGTGTGCACACACAGATGCGTGTTTCGGGAAGTTCGCAGATGAAATTTGTTTCCTAGCTATTTGTGAATAATATTGAAGCACTTTCTACTTGAAACTTTTGCAGTGTCGCGACATATTTATCTCTGAACAAGCTGGCACAGATCGTTGATTTGCATTTCAGTACTTCTGGCTCACAGCGTGCTTTTAAGCAGGGGTGGATCTAGAAAATAACTTTTAGAGTGGCAAAGGGGTGGCATGGGGTCTATGAGGTGTGGCAACACCAAAGCAAGCACCCGTGAATTGTTTTTTGGGTGTTTATGGCCTGACATACACAATTGTGTTGACAAATTGCATTACCATGAAGTAATCATCTATATTGTTTAAAATGAAAAATAAATATAAATATAAATAAATGTATATGAACTTGGTATGCACCACAAGAAAGTACAGTAAAAATAAATAAAAAATAACCAAATAAAAAGTAAATTCAGCATCCCCTGCACATTGGCCAAATTTCATTACAGTATCCAGTACTATAGCAGTTTCTTGATCTCCTGGCACAAGACTAGCTATATCTCTAGGCACTCATTTCTCAGTTCTGCAAAAAGGCAGTACACATAAAAAATGGTTGCAAATAAAAGTTGACAATCACACATTTGAGGGTGTGCAACGTGCTACAATTTACTGTACAAAAACGGCAATACGATTAGATTCTTACCTAACTCTGCTGTATTAGATTCTGTGATCTGCATCTTCTCAGACATATCTGGACGGAATTAGATTTCTCAGAGGACAGAGTTAGCCGAGAAGCAGTAAATTTCACAAACAAATGTAAAAACAATTTGTTAGCCAACTGGGTCACGCTTTGTGTTTCTGACTCACAAAGAACCGAGTCATTTGTTAATGAAGCCTACTTCACTGGGCGTGTGCGTGCAACCATCGTGCGCACATTTTACTGAAAGATGTGTTTTTCTTGCCATTTTTTTGCATTACGCTGTCATCGTCGCAGCTGAAAAGTAGCATTTGAAACACAATGCTTACATTTATATTTTATTCTGCAATAATTCTGGGGTGGCAGGTGGGGTGGCACAGCTTTTTCTTATGGTGGCAGTTGCCACCCCAGTAGATCCGCCCCTGCTTTTAAGTACACATTGGTTCCTGTCAGTTCAAATGGCCCAGTCTTACATAAGTGAACGACAAGCGACTGGACTTTCCATTATGCCGGTACAATCTGCAAACTCTCAAGACTGCTGAACTGCAATGTCAGCTCTCAGCTGACTGAACACAATGAAACAACTGCCAACTCTCCACACGCTATTACCAGCCCACCCCGTGCTAATGGAACAAAGGAAACCTTTACCGTCACCCTACCGCAGTGAATGCCAACACTGTTGGACGATAAGACCAAAGACCTAGTGGAAGTCTGAGACCACAGTGACACGTTACATTTAAACTAAACATAAATGATGAAATAAAGTTTATAGAACGTTGAACAAAAAGTAAAAAAAAAAGTGTGTGTGTGTGTGTGTGTGTGTGTGTGTCTGTGTAAATAAAATATAATACCAAATCTTTATATTTTTGTGAAAATATTTTGATATATATATATATATATATATATATATATATATACACTGATAGTGATAGTAATAAGTTATAAGTAATAAGTCTAATAAGTTATTTTAAATTGTAGTAATATTTCAAAATATTACTGTTTTTACTGTATTATTATTACTATTAATATTATATAAAATATCAAGAATTAATATAAAATTGAATTTATCATATAGATTAATTTTACAAAATTAAAGATTTAATATATATTTTATTATATTAAATTATTATATTTAACAATAGATAGATAGATAGATAGATAGATAGATAGATAGATAGATAGATAGATAGAAAAAAATTAATATATAATTCTAATTAATATATTTTATAGAATTATGTCACTATATTTACAGTACATATATCTATTTCAGTTTCATTATTAGAAAAGAATGCAAAACAGAAGCATTTCCTCTAGTGGTCACAGACTTTTGGACCCTGCTGTACCTCAAACACCTCTCTTCATTTCAGTGAATGTGATCTACAGAGGCTCTAAAAAGTTTTTTTTTTTTTTTAATCCAGTAGACGGTGGGTGAATGTGGCCTTTAATACAGTGTCGGGGCTGCGGCAGAAGCTATCATTCCACGAAGTGCGGCAATAACTCTCAGTTGTGTTCAATGAGGAGAGATCAGTGGGCCTTTAAAAGACACCACTCTTTTATGTTATATTCATGCTTTCTGTTTTTTTTTTCTTCTTACAGGCCAGCTGTCTAAAAGCACCACTGTATAATTGATGTGTTTTTGCAGGCACAGGCTGAGCGGAGACAGCGGGCTATAAACCCTTCTCAACAACATGTTCCTCTACGCCTCCTCCTCCCAGATGGCCTCCCTCTATCTCTCCTTCTTTCCTTCTCTATCACACATGCACTCTTCTCTATATATATACCTCTCATACATATCTCCCCTCTCTTTCTTTCTCCCTCCCTCTTTATTTCTCTCCATGAGGACTAGAGGTTAAAGACTAAACTGGTCATCCTCAGGGGAACTGAGTGATTTGTGGCAGCATGTCTTAGTTTGAAAAAGAGACAGTAATTATGAGTACCTCACTGATAAAGGACAAAAATGTGTTTCACCTATAAAAAGTTCAGACAGGACTATAATGTGTGAATGAAGGTAGGAGAGAGAAAGCGAATGTGCAGTAATTGTACTACATAAGGCTGGGTGATTTATATTGAATTTTCACATTTATGTGAGGATTTATTTGGAGAAATAAAGCAATGTACAACAGGAATACACTGGCTTTGAAACCATTTTCACTCAGAAATTTCTAGAAAATTTCACATTAAATGAAACATGAAATTTTGATGTAGAAAGACTAAAAACCTATTTTATTCATCTGTTTTATTTACGACCGTATTTAAATTTATTCATAGTTCAATAAAATATTAATATTATAATATAATATATAATTAGAATTCATTTCTAAAATGTTCTGAGATGTGTGTACTATATATATATATATATAATAAGTAAAATAAACTAATATACAACAGAAAATATAAATATTTAGACATTTAAATATTTAACTTTTTGTACTTTAAAATAGAAATCTAAAATATTTAGTCCTATATTTAATTACCTGAAAAGAAAATCAACTTATTTTAATTACAAAAGCATATGAAATAGAAGTATTTTGACTTGTTGTTTCAGACTTTTGGATTATTATTATTATTATTTACCATGTAGTTGTTGCTGCATTTTATAAAAGTCAAAAGATTTTGGTGTTTTTAGCATTTAACATAGCTTATTGCTTTAGTATAGCACACATAACACCAGGCTTTTAAAAAGTATTGCATAATATTCTAATTATACATAATTATTATATTAATATCTGCTGATTGGCAGGTCAGCCACCATAAGCGGATAGTAGACCTTTTTTCAAAGCAATAATCCTTTGAAATGATAATATAATACTCTATTAAAAGGAAGCAGTATAGAGTCTCCTTGGCCTGTCCTACACGCTAGATTACTGTAATCTGTCCTCACACACTCTACCTGCTTCTCTTCACCTATTGGTCAGTGCGGCTGTAATGAGAGCAGGGGGCTAATGCCAGAGAATAATGTTTTTATGAGCGACAGCAGAGGTCGGAATTAATGGCTGATGGAAGTCAGTCCCGAGGGCATACAAATGGCTTCCTAATGAAGCTTGACATTGGTTATAGGTTATCAATGTGTGTGTGCATGAGACGAGAGAGAGAACAAGAGGAAACGGGCACGGAGCGAATTTTATGTGCTTGCAAGCGCTATGAAAATTATACTTGAATTCACTGAGTCATTGGTGTAAAATGTCAGAGTGGCATTACATTAATGTACTTCTGTCTGCACCTGCTAACTGTCCTACTCTAGTTCGAACACTATAAATATTGATATCAGGGATGAATATTCCTCCCAAGTAATGAACTGTTTTAACGTGACTGACTACATGAATATGTATAGAAATTGCTGCGGGGGGATGATATCACACAAGGTAATAGGTATCATGCCACAGGAAAAATAGGATATGAAAAATAAATGACTACTTTTTGACTTTAAGATCACAGCAAAAAGAAGCATAATGATAGTAGTATTAGTATGTATTCATACTGATCAAAACTTGTAGCTTTTGAACTTTCTATTTAACAAAGAATATTGAAAATGTATCACGGTTTCTACAAAAATTCAATTCCATTCACTATCCATACTAATCAAGGCTGCATTTATCTGATAAATACAGTAATATTGTGAAACACTGTTACAATTTAAAATAACTGTCACATCAGAAATCATTGTAATATGCTGGTTCCTAAGAAACATTATTATTATCAATATTTAAAAAAATATTTTGCTGCTTAATATTTTTGTGGAAACATGATAAGGTACGATTCACAAGACTAAAGTAAGATTTACATCAACAAAAAAAGGAAATTAATACTTCTATTCAGCAAGGATGTATTAAATTTATCAAAACTGACCAGTAAAGACATTTATAATGTTACAAATTATATGCTGGTAATTCAACATTTTATTCTTAAAATAAACGTTTCCACAAAAATATTGAGTAGCAAAAACAATAATGAGTTAAAGCTTAAAAAAATAACAACAACAACAACAAAAACCATTTAAAGCATACAAATATTTATAAATTTTAAACATTTAAAGCGTTTTAATAAAACATTTAAATAAAAAAATAACTGAGCATCAGTAATCATTGTTAATAATTGAGCATAAAATCAGCACAGAATGATTTCTGAAATATCATGTGACACTGAAGTACATTTTAGCACTTCTTCATGTTGAAAATACAGTATTAAAAGTTATTTTAAACTGTTATATTATTTCACAATATTACTGTTGTTGTTGTTTTTTTTAATCAAATAAAAGCCACCTTAGGAAGCATAAGCCTTTCAAAAACATAGATAGAAAATAGAAAAAAAATAGATAAGGGATTGCAATGATAGATGCTGTCAATACATTTACTGTCAAAAATGTATTGTATGTGTGCTAGAACTTTACTCTGTTGCAATATTAGACATAAACCAGCAGAACGAGATGAACCCTGAAGAACGAAAATATCCTAATGTTAGCACAGTGCTGGTGAGCTTCTCACTTTAGTACCTGAGACGAGAGCTGCTGGATTAATATCTCTCTCCTGTTGGCCATTTCACACCAGAATGCTTTCACAGCAAAGCTCGGGGACATGGGAGAAAAAGCAGCTGAGAAGGAGTTTCACATACAAGCAGTGCACACAGAAGAGCATGAATTAGCAAAAACCAATGGGTTTTGTGTTCGTGGTGCTGGGAAAATCATGATGCATGAAGACACACTATCTTGTTTTATTGCTACTAAAGCTGACGGATCAGTAATCAGTCAATGAAAATGACAGAAAACCTGCTACGACAAATCTATATAATTGATTATTTGGTGTTTCCTCAAAATAATCATTAATGGACTTCTCCATTATCTCCTTGTGTTTCAGAGAATAAAGAAAGATGAAGTCGAAATGACATGAGGGTGAGTAAAGATGACAGAATTTTTACTTGCGAGTGAATTATTCTTTTACGTGTTGACATGTTGATAAAATCCACATAAATTGAAAGTCAGTGCTGTCAGTCCCGATCAGATTCATGCTGGAAATTCCATGTTTTGCATGGTTTCTAGCTGGTCTAGATGGTTGATTAGCTGGACTATCAAGTGGTTTTCAGCTGTCAGACCATTTTAGTTAAGATGGTTTGGTTTGCAACAAATGAGCTACCGAAACCAGCCTGACCACCGTTATGATGACAGGGAGTGAAAAAGTGAAAGAAAATGAGGTGACATAAACCGGTGGCTTTTCTTTCTCTGTAAGAAATGTAATTAGAAAAGCCGATGTGACCGGCACTCTGAACCGAGGATCAGAGGACGGAGAGAGAGAAAAAACAGCACATGAAAAGAAGAAAACGAAGAACAAAGGCAGGAACAGAACACGACAGAGTGAGATGGACAGTTTAAAGAGGAATAGATGAGGTACAAGAAAGTTTGTGTGTGTGTGTGTGTGTGTGTGTGTGTGTGTGTGTGTGTGTGTGTGTGTGTGTGTGTGTGTGTGTGTGTGTGTGTGTGTGTGTGTGTGTGAACTGAGGGGGATATTTGAGAGACATGAGAAATGCGCTAAGAAGTTGTTTATAAAGGTCTTCAGACAGAGGACCACGTCTCACTAAAGCAAGGACGTGCATCAAGGAGAAACACTTTTCACTCTTATGCTTAAAGAGGAAGATGCCCTTCAGAATCCTGGAATTTATTTACCACATACACAATCATAGACGCCAGACTATCGGAACAAAATAACCTGCACACTGAAAGGAAACTTGCCATATTTATCAGAAAACTGTTCAAGCCAAGACCAATTTCTCTCTCTCTCTCTCTCTCTCTCTCTCTCTATGTGTGTGTGTGTGGATGATTTTTGCAATGTTCACTCAAAAACTGAGGTGCATATACTCAGATCAATGAGGAATACAATATTTAGTAATAATATAGCATAAGACAATTATACACAATTTTTGTAGGTTGTGTAAAAAGGTGGGAGGGAAAAACCCCCCCAAAATGTTTAAATAATAATAATAATAATAATAATAATAATTTTCCCCTGGGAAGTTGTTATACCCTCTGTAAGCATGTTTAGGAAAAAGAAAATCCTCTCTGTATCAAAAGGATTGAACACAAAATTTCTGTTCAGTAATAGTTTAAGTAGTGTGGGATTACAACTGTATAAAATGTTAAATCTAGGTTCCAGTGTAATAGTATAAACTAAAAAAGTTATGTACATTGTGTATTACATTTTGAGGTAAAGAAGGATGACATTTCTAAATGATCAAATCAGGAAGCCCAGGTGTCTTGCTAGTGACCTTTTGTCTTTATGCTTTTCCTGACCATTTGGCTTGTTAAACTCAAGGCACAGCTGTGCCTTTGTCTCTATGGTAATGTGAAGGTATGGCGATACTGTCAGACTGATTGGATTAGCACCTATGCATTTGGTGCTGATGAGATCAAGGCTGGGAAAATGCCAGTGTCAGGCTGATTCCTGTATTGCATTTGTATTTTATTGTGTAGATTGTCTCCACCTCTACTGTGTGTGTCCCTCCCCTTTGAATGTATATAAACTCCAAAGTATCCCTGCTTTGGTTAGACTGTTGACGACTGCAGCGCCACGCGGCACTTTCTCAATAAAGAGTCCTGCTGAAGATTACTCAAGAGTCTCCTGGTCTTCCCTTCTGTTTCCAACAGTAGCTTTATACGAAACAATGATTAAATGTAAAATAAAATACAAATAAATTTTATTATTATTTTTTAATTATTAGATTATTTGGTTTAAATGTAAATTTGATTAAATTTGTTCAAAATATTAGTCAGACTAGGGTTGCAAAGGGGTGAAAATTTTCCACAAGTTTGCGAAAATTTCCAAAAATTATTATTATTATTATTTGTTTGTTTAGTAGTACTTTAACAGACTTTAATGATGCCTTCATGTGATATTGAAATTATTGTAAATACAAGTTTCCTTATCAAAAATCAGATATGAATGGCCTCTCAAGTCCTATTTACTACTAAGAAACAATAATAATTTTGATACCCGAGTTTCTGAGTTGGACGGGACATAAACTTTAAACATGGTGGAGGGAACAAGGATTGCTGCTGCCAATGCTATTCTTTATTAGTTATATCCACAACAACTACATCACTTTGTCGCTAAAGTACTGTTTATAGGCTATATATGATAATCATTTGAAGCATACTGTATGTTTTATAAACATTGAAATAAGCATGTATTTTACCAAAATTTCAGAATTGTCAGCAAGCTGACTATCTAGTGCTGTGCAAGTTTATGTAGTTGTCGACCAATGGGATGCTACATTTTATTCTTTCTAACAACAAAGCAATTGAATGCTACAAGTTCGCAATCATGACTTCATAAGTGGGAAATAGTAAATTTGCGATAGCACGTGAAGGCAGCATAATTAGCTACTGTTATATTTTGGGGGAAGAAGTGTGGGATTATAATTATTTTTATTTGAAAGTACTTCACGTGGTAATTGAACGCATAATTAAATCAGCCAAAATATTTAATAAAGAAAACACATGGGATGTGTAATACTGTATGTACAACTTAATGAGTGGAAATATGAGTCACTTTCTGTTGAGTTACTGTGGATTTCACATGTGTTTGGTCGTACACCATATCACCAGTGACCTCAGGCTATATTAATTCTCAACAGTAGTTAAAAACTTATGGATTTAAAGTGAATCACCATTCACAAGCACTGTATCAGTCAGAGAGCCTCTGGGAATGTTGCTCTGTGAGACTTTATTAGAGCAGCGAGGAGTTTTTCATTGCATCCACAGGAATAGCTGCTTCCACAGTGTCACACACACCTTCTAAAAATATACACTTGCAAGTTCACTTCTGTCATTCTCCCTCTCTGTTCCCCCACAGACAAACACGCACACACACTAATCCGTGTGATTGAAGAGCTCTCAGAAAGGTAATTAAATTTGCCAATGATCCGCTGCGCTGGGTACACAAGCCTGCATTCTGTGGAGGGGAACAGCGGAGCAGGACCTCAATAATAGCGGTAAGCTCATTCATCAGCGCAAGCAGAAGATTCCCTCATATTTCACTACGCCTTTTTAAGACACTGCACGAGGCTGATCTATGTGGGCTACACACTTAGAGAGTGCAGGGTTTAGTCTGCAACAACAGACCCTCGGCGTAAATTGACATAGTGGTTGGCAAACAGTTGTGCTCGTTTGTTTTGTGTGTCTATGTGCAGGTTTTATGCCTGGATTCGACTGTGAATATCAGCTGCTCAGCTCACCAAAAGTATGGATGCTATGATAACTTAGCTACATTTTACAGAGTTTAAACTTCCGCATCATTTTATGTGTTAAGGTGAATTTTAGTAGTGTTGTGTTAATGCTGACACAATGGTCCCTATATAATGTTGAACTCCATGCTTACAGAAAAATAACTGGTCATTTAGCTTTTATCTAAAATGACCATTTTAAATATTTTGTTGTCATATTTGTTGTAGCTCGGCCCATCTCCTTAACCATTACACAATACCACCCATTCATCTGTTCTCTGAATAATTCTGGTCATTATTGTAAAACTAATAGCGTGTGTTCTCTATGCATTTGTGTCTTATTTTGTGTCAGGATGGTGTCACTAGCCACTGCTGCCTGGTCTCTAATAGATCGGCCCATTTAGCATTTATTAGCATGCATTAGCATTGATTAGCTCTTTTCCAACACCGATGGCAGTGACGGGAACTGCATCTAACAAGCCTGTATTCCAATGAGAGTGCAGGGTAAATGGATAATTGATTTTGAAAAAGCCTGTTCGACAAATCATAGTAATAAATGAACTCTAGGTAAATAGGGCAGATTGGGGTGGGGGAAAGAGAAAGATTGAGAGATTAGATTTTTTGGCTGAGCTCATTAGGATAATTTGGTTAAAGCTTAGCCAGATGTGGAAAGCACAAAGCTTAAAAATGCTCTTACAGTTCTTTCTCTTTCTTTCTCTTCTTGGAATCGCTTATGTAATTTGGAGCTTTGGTGCTGTTTTACGGATGGTGCTGCCAAGTGTCTGTTTGAATATTTGTGTATGAGAGATCAGGACACTGTCTGTTCCAATAAAAAACTGCCTCTGAAATAACAAAAATCTGAGTGTTCTTCACACTCACTCTGTTCTATATTACCTCTAATGGAAATATTGATATTTAAATTTTCTTCTAAGTAAACTCAATTCTTATTAACTTTAGGTTATTCATAATATCAAACCTGGGTCCTGGGAACCAACAGCTTGCATACATTGTACATTGTAAGCAACTGTACTAATTTTTGCACCATCTTTTAGAGCAATGTTTTTTTTTTATATATATATATATATATATATATATACACACACACACACACACACGCACATTTTTCCTACTTATCTGATTTTGTTATTTTATGTTTATGCATATATATATATAGATATATATATATATATATATATATATATATATATATATATATATATATATACACACACATTGTAAGAAAGTGTGCAACTTGTACATATTTTGGTAAATAAAATTTCTTTAGTAGAGATGCATTATATATCGGTACTATACCAGTAATCTTGATTTATTCATTTGAAAATATTTTGTTTTGTTTTGTTTTGTTTTGTTTTTGTTTTGTTTTGGTTAGTTTTTTTGTTTTGTTTTGTTTTGTTTTGTTTTGTTTTGTTTTGTTTTGTTTTGTTTTGTTTTGAGCAAGTGTCCCATCAGTACCATATCAGTTAGTGGTGTTTATTTACTCAAAACATATATTTTTTTTAATTCCTTCATTTTATTTTATTTTATACTTTCTAAGTGTACTACTTTTTACTCTATGGTTAACACACTTCAATCAAAAATATGTTTTATGTTTGATAGAAATGCACAATATATCATTACCATGTCAGTTATTGGCAGGTATTTGGTTATTTTTGTAAAACTTGTACATTTAATAAAAAAATAATAAATTCAAAAATTTTCAATCCCAATTAAAATAAGTAAAATACATTTAATAAATACATAATAAATGTAATAATGTTGGTTAATTTCCATTACATTAATGATCAGTATCTGATTTAATATCTGTTTAATATGGGTGGTCTTTGGAATACAAGACCAGCAATTAAGTAAAAGTATTAATAAAGCAAATAAGGTTCAAGTTGAGTGTGAATTTGGAGCTTCACCAGGACCACCAACACAAGGTTAAGTGAATGGTGCACTTGAGTGTGGGAGACAATTTTTTTTTTATCATATTTATTATCAAAATTTGCACTAATGTTTATATAAGACTCACTAGTGTGACGTGGGCACTAAGCCCTTTCACAACTCATGATTTGGACAATTCGGTGTCATGATCCAAACACGACACTTCCTGCAAGGGCATTAACAGATTGGAAGGTGTAAAGACGTGAGTGGATCTCATGAAACACATCTGAGTCACATCAGAAAGAGAAAACAGAGAGATCCATCTCTTTATTAGATTACAATTACATGAAATTGCGAGTGCTCTGTTCTAAACAGCAGATACAAAAAGCGAACATGTCCAAATGAACGAAAGGCTCACGCAGAGTGAGCTGAATGATAAATGATAGCGAATAGCAAAACAAAGAACGAGTCATATCCTAGGGGGGTCATGTAACATCAGAAAAATGTCACTTCAGCTAGCATTTCGCAATTGATTGACTGTCATCCGTGCTCGTCTCTCCCCAAAAAGTGCCAAACTGGGAAAGAAAGCGTGACTTGAAATGACTTCAATAGCTTTTGTCAAATCAACGCCTCGATCGGTACGATGAGTCACGCAAAGGGAAAAGCGATAAATACTGGGCCTGACTAGAGAAGTGACAGTGGGTTGGCAAATTTTAGGCCATTTCATTCACCCTTTCCTCTGGTTTATTCTTCCCTTGTCTTGTTAAAGTGAGCACAATAGAGTTTCCTGCCTCCCTCCCACTTTCTCGGCTCTATGAATATCTTTGCGCTCCATCTCTCTTTGCAATCTTGGCGTAATTCAGACATAACAAATGCCAGCTTGTTCTCTTTCATAACTCCCTTGTCTTTCATTTCTCTATTATGCTGTCACTTTGTTTTATTTGACTGTCGACGTCAGTTTCTGCCTGTTTGCATTTATATTTTTGTGTGCAGATGAACCTGATAGCCCATCCGGATGAAGCGACACAAAGCAAAGATGACATTGATTTAACTGCTAGCGATACCCGTCCAGTGAAACTTGTGTTACTGAATTACATGCACACTAGGTCGGCGTGTCCCTATACGCTGATTAACTTACTTTAATTAGAATTATAATCAAAGCACTTGTGCATGAAACACAAGCTCAATTTCTGGATTCAGAGTCGTGGGCAGATATTGATCTGTCATCGTACACATCATATTGACGGTGGAGAACAATGTACAGGATTATTGATGTGATGTATTTTTTCAAGTAGTGGCCTTAAAGACTTAAACGAACAGTTCACCTGAAAATAAATATTTAAATCATATAGTTCCAAACCCGCATGACTTACCATATTCGATGTGTACATTATTAGTCAAAGGTTTGGAAATGTATTTATTTATTTATTTATTTATTTATTTATTTATTTATTTATGCATGCATGCATAAGGCCAAGGCTGCATTTATTTAAAAAAAAAAAAAAAAGAAAGAAAACAGGAAACAGTAATATTGCCAAATATTATTACAATTTAAAATAACTATTTTCTATTTTAAATATATTTTCAAATGTAATTTATCTCTGTGATCTCCATTATTCCAGTCTTCAGTGTCACATGATCCTTTAGAAATTATTTTAATATGCTGATTTGCTGTTCAAGAAAAAATTTCTTCATTATTATCAATATTAAAAAAAGAGTTGTGCTGCTTTTTGTGGAAACCATGATACTTTCACTTTTATCTTTGATGAACAGAAAGTTCAAATAAACAAAACATTTGAAATGGAAATTTGATGTAACATTATAAATCACTTTACTTTTAATTTAGATTACTTTATGCAACCTTGCTGAACAAAAGTGTTTTTTTTCTTTATTTCTTTTCTTTCTTTCTTTCTTTCTTTCTTTTATTTTTTGCTACTTACCCTAACCTTTTGAATAGGGTACATGGTTTCCACAAAAATATTAAGCATATTAAACTCATGTAACATGAAAACTCTAGTAATATTTGAAATAAATGTAGCCTTGGTAACCATAAGTGTCTTTTATCAAAATGTAATCATTCCAAACTTCTGACCGGTAATTTACGTCCTTTTCCTATAAATGAGTGTCACTTTCTGATTGCTGCCGCACCCTAGAAACACGTGACATGTTCTGCAAGCAAAAGCCACAAAACCACAAAACAAATGCACATATGGAAAACATCGTAAACACAAGTTTACTCACGCATCAAGCTGACAAGTGAACCATCCCACTGGGACTGAGGTCAAACACAGTACAGGTTATATAAAGCTTCGCTAAACACTGCTGTCAATCAAAATCTTTACAAAAGAGAGAGCATATGTGAGGAGAAATATGTTAGTGGGGTTTTATTTGTTAACAAAAGTTAACTAATCATTCCATATACTTTTTGTGCACTCCATTATTTTCAGTATTTACTGTAGTTAATTTGTTTCTTTCAAGAAATATATATATATATATATATATATATATATATATATATTTATTATATATATATATATATATATATATATTTTTTTTTTTTTTTTTTTTTTTTTTTTTTTTTTTTTTTAAAGAATCGTTTGAGTGAAAGATTCAGTGAATCACTCAGAGGCTATCATTTGTCATTACAATTGGTGATGAACAAATCTGAATGAATCTTTTTGGTGAACAGATTTAAAAGATTCATTCATGAATCGAATGGCCTCCACTATTGTGTGTGTGTGTCTGTGTGTGAAAAGGTGCGTGTCCTTGAGTCAAGCTGGTTGGAGGAGAAGATCAAACATGTTGGGATTAGTGGACATCCTAACATGCTGATCTCAGTGCTTGCTCATCACATCCTGGCCAGAACAGCGTCCAAACACATCCGTCACACCCCGTACCTTTATTTTTAACACTCATGAACACACTCCCTCAGTTCCTGGAACTAGTACACACTCGCTTTCTGACACAAACAAACAAATCCATGACAGTTTGGACATCTGGCATGACGTCCACAGTGTTTGCGTATGTACATTGTGATCTTATTCCTCAGAATTTCATTGTAGTGGTTTAATGTGAACAATATAAGCAAGATTCTGATTATATAATGTGAACAATATAATCAAGATTTGGATTATAATCAATACACATGCTTGAAATAGATTGAAAGCAAATATATTGTGACATCTCCAACCTTTTACTCGGCACTTGGTAAGTGTTAATTTTGGACTCTGTATGCAAATGTGTGTGATGCATGGTTTTCAATGTACTTTAAGTGGGTCACTGTCTGTCTCTATCCGCACTGTGGCAAACAGAGGGAGCCGTGTTGTCATTTCCTCTGCAGCAAAACCCAAGAGTAATTTCATGCATTTCCAAATGTATTTATTTGGATGAGAATGATTTAATTTATTCATTTATTTAATACCATTCTCAAGCGCAAATTCAAAAGTACAGCTTGTTTATTGCATGTGGAAGTGGAACAAACACAGTACAGCAGGTTCTGTCTAACTCATGCAGTATTTAATCTACTCATTTCTGTTCCTGTCAGAGCCCTGGATAGCAGCCACCCTTTGTCAGGAGCGGGTGCGAAGAAGACTCTTCCACCGAAGAAGCTGAAATATGAGAAGCTGCAGTGGCCCAGATTAGACATGGAACAGAAGATGATGCTCAACAGCCACATAATGAGCTCCCTTTGGAGGATGAACGTAGGGATGCATGTCAGCAATCACCTCTGAGACGTCTGCTTTTGTGTGGGGGTCAAAACATTTCAGCATTTTTGGAGATCAAGGACACTGACCTTTCACTAAGCCCCACGTTCATGGGATGGTTCAACCAAAAATGGAAATTCTGGCATTACTTATGCATGCATTTCTTCCTACTGACTTCCACTTTACAATCTTAATATAAAGGCTCAAAAAGGAACCAATTTTAGTTCCCCAAAGAACCTTTCAGAGTACCATTCTTAAAAGAACCATGTTTTTCTTAGGATGAAGAATGTTTTAATGTTCTTCGAGAAGAGCATTTTTCCAATATTGTGGAATGGAAAGGTTCCAAGGATGTTGAAGGTTCTTCACTGAACCATTAATGCCAAAAAGACCCTTTGTTTTTTAAGAGTGTAGAGACAAAACTGGTTTGGAATGACGTGACATTTTTGGGTGGACTATCTCTTTAAAAGCATTACTGACCAATCTTACCTAAGCAACTGTTGCCACAGAAACCACAGTTCTTTAGTAATTCGCTAAATTTGTCTTTCTTTACATTGTAGTAATTTTGGGCCAAGAGATATTGGAGGGGATGGATATCAAGTGTTGTAAGCTGGATTCGAACTCACGTCACCCATATGAGCACCACAGCTTGATGCAATGGAAAATATGACCACAGGATAACGTTAGTACTTTAAGGAATAGTTCACCCAAAATAGAAAAAAAATGTCATATATCTGCACCCAAGTGTTTCTTTTGTGCATTTATTTAAAAAAAAAAAAAAAAAAAAAAAAACACACAAAAGTGGTCCATATTGCCCTAAATAATGCTGCTTGTGTTCTGCAGAATAAATCACGACAGATTTTTATTTATGAGTGTACTATCCCTTTAAGAGCTTTTGTTCATTCCTCTCATAAAAATGGACCTTCATCAATTGCCGAGTTAGCTTGAGAGCCATTTTTCATTTTAATGTGTTTTCCAACAGCACACACAACAAGTCCCAAAAATTGAAACAAGCTTCAATTATGTCAAGGACCCGTTTGGAGGCTTTGGCTTGTTGTACAAGCTTTGCAGAATGAGATACTGCCCATATTATGCAGCTGATTTAGCCCTCTGTTGTCCAGTTCCTCAGTTATCTTCCTCTCTGAGTGCATAGCTCTCTTTTTTTTGCTGTTCTTACTGCGAAACCCACATTAGGATGAGATAAACACACAGCAGTGGAAGCATCTACACATCAGTCCAATGCAAACGACTCAATAGACGCACTTTGTGGCCAGAGGACATGTTTACAGAAGCTAAGCCCCTATTAAACAACATCTGTTCAAGAGACACAGACTCTTTCGCCCTTAGTAAGCAGCATGTGACGTTCTTTCATCATGCTTTCAAGAGTGCTGGCAACTCCCATAATCCTTTAGAAATTTGCAGATGAAGCAGCAAAAACACAGTATGTGTCCAGTTCTAATGGCTTTTAAGTTAAAAAAAAATTTCCTTTTCTCCTCTTTTCCAGA
The DNA here is from genome assembly GCF_018340385.1 of Cyprinus carpio. Lineage (NCBI taxonomy): Eukaryota > Metazoa > Chordata > Actinopteri > Cypriniformes > Cyprinidae > Cyprinus > Cyprinus carpio. The sequence continues at coordinate 16,944,725 of NC_056606.1, read as the reverse complement.
CACTGTTTTTCTCAGAAACGGACAGAAATAGGTCACGCCGTGAGCATAAGAGGCTAGCTTTAGCAGACCTCAGCTGCAAGCTAAATGCACCTGTCCAGTCCTCACCTCACAATCTCACTGTCTCTTAAAACAGCTGTTTAAATGTCAGCAGACGCCACAGCGGAGCTAAAGGCAAGTTATAATTGCATTTCATGTCCAAATTAGAGAAAGAGAGTCAGGCTAACCTTAATTATTTTAACACAGCCTGCACAAAGGTGTTCAGGAAATAAAATGGCACAGAGCAGAAACATTTTAAAAGGGTCAGAAGCTCTAGATAGACCTAATAATTTAGTCATTTTGTTTAAAAAAAAATTATTAAATGAAGGCCTATCTTACATTTAATATATAATTTGTAATTTGATTAGTCATTTACATTAAAAAAAAAACATTGTAAATGGAAATGACACACACGCAAAAAAAAAAAATTATAAATGTAAAAGTACATTTTAAAATACTGCTTTATCTGCTCACCGTTGTTTCACACAAAATTTTATATAGGCCTATATATCATTTATTTTTTTTGTTTTTTTATAGCAATTATTCCAAGCTGGTAGCACAAATACATTTAATGACATACTGACATTATATAATAAATAAATCATTTTAAAAATAAATTCATTTTTATATATATATATATATATATATGTATATATATATATTTTAATCTGCTCTCCATTCTGTCAAACTATTAATTCATTCATTCAATTCCCTACTCTGTTTAAAAATGTATACCTTATTTTACACCAGAAATACCATGCTGGTATTGCACAGATGGATTAAAAAAATAATAATAATAACAGTACACAAAAATAAATAAATAAATACATACATAAATCCTTTATAATATTATTTTATTTGGTTGTCTAGTCTGTTACAAACTATTTAGTAGTAGTAGTAGTAGTAGTGGCACAATTTCCTATTATATTTAAAATATATATACTTATTATTTATACCAATAACACTAAGCTAGTATTTGTACAGATTCATTTAATTTTATATATATATATAAATATATACAGTGACTTACAGTGCATTCAGGCTATCAATTTTTACCTATCATGTGTTCCTGGGGAATTGAACCCCCAACCTTGCGCTTGTTAACGCAATGCTCTACCACTTGAGCTACAGGCGCACCGTGTGTGTGTGTGTGTGTGTGTGTGTGTGTGTGTGTGTGTGTGTGTGTGTGTGTGTGTGTGTGTGTGTGTGTGTGTGTGTGTGTGTGTGTATGTATGTATGTATGTATGTATGTATGTATGACTTTTTAGTTTTTGAAAGTATGGGTGTGTTATGTATGTATGTATGTATGTATGTATGTATGTATGTATGTATGTGTATGTATGTATGTATGTATGTATGTATGTATGTATGTATGTGTATGTATGTCTGGTAGCTGGTACCTGTAGCTCAAGTGGTAGAGCATTGCGTTGTACCTGTAGCTCAAGTGGTAGAGCATTGCGTTAACAAGCGCAAGGTTATATATATATATATATATATATATATATTATATATATATATATATATATATATATATATATATATATATATATATAGCACAATTAGCACAATTCCCTATATTCCCTATTATTTTATTTTATAGTGACATTATGTGGCTTTATGTGAATGGAGTACATTCATAGAGTAAATTAAAGTTGCACAAGGTCCTTAATTGTGCTGTCACTCCCTAGTCTCTCATTGACTAGTGTTTCCACTCTTCCGATCTCTTCTTCTCCTCCTCTAGATCTCGATTTGTTATCTTCCTCTTTGTCTCATATGTTATTTTCTGTGTTTTTCCTCCAGCCTATTATTACAGAGATAGTTCTTGTGGCTTTACTTCTCCTAGACCCCCGTTCTCCATAATGGCTTCTTTCCGATCCGTAATGTTTCTGTCGATAGCAGCACTGCTGACCCTGATCCACCCTGCCTCAGCGGGCCTGTCACATCACCCCTCCTGCTTCTCCCTGAGGGACCCACTCGATACGCAGCCTAACTAGTGTGTTCTCTCCCCCATAACAGCCTCATTTGCCTTTCTGTGGGTTCATGATTTACACATCGGGATCCTTGAGCGCTGTAGGCCGTGGTGGATTCAGGTTTAGCAGCTCATGCAGGGTTACAGTCAGGAGGGAGCTGTTATTGACTGTCGATTTAACTCTGCCAGTCTTTCACGTTATGCCATACTTCCCAAAGTATGACTAAGATCAAACATAACTGCAGAACAGTTGATAGATCTTAATAGTTTAATTTAATCACCACCTTTGAAGATAATCATCTGTTCATTATTATTATTATTATTATTATTATGCATTTAAAAATAGTTTGTTTTTAGAGTTTCATTTTTCATGTATTCAGAAAAAAAGTATAACTTTTCATATCTCCCATTTATGTTATCAGCAACAACTTTAAAATGTTACAACACTGGAAAATAATTATTGCATTATTTTTGCTCTTCTTGTTTAAGTTACACACATCACACATCATCATAAGATTTTGTGCAAAAATAGATGGTTAAATTTAAGAAAAGAAATCAGAAATTCAGTATGCAAATTAATATAAGAAAAATGACCAATCACAATTCAGTGTGAAAATAAATAAAACGCATTCAGGCAAACATTACAATGATATCATCACTGATTATGATTATATTATTTTTCTGCCAGTCATATTTTTTTCCAAAATATATTTTGAGAAATTTCTGAGTGTTTTGTGTGTGTGTGTGTGTCTAGATATGTATACAGTTGATCTGTATGTTTGTGTTTGTTAATACATAAAAATCATCCTCATCATAATTTTTATTCATTCTTTTAAAAATAATTATAAAAATATTTTAATGTTGCTTTCAATTTTGTTGGGTTCCCAACGTTCTTCAAAATATCAGCATTTGTGTTCCGAAGAGGAAAAAAAGTCATACAGATTTGGAACAATATGAGGATGTGTAGTGATAACTTATGATTTCAAGCCAAATGAATTGCCACATTTGTGGAGAATAAAACTAAAAAGGAATATCAAAAACAGCACTGCCTTAAAAACTTCAATACCACCGACAGCTTCTAGTGACTAATACAGCAACAGGTCTCTTCTATTTCTGCAGAAACTGTGAAATATAGCACTTCTCATTATATTAGTCCTTCATACTGAGCAGTGAATGCAATGGCGAAACATCAGCACCAAGGACAGCTCCAGGAAGAGCTAATACACTGCTTCAACAGGATTTGCTGAATTTCAGGCGCTGATTAATACAGGATTTCAGGACAGCGGACAGCTGTGGGATTCACAGCCCATGAGGATGCTCATTTGAGTCGTCGGATCTGCTCTGCATCCTTGATACTGCTGCTGCAGACCCAAGGTAGCTAAGAAGATCATGTAGATTACAGCTGCTCCCTCAGAGATGAGAATTAATAAAAGGACAGTTTGATATCTCATGTGTGCAAATAGAAAAACATACCGTAAGGGTTTAAGCAGATAGAAAGGGATTGAAAGCAAATTATTTTCTTTTAAAGAATAATGTCTCTTCATTGATCTAAGTCATCAAAAATAGATTAAATATATCAACCAGATTCAAATAGGAAAAAAAAAACAACAACATTCTCCGCTTTTGAAAAAAAACAGTAAATAGATTTAGAGTATTTGAGCCTAATATTTACAAAAGAAGCAGCTCTGTTTTTCTCACGCACGCTTCATCACACACACACACACACACACATGTTTAGTGGTAGTGGGAGTCTGTTATAGTGGTCCGGGTCAGATAAGATTGCACACTTAACACCCACGTACTTTGTAATGAAGTTGAGGATATGCACATTTCTAATGTTGCAAATAATACAGCTACTCCCACACTGTGCTTTCCCTCCCTCTTTCTCTGCAGTCAGCGTGAAACTATCTGGTCTCATCAGCAAACCCTGGGCTTTTTGTGCTGCGTTCTACAGCTTTGTCTCGCTTTGTTTCTCCAGGCAAAAGGTCCAACCTTCAAATCCCAGAGGGTCTTTTTCAAGTTTTTGAAAAATCAGTTTTTACACAAAGCTTACTAATTAATTAATTAAATGATGACTTACTATCTACAGTGAGTTCCCAAAAGACTAGTAGTTGAGATGCTCCTATTTTGCATTTTTTTAAAATGTGTATTATATTCTTACTGTTATTTTTTTAAATACATAACACTGTTAATATAATTATTTAGTAATTTATTTAATTTATAGTATTTAATGTCTGAAACAATATATAAAATATATAAATTTTACTTTATACAATATGATATTCGATACAATTTTTTTTTAATTTTAACTAATTTTCACATTTGCATAAATTGTAGTGTTGCATCTGCAACTCTTCAACCCTGTTACCCAAGTAGAAAAAAACAAACAAACAAATATATATGTGTGTGTGTGTGTGTGTGTGTGTGTGTGTGTGTGTGTGTGTGTGTGTGTGTGTGTGTGTGTGTGTGTGTGTGTGTGTGTGTGTGTGTGTGTGTGTGTGTGTGTGTGTGTGTGTGTTTTTTATTTTAGCATAAGAAATATAAGTTACAAATATAGTTAAAATAACTATAAACCAACATTTGGTCCCGAACTACAAGGCTGTAGTACACTTAACAAACACTTCACGTGTTTTTTAATCCCAGCCATTCAGCTCTGTTACCAAACTTACTGTACAATAATATATATATATATATATAATATATATCTATATATATATATCTATAGCTATATATATATCATATATAGTATATATATATATATATATATATATATATCTCACTCTAAAAAAATACTGGGTTAAATACAACCGTGAAATATGGATGAACCCAGCAATTGGGTTGTTTTGACCCAGCGGTTGGGTTAAATGTTAGTAGCAACCCAGCTGCTGAGTAAAAACAACCCAATTGCTGGGTTTGTCCATATTTTACCCAGCACTGGGTTGTATTTAACCCAGTATTTTTTAGAGTGAGATATATATATGTGTGTGTGTGTGTGTGTGTGTGTGTGTGTGTGTGTGTGTGTGTGTGTGTGTGTGTGTGTGTGTGTGTGTGTGATTTTAAAATACATCTTATTATAATACATCTTATATATATTGTTATAAATACATCTTTGTACATTTTTCTAAACCTTAAATAAAAAGAAAAAGTACAGACTGTACAGTTTTGTACCCTGCAGATAGACAGACAGATGTCTCTATTTGTGATTTATCTTCTCTCTCTGCCCCTCTCTCATATTGTTCAAGTCTGACTCCAACTCATCTACACACACACAGTCTGAGCCTGACTCGGTGTGAATGTGCTGTTTCAGAAAACAACTTGCTGAACTTTTGGCCTGTGACTGCACATCTTTGGTAGAGCCATGAAAAGCAGCTTGACTCTCGAGAATCAACCAGAAAAGCAATTTAATGCAAAAAAATGGCTCTGAAATATGTTTTTTCCCCTTCTTTCTGGCACATAACTTGAACGCGACCGCTGGGAGACAGCATTTTTCTTTTGATGTACGGAAAGCTGAGGTTAATCCAAATCTGCCTGCCTGCGATTTTCACAATGTATTACTTGAGCTTTAAATGTAAGTAATGGCTTTTCTATTCTGGGAGAGACCGCTGATGATTTTGCAAGAGTTGGAAAAGAAGGAAAGGGTTGAGAGGAGGAACCAGGGTGGAACGAACAAAGCAAAAAGGAAGGTAAATGACATAAACAGAGAAAAAATAGAATGCGAAAGAGTGGGGAATGATTGTAAAAAGAGAAAGGCTAGAGAGAGAGTGGGAGCTATAGTCTCAGCGGGGCTCGTTTAATGCAAACCTGTAATTAGCACACCCTGCTGCTCAAACTCCTGTCTTGTCTGCACCTAAAGAGGGTTATCATGGGGCGAAACCGCTAATATCACACAGCCCAGCTGTAAATTATACTCTCTCCCTCTCTTCCACACATACTTAATGCAGGTAGCACTAATGTGAACTGCATATTCTGACAGTCTTTTAAAAGGTGCTTATGTTAATCAATTTTATAGCAAAAACTGTAAATATGATGATTATTTCAAGACCATTTTACACTTGTTTTTTATTTTTTAGTTTGCATTTCCTCTACTGCAGACAAAACTATTTACCAAAAAAGAGTGAAAGTTCATGTTAAATTATATGTGCATACCTAATTGATATTCATGAGCTATACATGAGTCTGTCTATAGTAATGTTAATATAAACAATAATACACTCATTTTCATTACAAAAAAAAGAATAAATCTTATTTTAGTGTTGCGTTCATCTAGCCCAGTTGTTCAACTCTGTTACCAGGTTACTGTAAGAAATTAACAAATAAATATTTGTGTTTTTGGTCCTAACCTAGACAGGCTATACTGAGTAACAGCTTCTTTTAATCTAAATTTGCTGTTTTTTATTTAATTAATTTTAATTTAATTAATTTATATATATTATAAATTAATATATATATATATATATATATATATATATATATATATAATATATATATATATATATATATAGTGAAAGATCATGTTAAATTTATTTTTTGCATACCTAATTAATTTTCATATATGCATATATGCATTTGCCATAATTTTATTTTCATTACAAAAATCTTAATTTTCAAAAATATTTAATTCGACTAATTTAATTTAATGTTTAACTAATGATTTTTTTCGAATTTTCCTCAAATTGTAGTGTTGCGTTTGTCTCAAGCCCATTGATTCACTCTGTTGCTGCTGGAATAATTAACAAACAAATATTTTTGTTTAACTTAAGAGAAATATAAATAACTATAAATCAATATATGGTCCCAAACCATATATGGTCTATTGAATAACAGCTTCATTTAATCTAAATATGCAACCCCGTTACTTATTCTGCTGTTTTTTTTTTTTACACAAATATACTCAAATAAATTATATATATATATATATATATATATATATATATATATATATATATATAGATATATATATATATATATATAATTTGTATATGTACAGTATGTATATGTAAATATATAATATATATACATATAGTGAAAGATCATGTTAAATTATTTATTAGTGCAAACATAATTAATATTCATGAGCTATGCATTCGCCATACGCCATTCCATCGCATGAGAAATGTTCCTGGCTTAAAATGCCTCTTTTGAGAGGGTTTGTGCTTGTTACTGTACACACAAGTGAATTTTCTGTGTTGCTCATTTTGTGCACCTCTGCTCTACAGTTTTTACCCTCCTGGCCTGCGCTGCTGGAGCGGACGACCCCTCAGCCCCGGCATACGGCTGAATGCTAGGATGATTGCTGCCGGAGTAGGGGGTAATAGAGGAAAACTTGCGGGTTCTCTCTCTTCCTCACTGTGAGGGAACTCTCTGGCTAGAACAATAGACCTATAGGAGCTCCGCATCCGTGATCAGAGTGTTTCATGTCTCACAGCGGGTGGCAGGACTGGCGCCTCTGAAAGAGGGGGTGTGGTATATATCATTCATATATATGGAAACACCAGCTGCATTTTCTGTGCAGCAATATTCCCTCTTCAATGCTCAATTTCCTTGCTTGCTCTTCTCATTTGTGTAAAATAGCAGCAGAAATCTCCCTCCATGCTCTCCTATCTCCTGCCAAGTGTCCTCTGCCCTTTTCCTGATGATCCTCTACTGCTGTGTGACTCATCAGAAATCCTTACTTTATTGCCTTCTCTGCACCTTCAGCAACTTTGCAACAGTGGGAATGCAGTGCTTATTACATCTGGACTGACTGAAATTCAAAGAAACTGAACACAGATAATGCATTATGGGAAATTAAGTGCTCTGGTCCACAAAGATTGACTGATTAAATGCAATGAAATATATAAACCCAATACATATTTGTATAGGTGGCATACTGTGGCATATTTCTGTCTGTCTGTCTATCCTATCTATTGTTTTATCTGTCTGTCAGTTATTAAATCTATCTATCTATCTATCTATCACCGACAAGAGTGGACAGGATATTCTTCCAAAATTCAATGTTCCTGTTCTACAGAAGAAAGTAAGTCATGAATGCTGACAGATGACAGTGAGTAAACTATTCCTTTCATCTATAACAGCAGACCCACTTACAAGCTCATTTTTCACAAGCTCATGGGACTCTTGGGCAATATTTGATGCATTGAATAAAAAAAAGTTTGTTCTGATTTCTGCGAGTTGGGTGGCAATGAGAGCTGCCAGAGCGTTTAACTGGCTAATTGAATGGCCCTGTGAAAGAGTACAGCAACTGCATGGCAGTATTATCTGAATCTATCGAGGCTGCAAGAACACATGACGGCATCACCATCCACAATGGATCGTTTGTCGGGTCATGATTAAGTATGCCAGTTTTCGAGCATTAAAGATGGCAGACAGGATGGTCAGGGTGTGGGCTTGGGTTATTTGTATCTGACGTTTGATAAGAGCAAAAACTAAATTACTGAGAGATGGATGATTCTTCCCGACCGCTCACAATCGAATGCTCAATCAGAGACTCTATACAAACCACAGAATGTCACTAGATGCTTTTTTTTTCCTACTTTGACAATTTGACACGGTCGCCTCCTTAACGTCTGATTCACAGCCCTTGGAATTCATCTGTTAATTCAATGTCAGTTCACACATGGCCATTAATCGCTCATGGTAACTCTGAATAGAAAAAAAAAATATTTTATCAAATAAGCATGTAGCTCTGCATATCTGGTCCTGAGGGATTAGTTCACCCAAAAATGACAATTCTGTCATCATTTAATCACCCTCATGGCGTTCCAAATCTTGCTTTCTTCTATAGGACAAAAAAGCAGGGCAGAATGTTTATGCTGCTCTTTTTCATACTGTGAATGTGAGATGGATGTCGTCAAACTCTAAAAATGAGAAAAAAAAACATTATAGAAGCAGTCCATATAAGTTGTCAACAGCCATATGATAGCTTTGGTGTGGAACAGATTGAAATTTAAGCAGTTATGCTCTACAGTATGGTTTCAGAAGAGCTTTTATGATTGTTTTGTTATGCTTTTGTCATTTTTGGTGCTTGACAGTATAGGGATACATAATATATTGGTACCAAATCGGTTATTGGATAATAACAGCTGACATATTTATTGGTCAATACTGGACATATACTGGACAATATATTAAATTTTATATTATATTATTATTATTTAATTTTATATTTTATTTATAATTAAATATATATATATATATATATATATATATATATATATATATATATATATATATATATAGAAAAATATAAATAAAATATAAAAAATATACATAATGTCAATCAAATGTATTTGTATAGCTTTACAGAAAATTTTATTATTTATAATATCCTTATAGTTGTATTTAGCAGACCTTAGCAAGATTTGCCAATAATATATTAAATAAATGTACAAATAATTACTTTTTCATATTGGATATTTAATTGTACATGCTCATTTTAGATTACCTTTATATCCACAATATCTAAAACACATAAAAATAAAATATATAAAAACAAAAAAAAACAACAACAAAAAATAAAATAAAAAAAATATTATATTTAAAATATATATAAAAAAAAATACATAATCAATATCAATGTATTCCTCAGTAGCCTTCATTCCCACTGACTGCCACTGTATGGAAAAGAGCAGTGTATACATTTTTCTGACCATCTCCTTTTATGTTCAACTGAAGAAAGAAATGAATGCGGGTTGGAAAAAAACATGAGGGTGAGTAAATGATGAATTTTCATTTTTAACTAATCCTAGCTTGAGGAAAAATTGGATTTGTTTCAAGGGAAAATACAATGTGTGTGTGTTAGACGTTCTCAACTTACTGTTCAGTATTCTGTGCTAAAGACACTTGGAGGAAAGCCCTGACAAGAGCAGCTGCCTTTCCATTAGCGCACTACAGCTGGTGATGTGGCCGGTGAAAGCACCATGCTCTGCCTGCTTCATCCTCAATTACTCTAGCGTGGTAAAAAGTCTCAGACCGAGAGAACTGATCGATACCACATCTAACCTTCCCATACCACGCTCGCTCTCGTTATCTCTCAAGGCTCGAGGCAGCTAGTGGCCATTGTTTCCATTACAAGAGTGTGTGTGTTTTCAGAGGTGGGCCTTCAGTAATGGTTGGGGAGAAAAGGAGCGGTTTTTGTGTGAAAAGGGCAGAGTGTTATTTTGAGAAGATGTGCAGGCTGGTTCCCAGCCCTAAATCTGTCTGTTGGATGGATGTGAGGCTGAGGTAGAGGAGCAGAGTGCGGCACTGTCACACGTCCTCGGCCTTGGACCAGAATCACAAACGACAGGTGAAAAATTGTTACTTTAAGAGATCCATCAGCATATGCTGTGTAAGGGCTATAGAGGCTGAGGAGTTCGAGGATGGCTGGAGGTTAAGGGTATGAGGGCCCTTCTGTTGAATTTTGCTCCATATTAGGCTATTCCCTATTCACTAACAAGATTTCCTTGGTCCACCAGCTTCAGTCAAAATACTTCAGAAGTCAACCTATACATTTCTAATAGCTAGGTTTTATTGTTTGTTGCTCCACTATCTACACTGAAAAAAAGTATGTTTCTCAAAGCATATAATAATAATAAATGCAAATATGAATTGAATTGGCCATTTTTCATTTATTTATTTATTTAGGTAAATGTTTTTTTTTTTTTTTTTTGGAGTTTGTAGTGAGTTCGTTGGGCTTGTCCATGGTCTGGCTAGAAACAAAGTCTGTGTGTCACACTTTGGTCTATATTATCATTATTTTGTATTATTTATGAACTATTATAGTATGTATACATATTTTAAATTAGCTTTTATTAGTATATTTTTGTTTTAGTTTAAGTTTTAGTATTTGTGCTATATGCTTTTGTCATTTTATTAGTTTTTCAAAGATTTCTATTCAAATTTAAAGGGGTAATCAGATGCAAAATTCACTTTTCATGTTGTTTGAACGTAAATGCATGTTGGAAGTGTGTGTACACATCCTCCCCAAATGATAAAAATCAACCTAGTGTTTTTTTTTTTAAATCCCTATTTTAAAATCCCCTTTCTCAAATCATGCTGTTCTGAGATTCCTGTCAGAATGACGTAGTTTTGCACAGGCCAGTAGACCAGCCCTGAGTGAGCTGTGAGCTGTCCACCATTGTGTCGACTCCGGTGCAGGGGAAGACAAGAATGTCTCTGATTAAGCAATTGAGGTGTTCTGTTGTTGTATGTAATAATGAACATAGCAGTCGTCATTTACTCCCGACATCTGATCTGCTGAAGACGCAGAGGATTAACATTGCTTTCGTTTTGAAGGGAATGCGCCAATCTCCAATCTGCCTAAATGCGTTTATGTTCGTGTGAATCATTCTTGATCCAGCTTCTTCTACAGAAGAAGTGAGCGTAAGGGTTTTTTTATGAATCTTTGCAAATCGCCTTTCCCAATTTGTGCTAGTTTGCAATAATACATTTAAAAATAAATAATGAAATACAAATTATTAGTAAGTTAAACAACTGAATTTACATATGTATATATTTTTAGCTTTTTCTATTTTTCATATCTTGTATCTTTTCATTTTTTATTATATTAAAAGCCTGCTAAATGCTAAAACAGCCGTTTTGAATTATCAGCACAATTACAGCAATACCCTTTCCAGATGGATTTGTCACTTACATTATATATACTGTACTGCAACAAAATAGACTTTGGTCATGCCACTGATATCCGTCTTTTATTGTATTAATTGTATTTGTCAAACAACTTTTTATACTTTTATGTGTAAAACTAACAGACAAAATAACTTTAAACTGAACACCAGAACCATTCTTTACCCAGACACTCGGTGGGAATCTCTGATGCGATTGGTCACTTCAGTGCCTCACATCTGTATTATTCAGGGCCTGTCCTCTTTGTCTTCTTCATAGGACATATATGACCCGACTGACAGGGGTACAAAGGACCTCAGCCGAGTTAGACCACAGGGTGGACTCTCTCTAGTGGCCCAGAGTGTATAAATCTTTAAACACATCCCCCCAAGCCTTTCCATGACAGACCAGAGGGCTCAGCCCGTCTCTGCATTATTCAGAAGGACCCACAGAGCACTACCCTCATCCTGCATAAAACAAAGCAGCTTTACATAAAACGTCCCCTCTCTGTGTCACCTCTGGGATCTTGCTGAACATGAGCTGCATTTATACAACTTGAGAATTTGAGTGATTGGGTTATTCCGTGCAAAAGTGTTAAGCTGGGATCAGCAATATTTGCTATTATAAAGCTATTTTGCTAATTGTATTTGTCATTGATAACAACCTGTAAGTACTCTCTCTGAGAAAATTTAGTTTTTTGTTACTTTGACTGTTTATCTGAAGCAAGGTTTACGTTAAAGTATGTTAGCCACCATTTATCCTAGGAGTTCTGCATGGGTAAGCATTACCATCTAAGCTAATCAGGTGACGGAGTCACAGAGGACATCATTAGAAACATATAAATGTTAACAGCTAACTTCCGATCAATACGTTTATGGGCTGTCCATTGAAGGTCTGAGGAAGACTCTCTCTGGGGTTGATGGTTTTATGGCTCTCTAAGGGAAACATGTGCTGCTAGTTTTCAGTTAGCTGGACTAAACCACCAACGGCTCTAACAGGGCACAGCTTAACATTTCACCGAAAACCGCAATGAGGCTAAATGCATTTCAGCTCAAGCTGTTTTTGTGTGTGTTTGTTCCGAAGGCCTTTTTTAAAACATAACTTAGCTTTTGATGTTTTACAATATTTCTGTCTGATTGAAGCTCTTAAATTCTGTCATTAATTACTCACCCTCATTTCATTCCAAACCTGTAAGACCATTGTTCATCTTTGGAATACAAATTAAGACATTTTGGATGAAATACAAGAGCTTTCTGACCCTCCATAGACAACAACACAACTACTACGTTTAAGGTACTACGAAAGGTAGTAAAGACATTGTTCAAATAGAAATAAAATAAACATTTAATAAAGCTACGAAAATACGTTTTTGTGCAAAGAAAACAAAAATAATGACATTATTCAACAATTTCTTCTTTTCCATGTCAGGGCGGTACTTTTGTGAACGTGTCGAAGGCTGATGAAACTTCACCTTTAGGTCAGATTCTGAAATGTGCAAAATTATGATATGGCACTGCAGTATATTTTAGAATCGTATACTGCATGACTTTAGCGTCTGGTTAAGACACATTTAGACAGCTCTGACCTGGTTTTTCCAGCAAGGAGACCACAGCAGCAGTGCAGAGAGGTCTGCAGACATACACATTTGTTGGGTTGTGATGAGGACAGCGGTATTTTCTTAGTGGATAACAGAACATGGACCTGATTATTTTAATATTTATCGCTACAAGAGGTCTGTATAATACAGGAGATTATATCAGACCCTGGATATGTACGTATGTGCATTTGTGTGCTCTGCACCATGTTGTAGCTGATTGCTCTGCCATGTAAGTGAATAAGGACATGTCTAAGGTTATGCTGTTACAAGACACATTGACACACCATCGATCAGGCTGTTAACAAAATGACAGAACGAATGCCTGGAAGCATCATCGCTGCTTCTCTCTCTCTCCCTCACCACCTCTCTTTCACTTTCTCATTCGTTTTATCTTGCTTTTGCCTTTATCCATGGAAAGTAATTAACTCAACTGTATCCGCAGTGTGTGTGTGAGTGTGTGTGTGTTTCAGTGGCGCTGAGATCCTCTCGTGTTTTTCACTTAATCTTTAGAGGGACTTGGTAATCTAGAGCAGCCATTGCCAGAAATGTTTACTCACACAAATAAGAAAAGAGCCTGAAACAGAAAAACAGAAAGATGAGCAAAGGACTGGCAACATAGAGGTTCCCCCATTTATCTTCTAGCCTGAGACCACTAGTGAAAATCCATCAGTTATTTTTTATTTATTTTTATATATGTGTGTGTATATGTATGCATGTGCATACTATTGAGGTCAGTAATTTATTTTGAAACAAACTCATTTTTTAAAGCAAGGACACTTAATCAAAGACATTTAGAATTTTACAAAAATCTATTTCAAATAAATATTACATTCATCAAATAATCCTGAAAATCTATTACCACAGTCTCCACAAAAATAATGTGATGGTTGTTAAAAATTCTACCATGATAAGAAAAAGCCAGTACAGTGTGCTGAAACATTTCAAAGTGGATAAAGAATACCTTTGAGAGTTTCCATGCAGATACAGGTACTGTAAATACGCATTCTCCCGGTGATTTGGCAGCTCACATGACCATCTGTCTCCTCAGAGCTGGGTGAGAAGGGCCCGCTGGCACACAACTGGCCCTGACAACTGCGAAATCACCTGTCCATAACTGGAAATAAATTATGCTATATATCTTGCTTAAGATCACAGCGAAATGTCATATATGACGTCTATCCTTCCTAGATGAAAAGGCCACATGCGGCAGACATTATCAGACGCTCAGTCAGCTCATCAGCTCAATATAAATGCTCTTTTAAGCAAAGTGGCACAGCAAATTCACATGAACATCGATTTATTACTGAAGCGTGAATCACACGGCTTCCAGATGTATGAGTGCAAAAAGGTTCTTTGCAGCACCGTAGACTGATTAATTTTCACCTTACAGGTTTCTTGAGTTGGTAATATGGTTCTTTGAGGAAAAATGATTTCACTATAGACACCTTTAGATCAATGTATTCGTTTTTAGATTCTTTAAACCACTATAAATGGTTTTCCAAGTCAGTGGTTCTTAACTGTTTTTGTTCAGGGTTCTACAACCTCCTCTGTAATTCTCTACATAATGAGCATTAAGAACTTACAGTGAGCCATATTTATCACTTATTAAATTTAGTCTATTTTTTTTGTTTGTTTGTTTGTTTTCTGGATAAGCATGTCACAACCTGTCCATCTTGGCATCCACCTATTTCTACCAAATGACAGATCAAATTAAATAAATGCAACAATTACAAATAATTATGTAAATACTGATTAGACATACAGCGATTAACCTCAACCACAAAAAAATGGGAAATCTTTTTTCAACCCATTTAATGAGCATATTTTCTTAAATCTGAACAATTATTATATGGTAAGTAGCATATCAGGTTTTTGCATTTAGTATGTGTATTCAATTATTTATGTATTTTATCACCAGCTGAGAACCCCATATCTGACAAATTAATTAGAAATCAACCAGATTGGATTTTTCAGTTGCTGATACACATTATAAAGGCAAATGAGACATACACAAAATTAAAATTAAATTCTGAACAATTATATGGTAAGTACCATGTTATTATTTTATATAACAATTTTATATAATTTAATATAATTTTTCATCACCAGCTGAGAACCACTGATTTAACTAATTAGTTGTGAACAATTATAGATTTAGTGCTGACATTATGCACATTATAAAGGCAAATGAGACATAAACAAAATTAAAAGAACACATTTCTTTAAATATTGACTAAAACATTTCCAAAAAGTTTAATAGATTTGGAACTGATTTGGAATCTGCTAAACATTATTGACCAATACTTCAAGATTGGCTCAATATACGTTCATATATCACTAGAAATGGAACTTAAAAAGTTCTCCTATTGTGCCAGAAGCTTTATTTTTTACTTGTTCTGGTCAATAATTCAGTTCATAGAAATGTGAATCATTTGTGTTTCATCTTATTTGGCTGGTTTTCAGTGTAGGATTAAAACTATAGAGATGTCTCAATCTTATGAGAAGGATGGAGTGGAGGGTTAAATGGTTAAATGAGGGCTGGCGGCACTAATCTCTCAAAACGGTCTCCTTAAAACAATAATGTTTTCTAGTCGCTCCCAATCCTGTGATAAACCAATTATAAGGGAACACAGAGTATAAACAAACACGGAGGAAGCGCACGCTTCTGAAATCTTGAAATAAATTTACATCATAATTACAATTCAGAAGGCTGAGTCATTTTCAAAAGGCCTTAAAAACACATAAAAGGATTCAAATATAGAAAACCCCCTTTCATTTCTTATAAAACATTCTGTTAAACCTCAATTTAGTACTACAGTCTCTAAGCCAATATCTATTTTGCTAGCTATAGTCATTCCTCCCACCGGCGGAATGATATGAGTCACTGGCTGATCGATCGTATTTAATAATAATTATTACTGCCAAGATGCTACAGAATGTTTTGCAGAGCCAGAATTAGAGACGGAGGAGGAATTGTAAAGGAAAGATCT
Source organism: Cyprinus carpio (assembly GCF_018340385.1). NCBI lineage: Eukaryota > Metazoa > Chordata > Actinopteri > Cypriniformes > Cyprinidae > Cyprinus > Cyprinus carpio. The sequence goes on along the minus strand of NC_056606.1, from coordinate 16,928,527 downwards.
GTAGGTTGACTCCATCAAGGAAGTAATATTTTACATCAGTCATGATCTGAGCAGAGATCACGGTCATTTTAGAGGATTGCTTGGTGCTTTCTGTTATTTCTTGCGTTTAGCGAGTTCAAGACTTTAATACCAGCAGCTTAGTCATGATGCATTCGTAAGATGATTGACCTCTGTGAACACACTGAAAACAGTATCAAGCTACACACACACACACACATCACAGATTACTGGAAGAAATCCCTGTGGTCAGTAAGTATATAGCATGTAAATCTACTGTCAGCACACAGCTGTCCCTGCACTGTCACAGTCCAATGCAGGCTGTTTGATCTGTTCTTAGGAGAATCTCATGCTTTACGCTTACTGACCTATTCAAAATCTGTTTCCTCGCTCTCTTTATATCTCTCATATAAACATGCCAAAAACCGTCACTTGAAAAAGAATAGGCGATGTGCTCTCTCTGCTGATCTTTCTTTCTTTCTTTCTATTCTCCCCTTTTCTCTGTTTCGCTCCCTCTCGTTGTTGACCTTGAATTAACAAAAAGAAAGGTCATCAGTCATTAATTCTAGTTTATTGCTTTAATGAATACAATAGCTGTTGGATGTAGAACACTGGGTGAATCTCACAAAAAAAAAAATGTCCAAGATATTATTTTTTTATTTAAATTAAATAAAATAAGTGACTTTTTTAATTTATTCCTTTATTTAAATTCATGTGGATTTAATAGTATAATGAAAAATAAAAATCTCATTTAAAATCATTATCTCTGGTTGCAATTATTATTATATTTGTATTAATATAATAATTAATTAATATTAATATAATACTTATTTTATTACATTTCTAATTACATTTAGCATTAAAATTAGTAATGTGTACTTAAATTATACCTTAAAAATGTGCTTTAAGTTTTCATTCATATTCAATAAATAGTAATAATAATTTATCCTTCATAGTGTTGGTAGGACAGGATACAACTGGATGTGCTTAATGGTCATGAAAATAATGTCAAAAAATATCCTAAACAATTCATTTTGTTAAATAAAATGTATTTAGCATTACAATTACAATGATGTGTGCTTAAATTATATCTTACAAATGTACTTTAAATTTTAATTCATGTTCAGTAAATAGTAGAAATATATTCTTCATAATAATAATGTCAAAAAATATTTCATTTTGTTAAGGAAATTTTACTTTAATAATTTTTTTTCTTTATTATTTTAATGTGAAATATGACATATGACACTGTTATTCACCATATAGCACCATTATAAAATAATAATAATAATAATAATAATAATAAAATACAGTTTAAAAACTAAATAAAGTGACTATTTATCACTTTATTTAAATTCACATGATGGATTTAATAGTAGGCAAAATAAAAATCTCATTCAAAATCATCCTCTCTGGTTGCAATTATAATTATATTTGTATTAATATAACAATTAATTATTAATAAAACACTTATTTTTATATCTTTTTAATTACATTAAGTATTAAAATTAAAATAACAATGATGTTATACCTAACAAATGCACTTCAAGTTTTTATTCATGTTCAATTAATAATAATAATAATAATAATAATAATAATATATTCTTTATAATGTTTGTAGGCTACAATTGGATGTGATTAACTGTCATGGAAATAATGTAAAATGTATTTTTGTTCATATAATTTAATTATAATTCATGTTTTTCTTGCTGATTTTAAATAAACTTTTCTTGACTTTACTAATTTATAAATATTGCAAGATAATAAGAAATATGCAACGATACACATGTAACACGGTCGTCATATTACCTCACTACCTTGCATGTACAATTCAGAAGTTATCATCTCTGAAATACAAAAATCATGGCTGATATGCTTCTAGTTTATTTGTCACACTGTAAATGGAAGGTCAAGTGGAGTCAGCTGCATTGTGGGATAAAGTATCTGCTGCAACCAGCACATTTTAGCAAATGTGGGTCATTGTCTGTGACATACAGAAAATTCCCATAGCCTCCCTGTACATGCTATGCATACTGTAGAGATATATACATATAGTGTTTATTAGTATGCTGTTCCAAACATAACCAAGGTTAGAATGAGTTCAAGAAAACATATAAACTCCTTTACAGAAACAAATGATTTGAACTCATGTTCAGCTCAACAATAAAGCTCCAGATGAGCACAGCTGAGCATGTAAACCCTGCGCAGCCTCACAGCTCCAGAAGCAGATGTAGAGTTAATGCGGTCCATTATGTAAGCAATGGCTCTGACGCCAACGGTGTATTGCTTTATGCTGTTTAAATACACACCCAGCGCTGGAGTTACAGACACGGGGGAGTATTTCCATGGAAGATCTATCTTTCTATCTATCTTTAGTCTTGTAAAACTGAATCTATGGAGTAACAGACTCACTGAAAGCTTCAGTAGAGGCTTTCATCATTGCTCTTAGTTTCCAAGCTTGACTTACATCAGTTTCGTCCTCTGAAAAGATTGCTTTTCTGATATATGGTTACATTTAAAATCTCAGAAAAGATTATGAAAACCTATTAATAATGAATCATGCACACTCAAGAAACTTAGTCTTAGTCAAGCTCACCTCAAAATCAATAAAAATATATTATTATTGTTATTTTCTGGATTGTTTTTACTTGATATATAAAATATTTGCAAAAATAAAAAAAACATACTTTTTTTATAGGACCATTAAGATTTATTGCATTGTGAGGTTATTTTTATGACAATTGGTCACATTTTTGAGTCTTTTAAATTTTTTTACCTGGTTATTCTTAATTTTCTCAATGTTGATTCTCATTAATGTAATACAGTACTTCTTTCCTAGAAAATTTTGAATATTAAAATATTTTTAAAAAATCATTATAGTAATTTAGTATAATTTAGTAATATAGTAATTAATTTATAATATTTTTAAATAATAAAATCTTCTCAAAGGAGTATTATTAATTTTGCAATCTAGTAATAAACAATCTTTTTTTCATATTATAGAGACTTTTGTAGGAAAACGTGTTTAATTATTTTAAATAAAGATGCCTTGATGCTAAATTATTAAAATGTATAACTTATTTCAATTAATTCATTTATTTAAATTTTTTTAAATGTGACTGACATATTCTTGACAAGAAATTTATAGCAGATGGATGAAGAGAAAGGGAGAGTTGGGAAAAGAGGAAGAGGAAAGCATGAAGATTTAGCTGTTGAATGTTTTAGCCAATCATTCTGGCAATCAAAACATGCTTTAATAATTCAGCAGGAACAGAGAGAGTGAGAGAGAAAAAGTGGGTGAGAGACACGCAGAGGCTGCAGACAAGACTATGACAAAAACTCAGTAAAAAGTAAGGAAAGCTGGAGCTCGCAGTGTAAAGCACTACAAACAAGTCAAACCTAATCGATAGCACAAACGTCTCAATCAATAAACAAGTCTTCATTAAAAAACACTGAATAAAACACCCAATGCATTAATAGCAAAGCAGCACACTAATGTCAATAATGGAATTTAGATACTACAAAAGCACAAAATCAATGAAAAGCCGTGTTGTTCAATGCTTGCCCGCAACCACTCTGTTTATATAGCACTTCCAACCCTGAGCAATGAAATACTGAGCAGTGAACTTGCTGCCACTGCAAACACCAATGTCTCACATTGTGTATGAATATTGTCTGAAACATGCTCAATCCCATATTTTGTGTTTGGTATGTCAGCCAACCATGGTGATGATGGTGGAGCGGTCATTAAAGGGCTATAAAGTTACACTGACAGCTAAGGAAGGGCAGGCAAAGCCACGGGAATCAATAGCCAAGGTCAGAGAGTGTTGGAGAGGACACATGGTCTCCTGGGTCCCCTTAACTATCTCTCATTTCCACAGCGGCATAGGCAACACAAGTCCTGTACTCTGCTGGCCTTAGTTTTTTTGTTTTTTTTTTCTTTTTCATATATTGTATTACTAAATAATTAAATGTTTATTTTATCCATAGAGAGCTTAATAAGGTCATATTGTGCTTTGGTGCCCATCAGAGTTACTTTTATATAAAAACCAAGGAACAGCAAGAGTGTCAGCACACATGAAGGCCTATATATGGCTTGAGGGAACTTTTATTTGCTTCTGTGATGCTTGTTTCACTAGCTAGTGACAATTTGCAAGTTATTTCATGATTACATTGGGAATAAAGTCTCAAAATCTCAGTTTGACAACAATCTGTGCCCTAACTGTGGTTTTGTTGCCTCATTCTCTAATGTCAAGCAGTTCGCGCCTGTTAGCGCTGCTAGCATATTTAGTTATTTCATGATTAAATTGGGAATAAGTCTCAAAATCTCACTTTGACAACAATCTGTGCCCTAACTGTGGTTTTGTTGCTTCCTTTTATGAAAATAAACCATGATTTTATTATAGTAAAAGTGTAATAACCATGTATCTTTGGCATATTGATTACCATTTGTATAACCACAGCTTTACTACAAATACTATGGTTAAACTATAGCAAAATCATGGTTAATTTGTGGTGACCATGGTCTAACTGTAGTAACAATGTTTTATGGGTTTTATTTGTAAATTTTATATTTATAAAGGGTCATTCTGTAATGTCAAGCAGTTAGCGCTTGTTAGCGTAACATGGCTCTGTCTTACATTCTGTTTCTGGTCATTTTGGAACTTTAAAGAAGAGTAGAGAGAGGAAGGGATGGGAAAGGGACAGAACCCTGTTTAAACTAGCCTGCAGTATGGTGGTTTGATGGCCTTAGCTGATTTATAATGGTCTTACTAGACTCTTAGTCTGGTTAAAATGGTATTTATCTGGTCTGCCAGGTGGTCTCAAACAGACCAGTCTGACAAGCTTATCCACCTTATTATTCAACGCGGTAGTAAGCTGTTTTCTGTCAATGTGCGAGACTTTCCGGTAATTAGCCGCTAGGGAAATAACGAGAAGAATAACAAAGTGCAGTAAATGGTAAAACAGTAAATCACTACAAACCAGTGTGTTCATAATTAATACATTTAAATAATATAGTAAGACACTCCAGTTTGAAACACTGTTTTGTACAGCTAAAAATAGCTGGAAGCGGATTACACCAGAAGCCAGACACCTTAAATTTACAAATGGCCGCACCTGCTCTTACGAGAAAAATAAGGTGGATAGCAAGGCAGGTAACCACGACTGGCTAGTTTGATGGTTTTAAAGAGATTTTTAACAAGCAAAACCACACCAGCAAAAACAATGTGAGCTACATTACCTACTAGGTTTTAACATGGCTCAGTTTTATAAGCTTAGTCCTGTTTTCTTTCTCCTCCAGACATACACACTCCTGGTACACTCCTGCAGTACAACCTTAATATATGTAGACATGTCAGAGTTTAGTTAGCAGTCGTTTTTCTCTTTCTAGCATCTGCAGGGACCAGACTCAACTGAATCCCCAGGTCTCAGAGGAGTAAGGAAAAAGCAGCAATCTACTGTACAATCCCTCTCCCTCCCCCTCCCCCTCTTTCCATATGTCTCTGTTTGGAATATGACCCTGTTTCTGTTTTTCTTTACTATTTCCATGGAAATTTTACATTTTAGCAAATTTGTGGCTAATTTATATGAATTTGTACAATCTCATTTGTATATTTATAACTGTTTACGCCACACTAATGTTTTTTTTTTTCTTTTCTTTTCTAAAACTTCTAAACTTTTGTAAAAATTACTTCGTAGTAATAATGCCCACAGTGCCAAAACCACTTCAAAGTGGTTTGCTCAATAGTGCAACAGCAGTGCCACCAGTAGCCCCTCACTGCAGAACACAAGATCCAGGGGGCTTGGTTGGATCCACATCTAGGGGGTGGAGATTGGTAGGTTTAGGGATCAGGGGGTGGAGACTGGTAGTTTTGGGTATATGTAAGGTGGGAGGAGTTGGATCTGGATACAACCACGCCCCCTGGAACTTGTGTACTGTAATGAGGTCCATCTCAGTGCCACAGACCGATCGCTTCCATGCTACACTTCATTGATGCTGTCATTGGTGCTAAAGGAGAAATGAACAAGTGCATAAATTAACATACTTTAAAGAACTTGAACTTATCTGTTTTGCAAATCCTTTTTTTGACTGATCTTAGGAAATATTCTAATATTTTAAAATACTGGATTTTTAACTTTCATGAGCTGTTAGCTCTAATCATCAAAATTAAAACAAACCAAAAAATATTTTTAAATGTTTTACTTTACATGAATCTAGAATATATGAAAGTTTCACTTTTTGAAATAAGTTACAAAAAAAAACTTTTTTCCACAATATTCAAATTTTTTTCTTTTTACTAAGCATTGTTGCACAACTACAACATCTCTCTTTCTGGAGATGACTGCTGTTGCTGTTGATGTTACATCTATCTAGTTCAGAATTGCATGTTTCTAGTTTGACATTTGCACCAGCTGTCCCTAAGGCCTTCCCAGCAGCCTCTGCCTCACTTTCCCCTAAGGAGTGGTGTCGCAGTGGCATGCAGTAAGTCATACACACACACACACACACTTGTGTAAATGTACACATCCAACCACCTCATTGTTCTTGCTATCTAAGACAAAGCTTCACATCTTTATCTACAGGGAAGGCACTGCTCTCCACTCTCACTCTATCTCTGTATCCCATTTATAAACATCAGCTCCTGGTAGATTCTATCTGTTAGTGAGAACTCCTTCAGATGGACTAATCTAGGTGCTGCAGTATCAATTTCCACAAGCCTCTCTGGCAACGCAGCAGTGCTCACAAAATGTGCTCACTAGTACAATGATCATATCAGTTTGCTGCAAACACAGTAACTGCTTTAAGTCTATATACAGTATAATATTCAATGGAAATGAGTTGCCAAACCTTATATTTTGTTACTGTTATTTGCATTTCCTAAAAGAATGTGTGCAACCCTCTAGGATCAAAGCCTAAAGGTCACCTTGTTCATTTTTTATTTTTTATTTTTTGCAAGTTTACTAAAAAGATTTGTCAAATTTACTTCAAACCTGTATGTATGGAAGCCAGTTTCTGCCTTGGAGTAAAAAGGGGGGGGGGGGGGGGGGGTGTTGTATATCTCACAATTATGACTCTATTTCTCGTATTTCTGATTTTATATCTCCCAACTGTGACTTTATATTTTACAATTCTGAACTTACAGCTCACTGTGACTATATCTCACAGTTTCAACAGTATATTTCTCAGTGTGAATGTATTTCTTATTTCAAATTTCCGCTCATAATTTCCTTTCTTATTTTTTTACTCTGATGTGGAAACAGGTTTCCATTCAAGATGTTTACAAAACATATGACCATAAAAGCAGTATTAGGTTATTAGAATTAACTAAAACTATAAAAAAAAAACTTTTGTTAATTGAAGTAAAGCTGAAATAAAATAAAATAAAATATAAATATTAGATGAGAAAAATAAATTAAAATTAGAAATGTTACATTTGCAACTAAAGTAAATAAGTTTAGGCTGAAGTACTGAAATTACTAACTATAAATTACTAACCCAAAATGGCAATGTTTATATATATATATATATATATATATATATATATATATATATATATATATATATATATATATATAAAAACACACACAAAAACTAAATTAATAAAACTTTAACTAAAATTTAATTTCTAAAATAAATAAATAAATAAATAAATAAAGTCAGTGCAGTGTTAATTAATATTATAAATATTATAATTTAAATTAATTTTGTAATTAAAAGTATATCAATAAAAACTATCATAGTATATAAAAATACTTAAATAATGCTGCATAAAAGAAATGACTCGTGCTTCAAGTGACTCAAGTCTTTTGAAGTTATACAATAGCTTTTTTTTAGGAAAAGGTTGCATGTGCAAACAAGTTGGTTTGTCAAGATGCATTGTACCACATTTGAAATGACATTAAGATTTTAAGTGAACAATTACTTAAATTTCAGTAATAACAGAATTGTGATTTTTGGATGCACAATACCTTTAATATCAGCAGAAAAGGCCATTTACAGCTTTGTTAACTGATTAAAACATTGTGGTTTGGTATTGTTTGCTTTGAGCTGGTCTAACTGGTGTGATAGAATGTATTCTATTGCTTCCTTTCTTTCTCTTTCTCCTTCCCTCATTCTCTGTCTGTCCTGGCTGGTATTCCTTTACAAAGGATGCTCTCTAAACCAACAGAGCAAAGCCTGAAATGGCTGATACCTGTTTACCTAACAACACTTACATTTCTCCTGCCTTCCTTCTCTGCAGAGGTTTTAGTATGTGAGCCTCTCTTTGACAGACTAACTCAACGGGGAAGAAAACATAAAACAGCATGAAATTTCACACAAAATGATAACTCCAAGCTAAAAGTATAAACAAGGTTTTTCACTGTTTTCATCTGGAAAGTAAAGAACAGTTTTTCAGAGCTGTGATATAACAGCAAATCATTTTAAGGATTCGTTTAAAGGCAAGTTTAAAAATGGTACACGTGTATGAACTATATCTTAAAATGCACTTTTTATATAAAAGAACTGTTAAATACATCTAAAGGCAGGAGGTAAAAATGCAGTCTGGCATCCTTCATATCAAGTCCTAAATACGTAAAGACATAAAATGTTTGTGTGGCTCCTAAAAATAGTATGCAGACTGTCAAAGTCCCAATATCAGAGTTAAAAGAGTAAGCTACCAGTTAAAAAAATGTTTTGTATTTTTGAAAGATGTCTCCTATGTTCACCAAGGCTGCATATTTATTTGATCAAATACAGCAAAACGGTAATATTGTGAAATATTATAATAATTAGAAATAACGATTTTCTATTTTAAAATATTTGAAAATGTAATTTATTCCTGTGATGGCAAAGCTGAATTGCCATCAGCTTTGCTATCACAGGTGTTGCTTAATATTTTTGTGGAAACCGTGATATACATACATATATATATATATATATATATATATATATATATATATATATATATATATATATATATATATATATATATATATATAATTCTTTGATAAGTAGTAGGTAAAAACAAACAGCATTTATTTAAAAATAGCAGTCTTTTGTAACATTAAAAAGTATTTACTGTCATTTTTAATCAATTTAATACTTCACTCTTAAAAAAGTTAGCAGAAAAGTTCATTTATTTCAGTAATTCAACTCAAATTGTGAAACTCGTGTATTAAATAAATTCAATGTAGACAGACTGAAGTAGTTTACGTCTTTGGTTCTTTGTGATGATTTTGGCTCACATTTAACAAAAACCCACCAATTCACTATCTCAACAAATTAGAATACTTCATAAAAAAAAACATTTTTAGTGAATTGTTGGCCTTCTGGAAAGTATGTTCATTTACTGTACATGTACTCAATACTTGGTAGGGGCTCATTTTGCTTTAACTACTGCCTCAATTCTGCGTGGCGTGGAGGTGATCAGTCTGTGGCACTGCTGAGGTGGTATGGAAGCCCAGATTTCTTTGACAGTGGCCTTCAGCTCATCTGCATTTTTTGGACTTTTGTTTCTCATTTTCCTCTTGACATTACCCCATAGATTCTCTCTGGGGTTCAGGTCTGGTGAATTTGCTGGCCAGTCAAGCACACAGACACCATGGTCATTTAACCAACTTTTGGTGCTTTTGGCAGTGTGGGCTTGTGCCAAATCCTGCTCGAAAATGAAATCAGCATCTTCAAAAAGCTGGCCAGCAGAAGGTAGCATGAAGTGCTCCAAAATTTCTTGGTAAATGGGTGCAGTGACTTTGGTTTTCAAAAAACACAAAGGACCAACACCAGCAGATGACATTGCACCCCAAATCATCACAGACTGCGGAAACTTAACACTGGACTTCAAGCAACTTGGGCTTCTCCACCCTTCCTCCAGACTCTAGGACCTTGGTTCCAAATGAAATACAAAACTTGCTCTCATCTGAAAAGAGAACTTTGGACCACTGGGCAACAGTTCAGTTCTTCTTCTCCTTAGCCCAGCTAAGACGCCTCTGACGTTTACTGTGGTTCAGCAAATTCCTTGACACATCTGTGTGTGGATCCTCTTGATGCCTTGACCCCAGCCTCAGTCCATTCCTTGTGAAATTCACTCAAATTCTTGAATCAATTTTGCTTGACAATCCTCATAAGGCTGTGGTTCTCTTGTTTGGTTGTGCATCTTTTTCTTCCTTTTTCCTTCCACTCAACTTTCTGTTAACATGCTTGGATACAGCACTCTGCGAACAGCCAGCTTCTTTGGCAATGAATGTCTGTGGCTTACCCTCCTTGTGAAGGGTGTCAATGACTGTCTTCTGGACAACTGTCAGATCAGCAATCTTTCCCATGATTGTGTAGCCTAGTGAACCAAACCTGAGAGACAATTTTGAATGCTCAGGAAACCTTTGCAGGTGTTTTGAGTTGATTAGCTGATTGCAATGTCACCATATTCTAATTTGTTGAGAGTGAATTGGTGGGTTTTTTTTAAATGTGAGCCAAAATCATCACAATTAAAAGAACCAAAGACTTAAACTACTTCAGTCTGTGTGCACTAAATTTATTTAATACACAAGTTTCACAATTTGAGTTGAATTACTGAAATAAATTAACTTTTCCACAACATTCTAATTTATTGAGATGCACGTCTATATATAGAGTGATTCATTTATAATTTGTAACCTGTGATGGTTGAACTGTAAAAAATTATTTTTTCAAAGATTACAGGTGTTTTACAATCATTTTTTCAGCTTCAAAATGTCACGTTTAATTCAGTGCTGTTACTTTGTAATCATTTGTGAAATATACTAGCAGTTTCTAAATAAAAACTGTTTCAAAGTCAATTCTACACTCATTTTTTTTTCAGTGTAGTTAAACAACCATAATGCGCTATATGTCTTTGTGTGCAGGTTAAGAAGTATCAGAGTCAGGTTCATCATCATCATCACTGGCTGTCAGGTCAGATCCTCCAGCTGAGCACCAGCTCTGGCACTAGCACTAGCACCTGCCTAAGGCTCCATTTGGGAAAAGCACCCTGAACACTCCCTGACAGGCTGCCCGGTCTAAGGCAGGAAGGTAACATGTGCCCTAAAATACAGGTTGAAAATAAGCAGGCAGTTCTATAAACTCTGCGTGCTTTGCCGTCCTTAGCCATCTCTGTTAGCTCGGTGTCAGGCCACATCAGGAAAGGCCTGACAAGACAAGAGAGATAGAGGGAAGAGAGGAAAAGATGCCACAGAAATGGACAGTCCTTTCCTCATCTTGTCTCCCAAAATAAAACATGGGCAACACTCAAAGCGACTGCTGACATGTTAGCCTCCGATTTGGCAGCAAAGAACGTCCTCTCACATTATTTCCACGAGCTAATTTTCTGTGGAGTCCGAGATGTGTTTGAACACGTCTTTACGTCATGTCTCAAGGAAAGTGAAGGCTGCCATGTCAAATCTCAGAACTGGATGGCTCCTGTCAAACACTCTTGATGTTCAAGGTGTGTATTTCCTCCAGCCTTCAGTTGAGATACAAATGTCTGGGAGGAAAAGAGGGGTAAAACACACAGACCCGACGTCCTTGTTCTGTCTTTTAACAGACTGTGATAATGAGCGCTCAATTTTTAAACTGTCAGGATCAAGGCGAAGCTCTCATCTTTTCTGAATGCAGTAAATCATGCAGAACCTCATGGACAAAGTATTCACTTCAGATGGTGCAGTTCAAATGAGCACATTCTGTATTTTAACTCACCTTCATTAAAGCAACTGGGAAGACTTCAGAGCAGGCAAAATGGTCCAGCGGTGTTCATTATGTAAGTTTGTGACTATTATCATATGAAGTATGCAGAGACATTGCTAGGCCAGTGTTGAAGCGGCTGAATCCTTTCAGGGTTATTTTAGTATTACTGTAATATTTTTTATTATAGTAGTATTTATTAATATTTTGAATTAGCTTTCATTTTTATATTTACAGTTTTAATTTTAGTTTTTAATAATTTTGTATTCATTTTTGACTTTACAAAATATTAGTATATTAGTTTTAATCATTCTTGTGTTGTATTTTCTGGAAAATGAGTCACATTTGACTAAAATTGCACAGATAAGTCAACTTTATTTTTATATTCAGAAATAATGTAATATACCTTGAAATGTCCAAATGCTATAAACACTATAAACATGCATTTTAGTTCCTCTCACTCCACAACAAATCCTATACATTTAATGGTATTCAGAACAGAACAAGAATGAAAAATGTAAGTATAAAACAAACATAAATTATAGTGGCATTCATTATAAACAACATTTATTTTAGACGCCAAGCCTAAACAAACTCATTCATAGTGAAACTAAAACTTATGACGTGTGAGAAATGCACTATACACGTAAACTTGGGCTCACATACCGCTCTCATTCACCAAAAATATATGTGTTTTGCGTGCTTGACATTAATTGCATTATATAAGTCGCTTTGGAATATAAATTGTTGCACGTTTCAGATGATTAAAAATGTGACTTATATTTTGGAAAATACAGTACTTTATTTCCAGGCCAGTTTTTTAAGTATAGGTTTTTTAACCTAATATTTAGATTTCAATTATATTTAAGATTTATTTCAGTTAATATCTTTGACCCTGAAATATTGCTTTACAGCCCGAAGTGGTCAACATAAAATGCGTTCTCATATATCAACTGACATACTGTGTTAACAGCTGCAGTTGCACTCGGTCTAATAAAAACAATGATATTCTTCAGAGAGATAAACTCAAGACCTTTGTAGTCCCTTAGTGGAAAAAAAAACTATGCCAACCAAGGAGTCAGAGTTTGGCTGGTTAACTGGTAGATAATTCTTACTTGTTGAGCCCTGAACATATAAAATCACAAATGTTTCATATATTGTAGTTTTTTGGGGGGCCTGTGATTGATTTTTGTTTTTTAGGGATCTCATCCAGGGGTCCTCCACTGGCTGAGCAGCTGCCTGAGGTGAATGGGAATGCTAATAGACAGCTTTCTCCAGGTATTACAGACCTCCTTATTTTGACCTTTGTGTCTTTTATGTCAAGTAAGGTTTCTAAAAGTTGTAGGCAATTGACAAAGAGCAGGATCATTTTCTACTTTCACCCCCAGCTCACTCGACTCCAAGTTAATAAAATGGAAATCTTATGCAGGAAGTACTCTTCTCCGCTGTACAAACAGGGAGACAGCTAGCTGACAAGCACAAACAGAACCCAGCATCGTGCCTTCCCGTTTCCAAAGGGAGCTCACGTCACAGATGACCTTTCGCCGTACGGTTCGCCTCTTCTCCCGTTAATACATCATTAATCTCTCAATAGGCGGTGACACGGCAGACCTCTGCCGAAAGATTATTGTTTGCTTTTTCTCTCGTTGACTCCTAATTATCATCAGCTAATGACCGCGCCTTCCTACCCTTCAGATTTAATTAACACTCCAAAGAGAAAAAGAGGGCCAAATGTTTGCTGAGAGTTTGGGTTAATCATCTGTATGACACAGTAAAGGGGTCAGACTTGGCCGGGATCTATTTTTATGATTCTAGAAATGCTAAATATGAGCATACTGTGGTGATTATCCAGCAGTGAGGTGAACGGCGATGAATAAAAACATTTTTAAGAAGATGTGACATATATACAAATGGGTTCATGGTTTTGCCCTTTTCTGAACAACATTTATATGACTCAGTGAATAATGTTAGAAAAACAGTGCATTTACTCATATACTTGTGCAATTAAGCCTGTTTTACACATATTGTGTCTGCACTTTAGATTTTAATGAAACCGTAATGAAAATGAAGTTACAACATGGGTTAGTTTGATTCTCAAGGCTTTGATTTAATTCAATTGATATATGTGCAATGTTTTATTATGGATGTTCAAGTTTTTTGTGCCCCTCTCTCTAATTATTATTTTTCTTAAATACAATTCTGTGATTTTATACTGATTTATTACAACAATAACAGTAGTACAACAGTGATATTTCGCATAATATTTTTATAGCAATAATATATTTTTTATTTTAGTCTCTGTCTCTCTCTCTCTCTCTCTCTCTCTCTCTCTATCTCTCTCTCTTCTCTTTCTATATATATATATATATATATATATATATATATATATATATATATATATATATATATTCAAACAATATATTTTTTCCACAACATTTCATGCAATAAACTGTAAAAATATAGAGTAGATATACAGTATATTAATGTTGACATTTGTTCATTAAACAGTGGAAAAATTATAAATTTTGACAATATGTTGCAAACAACTAATATTTAGGTTAATCTTGGTACATTTAGGGTTTACATTAGTTAGCCACCATATTGAAGGGATAGTTTATCAAGAAATTAATATTCTGGCATTATTTACTCATGCTCATGTCTTTCCTGTGGATCACAAAAGACAATATTTTTTACAATGTCCTTTTTTTAAGTGTTTTTTTATACAACGTTTGCGTTTCACAAAAGAAACTTGTAAGATTTTTAATTTTAGGGGAACTACCCCTTTAAGTGTTACAATTTCTCACATTCATTTTTCTAAACACTACATAGGTCAAATATACGAAACATTATTTATGCGTCATACCTGATGCTAACATATCCATTTATATCAGTACACAGTATGTCTTTAATTACGATCACTGAGTTTCCGTAAGGCTCCCGTTCCAATCCAATTAGCCACATATGAAGGTCACTGGCTGTACATAAGACCTGTTGAACAATCATTTAGAGCCTCTTAATCACTTCCAAATTGATCAGTCACTTACAGCTCTATTTTAGTGAACAAAGTGTGCTTTCCACATGCTAATGGTTGGCCACATGCAGCATGTATGCCTCCGGCCACAAACACCTACAAACATAGAAATGCTTAGAAATTATCAAGTGAGGACTTGCACACTTGCACTGAATCATTATTAAGAGTAGGTTCACAATCTGGCGGGGATGAGAGATTTTCTCGGCCACAGGTGGGGGGTGTACGTGGCTCTATTTCTTTCTGGCTGTGTGTGAAATCTCTGACTAAACGAGCTTTCAACTGAACGAGCTATTAAAATGGGCCGACGAGCCGCACCGGCTCACTGCCCAGCCAGTAGCACTTTGTATGGTAAGTAGCCTCCTGTTTCCTGCCTGCGCTTCAGCCAATATAATTTTTTGTGTTTCAACCCTTTATTTAATCTGAGCTGCTTCTACTCCGAGGCTGAGGCTCTCACGCAGGTGGAGGGATAATGGAAAAAGAGGTGCCATATTGTGGAGAACCTGAAGCAATCTGGGGTTAAGAGAGGGTATCGCAAAAGTGGGTAGAAAAAGAAACCAGCTCATTACGGCAAGCAGCTAGTGGGCCAGATCCATGGTCTCGTCTGCCAAAAAAACAGGAGCCTTTTGGCCCGCAGAATCATCTCGTCTACATTTAACATCTCTATCTTATGGTTCTGTGGGGATTCGATGAACTCACAAGCAGCATTAGGGAAAGAAAGCATGAATTTACTCATTTGTCACTTATAACAACCTGTGCTTTTCATACATGGTGCCATTGTGAGTACCTTGAGCAAACTGTCAAATGTGCAATTATTACCTAAAGGTGCTACTTCTACCTGACCTGACCCTTTAAAGGGATTGTTCATTGGGATTGGGTTAACTTTGCCTTTATATATATCTATCTTCCTAACTATTATATGACTACTTATCCACCTGTCTTTCAATCTGTCTATCTATGTACATATATGACTACCTGTCCTTCTGTATGTCTGGCTATATCTATCTATCTATCTATCTATCTATCTATCTATCTATCTATCTATCTATCTATCTTATATGTACATTTTTCACTGCCTTTATAACTGTCTGTATGTCTATCTAATGTATCTGTCTCTCTGTCTCTTTGTCTGCCTACTTGTCTGTCTATCTATCTATGAGTTTATCTATCTGTCTGTCTGGCATCTCACTCCATCTCACACATCGAGATCATGGGTTTCATTCCCAAGGAATGTACAAACCAATAACAAGTATCAGCCAATTGCATAAATATAAAAAAAAATAATATGCTAAATTCCCATATGGCATCTAAGACTAAATGAGCCACTTAGACACCCACTTAATGCAGTTTTAATTGGAATTGTGTTGCTCTATAATGTGTCACCACCAGTCAAAACCCTGTAAGCAGTAAAACCACACATTATCAGACACAGACATACAGCTCTCCTGTAAACACATCTGTGCTGCTCACCATTATTATGCATTCAATACCCTTTTCTGTACCCCGGGGCTGTAAGCATAGACCCCTACTGCTAGGAGCGGCAACAATAAACAGTCATAACTCCTTATCATTTTATTGTCTGTATTGTGTGTTTGCATTGAGGAGGGGCTCAGTGCCACCGCTGATGCAGAATGCTTTAAGCACACAAACAAATCCCCCCTCTCTCTTTCTCCATCCCATATTTTGCCTCAACTCAAACCCACACATTCTTTTGTAATGAGAAGAAAATGAGGAAGCGGTTCCCAGAGCAGGCTGGTTTGAAGCTGCAGGGTGAGCATTAGTAAAAGTGTTATGACTCCGCTGTCACTCCTCAGAGGAAAAAATAACCGGATGGAGGAGGTTTTTTTTTTTAGGCAGGTACATAGCAGCAGAATGGCAGACGCCAAACCCAATGACAAAATATTTAAATTAAAGTAGTTCTTGCTGATATTGGAAAATATTTTAATTAAAATTGATGTGTGTGGGTAAGAAGTTGGGGTTTTGCCCACAAATATGACAAAAATTTACTTGTGAGGACATATAAAGTGGTTCAATATTTGAAACAAGCAAAATCATGTTTTGGTTTCCTTCTACTAATATCAACAAGTTTTTTTGAGGGTTAAGTTTAGGCACAGGTGGAGTTTTTTTTTTTTTTTTTTTTTTCAGAGAAGAGCCAATCATGATTTTGTCTGAACTATGAATAAAATATTAAAATTTAATAATTTATATTTTCTCATTTTATTTGTATTATCTTGTTATTTTAGTGGATAGAATAAGTAGCCTGGGCTAAATTAATTTCTTTGACATTTAAGCCCCATCCTCGCGAGCCGTGACTCCTTATCATGATTCTTAATTTGTCACGATAGGCTACATAAGAGGACTCTCTTTTCATTATTTTCCCACTTTAGCAAGTTAACTGAATAATGGAAATTCATTGTATATTTTAATAAACCCGCAAAAAAAAGGTGGTGGACTGAGTCACTGCTGGCTGAATTGAACATGCGATTTTCACATGAAGCGTATTTTTTCCCCTTCACCCAAAACAGCTCATACTACTGTTTCAACTATTAAAATGGTTCCTTTTGTATGTAATGGCAAAGTTATTATATTTCGTTTCTTTTTTTATTAAGTTAATTTATAAAAACGTTTGGAGAATTTTTGTTCGTTAACTATAAGTTTTTGTTTTTTAAAGTTACGACCAAGCAGCCAGCGGCGAGTGAACCTATGTTTGATCAATTTAGCCTTCTCAAATCATCACGACTTGCCTAAAATAAAATCTATAGATATAAAACAGTTCAAGCATATAACAATGTTTAAGTGTTAAATCTAGATAAATGTGTGCTATATCCAATAGTTTGCACGGAGAGTGGAAGCTAAAGCGTACTTTGCAGGAAATTTTTTTTCAGTGAATACGCCGTCATTTTTGCTCATAAAGGTAAGACTAGAGTAATACATCATTCGTAACTGTAAAGGGTCTACTTTTTGTGTGCACTCACAATATCAACAAAACGTTGTGCTTTTATAAAGTAAAGAAAATAAACATGATGCGCTTTCTGCCATCTCATCTTGAACAGGAGCGCTTCACAAAAATGAACCGAAACGCAGCGAATACATGCCTCACAGACATGATAAATACATCTAAAGAAAGCTTTAAATTACTACTTTAGGAAATAAAACAAACCAAAAACAAAAACTCTTTCATAATAATCATAATCCGTAAAGATGCACTTCTCTCTAAATGCGTGTCTAATGAGGAGATGCCGAGTCAGGATCGACAACTTCATTCTTGCGACACCAACTCAGAAAACACTATTTATTAGTATTTTACTATTTACTATTTATTTATCAATTTTTTCATGACTAATTGGTTGATGTCTAAAATATAAAAATAAGGAGAAGCCTAAAACAGGCCCAAGGCCCGGTCCACGTCTGAACTATGATGTGAAAATTTGCCCAAAGTGCAGCCTGAGGGGCATAAAATAGTCGGGGCCCATGGGCTGAAATGCAGGACTGTAGTTCGGCTACATCAGAAATAAGTTTCTCAGTTATTAGGAGAATAAGAAACTGGCTCTGATCTAGCACACATAGAACGATTTGACTGAAAATTTGTCAGAAGAGATGAAAGAAAAATAGAAAAATTGTGTTCATCTACGCAATTAGTAAAAAGAGGCGGCTTTTCTGCATTTTTTTTCTTTTTTTTACTCTTTGTACAGCAGTTATTGTTCAAATGTACTTTTAATGTAGAATATGTGTCACATAAATATATGAAATGTAGAACATATAAAAAAGTGCTTGTGGCTATGTTTATATCATTATCTTAATATGAAAACCATTGAATCTGTGAGAGGTCTACGCTTATGTAGCTAAAAAAAAACTATGTGTAAAGGTACAGGTTTTAAAATATAGTAAAACACATCAAAAACCAACATTTGAAGGCATTTGAACTGGTCCACACAATCACAAACAGCAAAACTGTTTTTGCTTTAGATCTAATAATGCAACAGGTTTAAGTGAGGGTGAAATTTAGTTGTAATACATAGTAAATATTGTTTTCGTATGAAAACCATTTAGTCTCTGAGATGTTCTTACAATGACAGCTTCAGAAGTCTGTATGTGTGTGTGTGTGTGTGTGTGTGTGTGTGTGTGAGCACGTCAAGAAAATTCGAAATTGCTCAAATATTATCATCCAAAATAATTAGCTACAACTAATTACAAAAAAGAGAAAGAAGACATAAGTAAAGTTAAACCCACAGCAAAAATGTCTACAAAAGTAAAACAGCACCTCTCTGTGGGCACACTTATGTGATCCATCAGATTTCATGACCTGGATGTTTCTTGAATTATTCCGTGCAAGATTTGTTTTGATATTTAGACAGTAGAGTAATATATTTCAATTTGTGTCCACATTATATGCCACGTATTAAGTACTGACATAGACAGCAAAATTCACGCACCTATAATTTATTGATGTGCGTGCAGCATATAGCTAAGAGTTCACAAACACTGGTCCCATGGGCGCCTGTCGCCATGCACCGCCTCTCTAGTCTTAAAAAAAGATCACTAACTGTGTTTTTTACTAGTACTAGTTAAGCGCGTGCAGTAAATAAGCTCTAGTAGTTGTCAGCTGCAGTGCGGCATCGCTTGTCTATTTTTAAGAATAATATTACGTGCTGTGTATTAATATTTCATCGGGGCACAGTCAAATGCTTAAAGAGCCAGACAAACCTGAAACTAACCTGGTTAAAAACCTCGTAAAGAGTTTCAGATATATAAACTCGGATGCGCGTGGAAGAGTCACGCGCGCAATGAACAGAAATGTAACCTACTTTCAGCATCACGCATTTGCTTGAACTGCACCAAAAACGCAATTATATAATCTAAAATGTTGATCTTACCTCGCCGGAACATCCTGAAGGTGCGGTGATGATGCGCTGTACTTTATCCCACTGTGATCGTCAAAATAAGCGTCTCATCTTTAATAATCCGTGTCATATGTGATAAAAGTTTGATCTGTTTTAATTATCTTCAAACGATCCACACCAAATAGGCTACAAATTCTTAACTCTTGACCCCTGGTCTCAGGTATCGATTAAGATGGAAAACAACATCGCCGACATAGAAGTCTCACAATCCCCGAGATTTTTTTAAAGAGAGACGACTCCGAGAGATGTCAGACAGAAATGTTTCATATAAGCTTCAGTTAGCAGTTATAAGAAGCTTTCAGACAGCCATAAGAAGAGCATTTAAAGTTTTGCAATATCAGTCGATGTGACGGGAAAGAAGCTTTCTGGTATTGTATACCACTTAAACGATGAGTCAGATGACTGTTCTGGTTAGAAACTGCGTTTGGATGCTGGAGATGCTCGGGTGGTTGACGGATCACAGGCGCCCGTGTCTCTTCAGGAGTCGGAAAGCTGGAGCACTACGGGAGGGAGGTGTGGAGGAGGGTATTTGCGATGCCCGATTCGTGAAAGAGCCATTCCTGTGATTCGGATCTTTTCAATGAATCAGTTGAATGGCTGACGAGCTCTCGAGCGGTTCTTGAACCGAGAACCGTCTATTTTTGGATTCGTATAAAGAAAACTGAAAAGTGACAGTAAGAGCGAAAGGTAATTAATTTTAATAGTCGCATACATGTTTAAAAATACAACGTACTGTTTGTGACTTAAAAGCGTGAAAGTTTGAACAGTGTGAATAAGAGTTGGGTTTAATGTATTAAATAGCCTAGAAACTGCAAAAAAAAAAAAAAAAAATACCTGTTCAATTGGATTTTAGTACTTTTTATGAGCTAAATCATGATGAAACTAATCTGAGAGACAGTGAATTGCAAAAAAAAAACACCATAATTAATAAAACTTACTAGAAAAGCATAAACATCAATGTGTCTTTCTTGGAACGTTTTATAGCAGGTAATATGCTACGAGGGGATGTCAGTGAGCGTTTGATGACGCAGTTACGCTGTGACGTATTAAAAGAATCTTTCGTTTTGTTTCTTTTGAACCGTTCAGTAAAATAGACAGTTCAAAAGAACCGATCAGCAGAATTAGAATCAGCATCACTAGAGGTTGTAGTACCAAATGAAAGACGGAGTTAGACCCTTTCCTGGCTCACTTTCATTCTAAAAATGTTTCCATCCTGCTTTCTCTTCCTCAGACGGACCTGCAGCTACAAGGAAATCTAATGTGTGTCCGTTTGTCCCAATGCCTGTCCAATGTTTTCTTTCTGAGCAGATGAAACTACCTGTCTGCTCTCACTTGCCCTCTGACGACAGAAAGATAGGAGGAGCGATCTTTCCCTGTTTTAGGGCTTTCGTTTTCCAAGATGAAGTCTTAAGAAAAAATATCCACTTGTTATATTAGCTATCACGAGTGTGGTGGGATTTAGTGATATATTTTTGAGTGTTTGATCATGATGGTATAAAGTCATCCATGTGATGAATTCCAATGTTTAAAGGACACAAGGAAAGAAAGATTTATTCTATTATAAATATCTAATCAATAATGGTAAATTTGTTTCAAATGAATTTATAGTGTACCATAATTAATATATGGTTTTGTGTTTTGTTTTTAGGATATGTATTTCTCTGGCTGTACCTAATAAATCTGCCATGACAGCAACGCCTATCTTCGCTGAGCCAAGTGGCCACAGTAAAAAGCTGTAAATCTCTGTGTCTGTGTAAGGTGAGAGTGTTAATGTCCCTGTGTCCTGTACGTCTCTGTGTAGGACAAAGGGGGTTAATGTCCCTATTCAGCATCATCTGACAAAAGCACCTGTCACATCAGGATCACACAATCCAGAAAGTAGTAGGGTCAATCACAAGGCCACTTTAATCCAGAGTAAAGAGGATAATGTTCCCCCTTTCCTCCCTCCCTCTCCCTCGGGGGACCCGGTATAGGATGGACACTGATAAATATAAATTGTTCTACCTCCCCGGTGGTGTCTTCCTTTCTCCATTTTGGTTTATCTCCAGCAGGCAGAAAAGTGAGGCTGCAGTTTAATCACATTGTACTTCGTAATACATTTAATTGGTTGCTGTTTATTGCATTATATTGAAAAAGCAGGCTAGATTTTCTTGAGAATTTTATCTTTGTTCCATTGAACAACAATGGTTTGGAAAAACATGAGAATGGGTAAATGAGGACTGGTAAATATTGTCTTAGACTGTCTTAAATAGGGTCATTTACAGTGCTTAATCGGTAAACAGACACTGAATTACAAGTAAGCATGAGACATGCCTGAAAAGAAAGACAAAACAACATTGCGTGAGAGGAGGAGTCATGCAGTCTGTGCCTCTCCTCCCAGAGGAACCTGCTCAACTGACACACAATATTGTTTATCTCCAGGAGGTGCAGCAACAAACCCGTTGTTTTAAAGTGCTGATGAAGACATTTAGAAACTGGTCACACACCAGGGCACTAAGAACTGTGAACTCAGTAGGGATGTCAGATGTTGATTTTCTTTCAGGGTCCAGTCTGTCCTTTCACTTGTTTTGAAAACCTTGCAGTCTTGTTGAGTTTACCATCTGACTTTAAAAGCAATTTATTTGTTATTTCTTTGGTCTTGCCCTATTCTCGCTAATTAGCCCTAAGTATTAAACTTTACATGTAACTCATCCCACACTCTTTATTCTTCCTATGGAGATTTGGGATTGGGCTCTTTTGACTTTGATTTTTGACTTAAAATGTATTTCTAAAAATAATAATACTCTGTCTATAAAATATTAAAGATCAAGAAAAAGGGTTGTATAGCTTTATAAGGCAAAAAACATGACAAGTTAGGAAGATCCCATTCTTCCACTGGTTTAACTCAATGAAATCTCTCTCACAAAAAAAAAAAAAAAAAAAAAAAAATCTAATTTATTGAATGAATGAATGAATGAATGATGCATATATATAGTGCTTTGTTGTGTATTGTTGTACACCCAAAGTGCTTTACAATCATGTGGGGGGGTCTCTCGTCAACCACCACCAGTGTGCAGCATCCACTTGGATGATGCGACGGCAGCCACAGGACAACGGCGCCAGTGCGCTCACCACACACATGCTACAGGTGGAGAGGAGAGAGAGTCATAGAGCCAATCAAGTGGTTGGGGATTATTAGGAGGCCATAATTGACAAAGACCAGGGGGCAATTTGGCCAGGACACCGGGTTACACCCCTACTCTTTACGAGAAGTGCCATGGGATTTTTAATGACCACAGAGAGTCAGGACCTCGGTTTTAAAGTCTCATCCGAAAGATGGTGCTTTTTGACAGTATAGTGTCCCCGTCACTATACTGGGGTGGTTAGGACCCATGCAGAGCACAGGGTGAGCACCCCCTGCTGGCCTCACTAACACCTCTTCCAACAGCAACCTAGTTTTCCCAGGAGGTCTCCCATCCAGGTACTAACCAGGCTCAAACCTGCTTAGCTTCAGTGGGCAACCAGTCTTGGGCTGCTGGGTGATATGGCTGTAAGATAATTACTGTCAGTTTAAATGTAGCACAGACTGAACCAGTGTATTATGAACACTGAGTTGAGCATAGTCTCGATTTTGTCACGTCATAATAAAATGATTGGGAACCAAGCTAATGTTATTTGCTCTTAAAAGTTAGTCTCACAGGCCCTCATTATACATAAAGAAAAATTAGGTTTGGGCTCTAGAGGCAAATGGTTTGGATTCAGACTCCAGGAATGTTCTCACTTTCATATTCAGTGTATTACAGAGCTTTTGAGGAATTGTTAGAGATTTTGGCAATGCATGAATATGATTGGAATAAGCATTTCCTATAGGACCATAATGTTTGATGATTTGTAGCCTACTTACAGTCTAAACTTTTTACATTTTCTGGAGAAAATGGGAGTGGTGTGTTCTGGGTGGTTGCTACATGGTTAATCATTTTAATCATATAAAAATTACTGGCTTCACTACCACAAATAATTAGGCAAGAAAACAAGAAAATTATGTTGTTTTGAACTTGAAATCATTTTTTGGAGCCTGTGCTGTGAATATGACTTTCAATCCTGGCAGATAAGTGATCAGCTTGATGGTTTTTGACCTTTTGGTGACCTTTCATTGACCATCCCACAAACTTCTGCCTCGTAATGAATGCTTTGTACTCTAGCTTCCTAACATCCAAGTTTGAAGCTTAGATCTCGACCTTTTCAACAGATGGGCTCTTGCCTTCACTCTCCTTGCCAAATTATACAATCCCTCCTTTCTGAGGAAAAATATGAGTCATTTTGTGAACTTCAACAACTGGTGCACTTTTAGCTACAGCACATGTGCTGTGCGGTCCGTGGGAGTCCCACTCAGCTCTGCCAAGGTTACAGGCATCCGTGACACACCGCACAACAGTTATGTTAATCAATATGCATGTGCCATGTAAACAGAGTACCCCTAAGAATATGTGAGAGAGGCTGATTATAGATGAAGTGATAGACAGACTGACAAGCTAACTGCCTGATAAATGGATGATAGATACTCATATGTTGATAGACAGACAGACATGGATAGATAGATAGATAGATGGATGGATGGATGGATGGATGGATGGATGGATAGATAGATAGATAGATAGATAGATAGATAGATAGATAGATAGATAGATAGATAGATAGATAGATAGATAGATAGATAGATAGATAGATAGATAGATAGATAGATAGTCAGTCATATGGCTACATTTGTAAACATCACATCAGCTCCTTTCTCTCATACTGCAGCCGCACACAAAAGCCCTGACACATGAGGAAGGTGTGAGCGCTCTCCCGCCACCACAGGAAATGATGGTGTGGATGCAGGAAGAGGTGAGAGATCAGTCCTAATTGCCAGGAAAAGAGGGATAATGAATATACAGGGAGATGGAGCAGACTGCTGACGACGCCGGTTTTCGTGACTCACGGGACGTGGAGTTTCTCTCTCCTACTAAACTCTGAATGCTATCAGAGAGGCACGCCACATCATTAAGTATGGGGAAAAAAAATTATGAAAAAAAAATCTTGCTGCAAAGCTAAACCGCTAACCAGCTTTTTGTTTTGGTGTCTCATGTTTTTTGTATATGTTTAGGTTTGTCTGTCAGCCTAGAACCTTGAATCAATGTCATCATTTAGCCCAACACTGTTCTTATCAGAAGAAGAGAGAGAGAGAGCAGAAAATTCTTGTTATTTCAGAAGTGTGCGGTACCAGGCTGCATATTAATAAAACAAAGAGGTGGGAAAACAATTGCATTTTCTAGAGGTTTGTTTGTAAGATAGCACCTCACTGCAGTCAAGACTGTTTACACATTCACATAACACACTCATGGATATTCACATCTATGTGTGCATACAAACAGTTTTATTATGTAATGGATTAATACAGGAATGCTTTCTGAAGTCAAAATTTGGTAACATTTTACAATAAAGTTCAACTTATTAACATTAGATAATCCATTTGGTATCATGAACTAACAGTGAATATGTTAGCTACTGATCTAGATTAATGTTAATTTCCTTATACATTAATATGTTTTAACGTTACAGGTTGATGTATTATGAATGAACATGAATTAACAATAGTACATATATTTTAAATGAACATTTACATCTCACAATTCTGAGAAAAATAAGTGAGATAAAAAGTCACTACTGACTTTTTTTATTTTTTCTTCAGTGGCGGAAACGGGCTTCCATAGAAATGCTTTCTGACAGCGCTACGGTTTGATGTACTTGCGCATTAATTAAGTTTTGTATGTTTCCAACAAAATACATATAGTAGTTTTAAAGGGGTCATATTATGCTATTTAAATTTTTCCTTTCTCTTTGGAGTGTTACAATCTCTTGGTGCATAAAGAAGATCTGTAAAGTTGCAAAGACTAAAGTCTCAAACCCAAAGAGATATTCTATATCAAAGTTAAGAGTCAACCACACCCCCCTAATACGGCTTGTTCTAACACGCCCCCATGTCTATGTCACGATGTGGAAAGATTTGCATAACACCGCCCAAATGTTCACGCAAAGAAAGAAGGCGTAACTTTTATTCTCGCTGTTGCTGCCGCTGCCATGTTGTGGAGACGCTGTGTGTTTCGTTGTGAAAGCTGTCTGTTTGGTCTTCCAAAAGAGGATGATATTCACTTCGTCATGCCTAGAGCTGATCTGTGCTGGTTGCTGAGGAAATACATCAACTTTGCGCTGTGAATCACTGGATCGGCCTTCACCATGGACGAAGTCCAGCCCAGGGTTGTCACTAGTGTTTGCCTGCTGGCCGTTCTCAAGCCGGCCTCCGCTCACTCTAGGCCACGGCTCACTCTAGGCCGCTGGCCTCCACTCACTCAAGCCTGCCGTGTGTTGCTGTGTTTCATTGTGCAATCGAAAATACTTTTTTTGGCCTTCCAAAAGAGGACACGACTACAAATCAGTGGTTAAGTTGTATTTACAACACTGTTCCAGAAGAGTTTAACCCAAATATTCAGATGTGTGCAATGCATTTTATGGTGGACTGTTTCCTGATCTGCCGGCTGTTCTGACTCACTGACTGTAAGTACGTTTTTTATTTTTAAAGATTTTGCCACTGATGATTCAAACGCGAGTTTTGAGCAGTGTAGAGTAGGCTTGTTGTTTGTCGTTTCTCCGAACACAAATGCAGACATGGTTTTATGGTTACGTGGTGCGATGCAACACAACGCGTAAAAAGACAGTATAAATCATTATAATCAGTAATTATGTCCCCACTGGACGCAACAAATGCTTCGTTTGTAATGGGTTTCATTAGTTTTGTCTCATCGTGCCAGGAGATGGCATCACAGTATGACAAGGGGTGTTACATTTCCGTCACACGCTTGAGGTATTCAGCCAATTACAATGCACTGGATAGCTGGCCAATCACAGCATACCTCTCTTTTCAACGATGAGCTTTGTAAAAATCAACACGGTTCAGAAAGGCGGGACATAGAGTAGAAACAATAATGTACAGTATGTGGAAAATAATGTGTTTTTTTAACCTTAAACCGCATTTCATTATACCAAATACACAAAATAATGTTCTTTTTAGCAACATCATATGACCCCTTTAAACAAATGATCTGTATCAAGTCTGTATATCAAATCTACCAACAGTTGAAACTATGTTGTTGTTGTTTCAAATTTAAAGAGCATTTTTACAGAAAAGAGCACACTTTAGGTTAAAATTAATTTCTTAATGCATCACTGGTGTCACAATAAACATGTTTGGATTGCTAATAGTGACATTTGCTATCGGCATCTCAGAAAATCATACATTTATTAGTTTGTTTTTCCTCCAAAGTCTTCCAAAAGTCCAAACTCAAGTTAAGCAATTTATTCTCCCACTTCCAGTCATCTAATCCACCTTCACCTTAAACACTGCATGTCAGGCACATCAAATATTCCTGACATGTAACTCTGCACACACAAACAAACTCTGGCCTGTCAGACTGGAAAAATATGCTTTGCTGCTGTATTACTTTCCTGTCATGTTTCAGTCTGTGTTGACCTGCACATTGCTTCCCCCATCGTCACTGAAGACGGTCCACCTGAATTATGCATTCAGCTTGACACATTGTCACCCCTACAAGCACACACACACAGACTCATAGTTGTGGTCATAATAATAATTAGCCTATATATCTATGATTTTATTGTATTCTCTTCACATCATTTAATCTAAAGTTATGTTTGCAGTGGATTTCTAGGGTATAATCTCATCCAGTTATTTAGCATTTAATTAAACTTTAAGTAAAATGTTTCTGCAAATCCAATCAAATTATGAGTCAAGAAGCAGAATTCTGGTTTATTCATAACACAAATTATACATACCAGATAGATGTCTTGAAAGCTAGTTTCTGTAGGTGTCTTCAAACCAAAATGCTGTCTGTTAAGCCACTGACTGAGTAGTGGTTAATTGCATATCATTATTGGATACAATATCCCACTTAGAATGTTCTGATTGTTATATACATTTTAGCAAATGTAGAAGGTCATTCCATCCATACTGTACAGTCACATGCTGTGGCTGTACATAGCGTAGTGATATGCTATTTTAAAGAAACCCACAGAAAGTCTCAAATACCTTTAAGATGCGAAAAAGTTCTCTCTCTCTTGCTTTGTGACCCTGTCATACCTTCTTTCCATCCGTAGCATTTCTGGCCCTCAGGCGGTTGCACTGATACCGTGACCTTGTGTGAGTGTTTAGTCAGCTGGGTTGTTTGCTGGAAGCTCTGTGACCGTGTGAATTTCTGATTCACCCCACAGCCCACCATGTGTGTGAAAGGACGGCGGCCAGCTCACGACCCAAAACTCAACAGCAGGCACCGAGGGTTGGACTGAGAAGGATCGCGTGTCCCATTTCTCTGTTGCCTTCCACCGGCACGAGCCCAGTTGACACACTTATCACCATACGGGCCGCTTAGATGGAGAGCAGAAGTGCAGAAAAAGAAGTGTCTGAATTGGGATTTGAATCACTACAGACTAGATGAGAAGGTTATTTCAATGGTTCCTTGCATCACTTTGTCTTTATCAAGAAATCATGATCATTTGAAGAACCATATTGATCTTTAACCACCATTATCAACAGTAGGCAATATTTTAAAGGCCCCATGACTTTTCCACTTGTTCCTGATTTACTGGATAAGGATTGAGGATAATGAACTTGCATTTATAAGATTTTATTAATTTTTAACTTTAGGGTGTAGAAAGTGTAGAAATCACACTACCTAATATATCCTGCGTTGTCCAGATGGGAACCAAGATTCCTCAAAGAAAAACACTTGAGGAGGTGAATAAAAATAAGATATCCCTTAAGCTTTAGTTGTTTTGTCTTATTTTAATGCTTGTTTATATTTTTAGCCCCCGTTGGATTGTTAATAGTGACATTGGTGATCTGCATCTCTGAGAAATGACATGTATTTAGTAGCTTGTTTTTCCTCCAGAGTTCTCCAAATGTTCAAACTCAAGTTTAAGCAGTTTTAATGGGTGTACACTTGTGAAAGTGCACATCCATTATTGCTGTAACTTCAAATAAACCTCACTCATAAGGTTTATTTGTTTGTTTGTTTGTTTGTTTGCATGCTTATATTTTTGTGAAATGGTCTTTTGTGCTATCATCAATGCAAAGTTGGTGCAATAAAGTAACATCATAGGTAACAATTACTTGTTTACATAGGATATATATATATGTAATGTATTTTATATTATTTAGGCACTTAGGCTATAGTTTGACAATGTTCTAATTCAACGTCATCGGAAGTCAATCTAACTTAACATTTTCTTATATTGATATTGTTTATTTCTAACAGTTCATCAGGCTCTTAATGATTTAATCTATGCCATCTTTTGGGATATCTGAAGCATGTACCATAGTTCTTAACTCTAGCATTGGTTATAATAAGACTAGCCTATTAATCATTACCAGGCCAATAATTACTGGGTGTTTTGTTAGTTACTAAGCTTGTGCTGTGTAATTGCTAACTTGTTCTGAGTGATTATTATCATGTTAGTATGTGGGTGCTAGAGAGTCCTGTGTGGTTTCTTACTGGCCCAAGTTTAAATATATATATTTTTTTTTTCTGTATGGTATTTTGGCACATAGATATGTCTAGGATCCTCCTTCAATGCAAGTTTATATTTTGTATTTTGTTTTACTGTGCCAGGCACACAAAAAAAGTCAGTTCAATCATTTAGAAAAGTAATAGAAATAGCTCCTCAGCAAGCTGTGCAATTTTGTGAAATCAAAGAGTTGGCAGGAGTCTGTTCTGATGGGTGTTTACACTCCAATATGCTAAAAAGGCAAGATATTGGAGTCTGTGCAGTAGCCGAACAAAGTCTTGACATTAAATGCCTTCTGATCAATGTGCTTTGTTTAATTCGGTGTAATTACATTCGCTGTCTCAGACAGCTGTGACACTGTGTGTGTTTGGGTGTGCAACAGTGATGTATAAATAGACTAAATATAAATAGCGCAATCACACATCATCTCTCGTCAAGGTTATCGCTTTCATTTGTTTATCCTTTTCTTTTTGTACTTTGCTTTAGTTGTATACTTTTAGACCAAGGTTCACTGCTAGTCACTGAGCAGATGTGTTTTTGGCCTTGACATGATAATAAATTCTCAACACTAATATGTTTTATAAAGTATGAAACAGTATTTTTGATCAGAGAGAGTTTTTGCTATTTCATAATGATTGAAGCCAAATACAACTCCATGATTTCTGTCCAAAGGGAATCCGTCATGGAAGAATGTAGGATGAGGTCAGGAAAGGTCTTAGATTTCGATGCAACCTTGTTGTCTGCATATGTAGGCTGTGTCATCTGAAAATGTACTCTCTATCCCTCTTTCAAATGCTCTCTCTCTTTCACACACACACACACAGAGAGAATGGTCATTATAATATATACATTTTCTATTTTCATAAATCACACTGACAACAGCGTTCCCATCACACCTGAATTCAGCGGCCCAGATATAGGCTACATTACTGTTCACTTTCACTTCCTCCACCTTTCTTCTTTTTGATTCTTCACTTCTCTGTTCAGCTCTTTGCATCACTTCCTCAAATGTTTGATATAAAATAACTCTTGTCATTTTGTTGATTTTTCATATCCAGTCTTGTCTCTGCTGAGAAGTTCAGTTTGAATTAGTCATCTGAAGTAGAGCTGTCTTTCACAAAAAGTTTTTTTTTTCTTTCTTTCTTTCTTTGGCAGAGGTGATGTATTGAGCTGTCTAAATTTTGAATCTTACAAAACTAAACTCTGGGCTTAGCTTCACACATGATAAACACCTCTAGAATGCTTGAATTGTAATGAGGGCTGTTGTTGCTTAAAACATTTACATTTCTTCCACAGTTAACACGTTCAGCTTTTTTAACAAGTTAAACTAAATGTGTTTTTATGAGTCTCACTTGCACAAAAAAATGACAGATTCTATTTATTCTTTTAAAAAAAAAGTATTTATATGCACCCAATTCAATGCTAATCTTTACAGTATATAATCTTATGTATAAAGATTAGGATAAAAAATAATACCAGAATGAGTTTGCGTTAATGGTTCTTGCACGTACATTCTTCATAGCTTTTTCCTGTGCTGTAATTATTTACTGGCGCCACAAAATTGCTGAATTCGACGGTTAACGTCATCAAGGAGCCTATAGTCGGGTCCTTTTTTTTAGGGAATTACAAATTTACAGTTCTTCGCAACAGTGTAGTGTGACTCACGAACGAGTGATTCTTATGAGCCGATTCTTTTTTTATTGAATCAAAAATATACAGCGCGACCAGTGTAGTCCGGTTCACGAATGAAAGACTCTAATGAGCCGATTCCATTTAATGAATCAAACACAAACAGCTGTGGGATGTAAATCGGTGTAGTCACTGACAGAAAATTTTAGAGAAAGATTCTAGCATTACGAGTTTTGTCAGTAAATTTAAAAAAACGGATGAATGAAAATGTTACCACTATGAGTGTTGGACTTTAGTTTAGGCCTACTATTTTTGTGAGGTAAGCCA
This sequence comes from Cyprinus carpio, assembly GCF_018340385.1. NCBI lineage: Eukaryota > Metazoa > Chordata > Actinopteri > Cypriniformes > Cyprinidae > Cyprinus > Cyprinus carpio. Next base: position 16,897,374 of record NC_056606.1, on the reverse strand, counting down.
GTCCTGCATTCATACCGCCTCTAAAAGAAAATGAAAAGGAAGAAAAGCCATTAAATAATCAGTTTGAACACAACTTTTGCAAGAATTTGTTTGTTAAATATAATTTGTGATTCATTTTAATTTATTTTAAATCATTTATTATTGAAATTATCGTAGATATTTGTTGAGATTTGAAAGTGGAAAACGTTCTTTCGGATCACCATACAATGAAAGAATTTACTTTTGTTAAACATTAATTAAATTAAATTAATTGCCTGATAAAGCGTAAACCTTGACACATCTTTTTTATTACTGGTCTTGTTTATTCTTGTTTACTCCTAAGTGTAGCATCTGCCCTGTTCCTGTTAACACTCAGTTACACCCCACATAAACATACAGCAGAGCAGATGGTACAGCAAATTACATTCTCTACTTCCTCCGCTCTTATAAGCTCACTGTGCCAAAAGAAACTTCTGGATCAATTTTACATGTGAAAAGAGAGTAGGAAATTTTAATATTCTGCTTTGAGAGTTTGTATGGAGAGTGTAGAGGTTGATGTGATTGATTATACAAATGCAACAAATTCCTTAACTAAAGTATGAACTTGTAGGCTACGTATTGACTTGAATGCTTCAGTAAGAGTCATCGGGGAATCTCATGATTCTGCCTCTGCTTATAATTAAAACTGTGTAATGTTTTGCATGTAATGTGCAGGAGAAACTATAACATGGTTTTGTGGTCAATCTGTTTATCTGCCTGTAGGCCTAATACCTCATTTGTTACACCTCACAATCCAGTTCCTCTTTCTCTCCTCCTATTTTCTTCCTGACATTTTAAAATGCTCTCTTTTCTGATCCGCCTCTCTGTTTTCCCAGAAAAGCTCTGTGTTGTCCGGTATGAGATGAATGCAGTCACTGCAGTTGAGGAGAGTCAAGTAAGGATACTTTACTCTGTCTTGTGAAAGAAAATAAACAGTGGAAGAGATAAAAGTATTTATTGCCTTTCTGATCACTCTCTCACACTCTCTTTCTCTGTGTATTAACAACTGCACTGTCAATAATCAAACCCCTCTCGCTCACTCCACTCTCTCTCTCTCTCCTTTACTTCTCCTAGCTTGTCCGCACTAAGGCATATACAATAATATATTAATGAAGATTCCACTTCTTTAAATAATTCAAGTATTTGGATCACTGAGTACCAGCCGTAATCCTTCTCTTGATTCAGACTTTTTTCTCTCTCTCCTCAGCTAAGTGCATGTGAATTAGTTATGCCCTAGTCATCCACTTAAATGTTCATATTTCAGAAGTCTGGGAAGTCTTGGAAACTCTCTGACATATGTTAGGCATATTTCTCTTCATTTAAAGCTCATACATTGTAGCATATTTGTGTTCTCAGCTGCACTTTGGAAATATGAAATCTCTTATATAATTTTCAGTATTAAAGTTGTAGATTTTTTTTAAAAATCTGAATAGATTTCAAATAAAACACGGTTTTCTTTTTGTGTATATTTTAAAATGTAATTTACTTCTGTGACAGCAAAGCTGAATTTTCAGCATCATTACTTCAGTCTTCAGTGTCACATGATCCTTCAGAAATCATTCTAATATGCTGATTTGCTGCTCAAGAAATATTTCTTATTTTTTATCAATGTTAAAAACAGTTGTGCTGCTTAATAAAAAATGTGAATGTTTTAACTTTTACTTTGGATCACTTTAATGCATCATTACATTAGCCTTACTGACCCTAATATATCTGATATAAAGTTCCATGTAATTGTTTTTAAATAATTATTGTTTAAATACATTATAAGCATGATTTATTGTTGTTATTATTATTTATATTATTGATAAATAAAACAATTCTTGAATATTATCCTATAACCAATCAAATGAATATTGAATATTGTCCAATAACCGCTTTCAAGTCCTGCGTGTCCTTTGGGTATCTGGTCAAAAATGATGTTAATTCCAGTCAGAAAGGTTGTACCAGTATTGATAAAGAGACTTGTCAATTTCAAATAAGCTATTATAATAAGTAATGGTATAACTTATAACTGAGGTTTTATCCAGAGGTGCCAGCAATAAGATGTTTTAGCCAGGTGTGAATGGAAATAGAGGGCAGAGAGGGAGAGAGACTGACCCTAATGGGAAGTGACAGTCAGTCCAGACTGTCTGTGTACATATATGCAGATGAAGTTGATGAGAGGGAAGAAACGTGTGTTAGTGTGTGTGTAAGTGGGCACATGCTCACGATGCAGCAGTTGAAGAGAACTGGAATTTGAATGCAAGTTCAACGTCTCTTCATTGCAGAACATTTCACATCTATTGACCTCTGGATATCTGACACCTGCTCACTCTCTGCAGACTATACATCTTCTCAGCAGTGGGCAGCTGACCTCATTTCCTATATATATATATATATAGTTTCACTTGATATACTAAAATAAACTAAAACTGTAATAAAAATGAATATAAACTATATATTTTTACATAAAACAATTACAAAAACACAACAAAATTAATAAAGCTAACTACAATCTCATTGATACTAAAATAACACAATTATCAACTGATTTTATTTAATTGTTCATGTTCATGGTCATTTCCTCTCATATACTTCATAATTATCAGCTTTGTAGCAGGAATTTTAATATCATGCATCCCTAATGTTGACTTTAAAGTCTCCAGGATGTTTGTGCTCCAATACTGGTCTCGGCTAAATGTCACATTGGTAAGATCTTTGCATGTACTAAATTCAGGTAGGGACCCAAGCCAAGATGAAAAACTAAATTTAAGCCACTGAATCAAATTCTAGTTAGAAATTTATCCTGGATCAAGCCAAACTGATTTCTGCTCTTCTGTTCACATGTCTGAACATTTGATCAGTTCAATGATTCTGATCTTTACTGTCTCTCACATTACAATTTCATGACCACATAACGTTCTGGAACATAAGCGAAGCTTACGAAGAGAAACCTCAAATAAAATTACTTGCGAAATTGATCATTTATCCATTCTGACCTGTCTTTGCCCTCTCTGGATTGCAATGTCATAAAAAATATATATTAATAAAATATCTCATTCATTTAACCTTTTCACCTTTCTTCTTTACTGCCAGTTTAGCAGCCATTCTTTAATGCAGACAGAATATTACACTATAAATAGCCATGTAATGGTTAGCGCTAATTGCCATGTCCTCTGGGAAGACTTTAAAATGGTCCTAATTATCAGTGTAACACACTTGCCATGTATTCAGACAGAGTTACACTATTCAAATGCTCAAGCAGGGAGTTATCTGCATACATATTAATGGTTATCGTATGTTCTTTTAAATGAATTCTTTTTTGATGAATCAGTTGATCCATTAAAAAAGTGTCTAATGATCTGTGAATCAGTGAATCAATTCAGAATGATTTGTTATGTACCAGTACAACTGCATAATTTATTTTTCCTTTTGTGTCCCAGAGAGGAATAAAGATCATACGAGGTTTGGAACGACACAAGGGTGAGTAAATAATGCTGTTTTCATTTTGGTGTGAACTGGTCCTATAAATTGAAATAGTATTTATAAATGTATAAATAATATTTAAGATAAACAAATTATGGCACTTTTGGGACATGGGAGAAAAAAAAATTCTCAAAATTCTAAGTTTATATCTCACAATTCCGACTTTTTCTGAATTGCGAAATATAAACTCACACATTTTAAGAAGAAAAGTCAGAATTGTGAGAGACAGAGAAGAAAAGAAGTCAAAATAATAAGATAAAGTCACAATTACCTTTTTTATTTTTTTATTCTGTTGTGGGGGTGGGGGCAGAATTGCAAATTTGGAATTTAGAGTAAAAATGACAGAATTGTTAGATGAATAGATCTTTATTCTTAGTCTGTGGCAGAAATAATAACAATAAAAAATAAATAAATAAAAAAAACAGAAGATGTAAGAAAACAGCAAGATGTAACTCCAGAACTAGTTGCTTTAAATAGTTCATTTTAGGGGTAAACTCTATGGACATTTGTGGCATGCTATTAAATATTACAGACAGCAAAACAGGAAACACATTTACGGTAATGCACTTACAACAGAAAACCACAATGTTGTGGTCTGAATGCTTTTATTATGTTTATCGATGGTCTGTGGCACAAATTTTATTGTGTGAAACGCTACTGATAAGCTGCACTAAAGCTTTCTGAACTGAGCTGGTATGAAGCAAACACAGAGGTCACTCAGCAGAGGCATAAATATTTGGTCAGAATAGCTGCAGGGAATGGGAATCAGCACATCCCACCCAAAAAGATGGCTACAATGCAAACAAGCAAGAAGCAGAAGCAAATCCCAGCTTTTTGTGAGCAGAATATTACAGGTTGCATGCTGCCTGCTGAAAGAGATTGCATCCACGCTTTAAAGCTCAGAGATGATATGACTTCAGTTTATGATAAAGAGGCTTTGTGATTGCAGTGCGCTTATGCAGTTACAACAACATACAAATGACAGATTTGCTGGTTATGATCTATGATATATCACTATTGTAAAATAACAGTTTCACAGCCTTGAACTGGGATATTAATACAACCTATTGTTATACTTTCCTTACCTGCATGCAGTTCTATAATGTCCTTCTCTATAGAGCCTTTATCTCTACTGACACATTACCTGATATATGATATTCCTACATTTCTTATAATGCACTTTAACTGCATTAATGTGTCAATATTGTAAGGGAATGACCAGTTTATAACTTGATATGAGTGGAGCATCATGATATGTGATATTCAAAGCTATTCAAAGTTCACATGTGTGTCATTTAGGCATGCGCTGTTGGATTTTAAACTTTAACCTGTCCCTTCTGGCCAAAATATGAGTCTATAATAATGCTTCCTTCATTGAAAAAGGGACATATTTGACATATTTGTTTAAAACAGCTTTTGGCTGTTTTGCTTGTAAACGCTGCTAGATCTGTGCATATGTCTCTCTTGATTCAGAAGAGACAACTTTTTCACTGAAGAAAGCAATATTATAGATAAAGGATAAAGGTTGGAAGTGGCAGTTTGAAGTTAAAAACAATGGACTGGAGTCATGTTGTGGATTATTGTGATGTTTTTATCAGCTGTTTGGACTCTCATTCTGACGGCACCCATTCACTGCAGAGGATCCATTGGTGAGCAAGTGATGTAATGCTGAGTCTCTTCCAATCTGTTCTGATTAAGAATATCTTTTTTTATTTAATTAGTTGATAACTGATATTCTTTTAAACTGTATACTGTATGATAAACTGTTATATTTATATTAAAAATAATTAAAAATATTTTATTTTCTTTGTTGCCAAAGTTGCTCTGATAAAGAAAAATATAAATTATATATATATATATATATCAACTTTTGTAACAGGGTTGCAAAAATTGCAAACCTTGTATAAAAGACAGCACATATAAATTTTGTTTTGTTCTGAGGTGCACAAACAACATTTTTTAAAAATTAGGCTCTCTGTTCCCTTACACTTATTTTTAATAGTTTCATTTTGCACACTGTTTCTGTAAAGCGCCTGTTGTTGTTTGTTTACTAAATTTTATGGGTGCCGCTGACACAGTTACTCATCCCAATACTGATGCAATCCGTGTCATTCTGATCCAGCGGTCCACTTGTTAAATGACCTTGCGTGTGCTTGTTTGTGAGCAATTGTGGCGCAAATGTGCTCACGCTCCAGTTTCGTGTGTGTTTCTGTGGATATATCCTTCATCTCATCTGTATTCCGCACTGACGTTCCTGCAGGGGTTACTTCCTGCTGCAAAGGGTGAGAATGGAGCACCCTCACCTGCCGCTAACAAGCCGCATTCAAGAATAAATCACTTAAACAGCATTGAAAGGAAGGCTGGCCTTAGGGCCTGTTTTATTTATTTGGTCTCATTTGTGACTCATCTCACTGGTTGATCATGGTGAATATTAAAGAGAACACCAGTTCAGACAGAGGACAGAGAAACTAAAAGGTAATGAACGGGTGCAAACGAGATGTTGGTTGATGCAGGAAGTCCCTTGAAGGAGCACAACGAAGCATTTAATGTGCAATGAAATTCTCCGCACTGGGAATATAGCTTTGGATGTGTTTAAGTAAATCTGTTAATGTGGAGAGTGAAGTATAGAGTGTCCGTAGGGAACGGCTGGGAATTTGGTTAGCATATACTCAATATGCACAGACAAGACATTAAATTAGACAGAGAGACTCTCATTAATTAAACCTCTTTTTCTCGTACAGATATTCATTTAAGTTAACATGCTGGATTGCCTGAAAACCTCCCTTAATTATAGCTTGAAGCATATGCTTGGTGCTGGTTTCTGCTGCCTGCATTCTCCACAGCACATGGAACAAATATTCATTCATTTCAGGATGAGATGCACTCACTAACAAATAATAAACATTTATGAAAAAGATAATGTTTATGTACTTGGTAAGAAACAACCAATATCTATCTTTCTATCTATCTATCCATTGTTCGGTCTATTGTCTATTGTTCTATCTGTCTACTGTGCTGTCTATCCTTCTGGCTGGAACTAGGATCAGCAATATTATACAGATAAACTTTATGGTGCGTAAGAGTATAAGCATTAGAGGCATCAGGCCTCCAGGGTTCCTGCTCATTTTTAGATTAATTGTCAAGTGCTCAGGAGGCACAATCATCCAGAAAACTCACTGAGATCAACAGAGAGATATAATCATCTAACCAAATTAAGAACTTTCCCCTGCAGGATAGCATGAAATATTGAATGCATACAGATTTATGTTAAACTTTTTGTGCGGTTATTTACGTTCTTTGAAAGCTTACAGGCATGTTTTTTTTTATGTCTTCTTATACAAACATTTGTTAATATGGAAAACACAGAACCCCAAATCATTTCGCATAATTATCTTTTCCATTGCTTTAATTATTCAGAAATTATAGCATTTGTATTCATACACCATTTTTTCTAATTAAATGCAGTGATACTTTCCTGTTTAGACATAAATTTATATTTAAATATAACTTTTTTATGTCTGCTTTCGTCACTGTCTGCTGTCAATGTGCTCCCATTATACTCAAGGCATAGAGAGCCTTGAAATAATGCGTTTATTGAGAATTAAATTTAATGGGTAAAACAATTCGTTGCAATCATTTTTAAGAGACATTGGTTTGCTTATGAGAGGCTAGGAACACCGCACATTTTTACAGGGAACGCTTGCCCCCTGGCGTTTAAATTGGGAAGTACATTTCTGTTTCTACTTGTGGGAAACGATAATGTGCAATTTTTGGAACGCACACCTGAAGATTTATGAAACTTTTAAAGATCAAAAACATCACGACGCATGTTATAAATTAGCATCAGTGTTAGTTTGTTCTGGGAGTTTTGTAAAGAATTTGCGGATAATATCGCCTGGGCGGAACTCTTGATTCGCTATGTTTTAACACGGTAACAAACCAGTCGCACAAGAAGGAAACATGTCAAGTTTAGTTTCTTTTTAGCATTTCGGATGTTCTTTTAATTATTAAACAACACAGCACAATATAACTGTAGTGTTACTTCAGCTTGTCCCTGTTTGCTTGTGTGTGTGTGTGTGTGTGTGTGTGTGTGTGTGTGTACGCGCGCGCGCTTTAGCAGTAACGTTTCGCGTTAAAAAAATTAAAAAGTTACAGTTGTGATAGACTATTAATAATATTATTATTACTAATGTCCAAAGCTGCAATTCCTCTTCGAATTCTCTGTATTTAAGGTTATCGACAGAATGGGAGCTCTTCTAGAGAGAAGACAGGAGCATTACGCAAAAAAAAATAAAGAAACAATTGGAGCTAGTGTATGTCACAGAAGCACTCACACGATGTCCACATACTCATGAGGTTTTATTGAGAACAACAGTTCGACAGCTTAACTCAGTCTCACGTGCAAAACTATTATAACTCCAATTTCTCAACCCCCTCTGCTCGGGTCGCATACCCCGACGCAACCTATCCCCAAAGCCTTATGGGTAATGCAGTCAGGAGTTAAATTGGGATGTGATGTGTGTGTGTGTGTGTGTGTGTGTGTGTGTGTGTGTGTGTGTGTGTGTGTGTGTGTGTGTGTGTGTGTGTGTGTGTGTGTGTGTGTTGTTTTTTGCAAATATGATTTCAGTTGACATCAGTTTTCTATCAGCTGTGACATATAAATCTGCTGTTTTTTATATTTTATCCAAGGGCTTTATATTTTATCCCCCATACTACTCTTTATACTATTCTTTTTAATACTTTCATTTCAAATTCTTACATTTGATTAAATGATAAAATTCAATTATAATGTGATCTATAGGCTACGTTATCAAATTAATTAATTTACACTGAAAAATACAACTGCATTAAATAATATCATAAGTTTCTTTTAAATATTTTTTAAACAAGAAATGATTGTGGAAATGATACTTTTCAACTAAATTAAAATGCCATTAGGTTCCAGTAGCTAATTAGTGAGCCAGTGGGCTGTTTATAGAACAATTAAACAGTCATAGTGGTGAAAACGTTGTGTGATGTTGCCTTACTAACTGTATTATAAATATAAAAACTTATTTAGATTATTTACCTCAGGATGCTGAGTTTAGTGTTGCACGTATTGATTTCTCCTGGAGGGGCTGCGTGAGCTTCGTCTCAGAGCAACCTTAACCTTATACATTATTTACAGTAGCTATATTCACTATTCGCCACTTGCAATACATGTAATAAAATCTGAATAATACTTGCGTTTTGGTGTTTACATAGTTATTTTTGGTTACTGATGTTTTAATCATGTTACTTGTCTGGCGTTAAAGAAGCATTTATGTCGAGACAGTGCACCACACCAAGTTTAAAACCAAAGTGAGTTTAAAACTGATAATGTTTGCTATCCCTCAAAACCTTGCTGGCTGCCTAGTATCATGCTACATTCAAACTTGTAAACCTATTTCATACATTAGTGTCATAGTGGACCACAAAACCAGTCATAAGAGTCAATTTTTTGAAATTGAGATTTATACAGCATCTGAAAGCTGAATAAATAAGCTTTCCATTGATGTATGGTTTGTTAGGATGGGACAGTACTTGGCCGAGATATGTGAAAACTGCAGTGAAGGATCTTGGCCCCTTCGATGGCATCCTGGGCTTTAGTCAAGGTGCCGCCCTGGTGGCTATGCTGTGTGCCCTGCAAGAACAAAAACTAGAGCCTGCTTTTAATTTCCACTTTGCCATCCTGGTTGCTGGATTCCACAGCTGCTGTTCCCAGCATCGATGCTTTTACGAAGGACCGGCGATAACAGTCCCCTCTCTGCATGTGTTTGGACAGGATGACCGTGTAATTCCAGAGGAGATGAGCTGAGATCTGCTGCCAGTGTTTGATGGAGCTCAAATCCTCATTCATCCCGGTGGACACTTTGTTCCAGCGGCATCTTCTCACAGGCAGACATACCAAGACTTCCTCAAGAAGTTTCAGTGAGATGATAAAAGAGTATCTGAGAGTTCCTGGAATAAATCAGCTCTACATTAAATGTGCCACTTGAAATATTGCTACATTATAAAAGCCTTGGAAATTGAACAGTCAGTAAAAAGATGTTTTACACTGTTCTCAGGGAAATGGTTAATTGAATAAAGACTTTTTGCAGTTTGCAGTGCGGAGTCTGTTTGAAGGATATTTTGGGGTTCAAAACAAGCTAGGCTCTGTAGCATGGTGTTGTTTGCCAAAGAAAATAATATTCATTAAATACCTACCTATTCTATTTCTATTCTAACTACGTGTTTTTCTTTTTTATTTAAAAAACTTGACCCTAGAGTTATCTGTATTTACTTGTTTTCTTTTCATTTATTATGAAAAATGGCCCTCTAAGCATTCTCTATTCTTTTTCTATTCTTTTGTCTTTTTAATTATTAAAAAAATGACACTCTAACATAGCGTACTCTGTTTTTATATTCTTTCAACTTTTCTTTTTAATTATTTAAAAAAAACTGACCCTCTAACACTAGCATTCTCCATTATTTTTCTATTCCGTTTACTTGTTTACTTTTTATTTAAAAACAAAAAATAATAAAACCTTGCTGTCTACTGCATTAGACTAACCAAGACTTGTCACAGCACTTGCATATCATTGCTCTTTTGTTGGTTATTATAGCTTTTATTGTCCTCATTTGTAAGTTGCTTTGGATAAAAGCATCTGCTAAATGTAAATGTAATATATGATTATATATTAAATATAACATTAAATATATTTGTACTTGGAGTTTATTAAATAAACTTGTAAAACAAATAATAATAATTACAGATGCCTTTTTAATTACAAAGTTTTTGAACCTTTAGACAAAAAAAAGTTGAAAGTTTTTGTAGAGTATCATATCTGATACATCGTGCTTTAATTGCTTAGTATGATGTAGGTGAGTATGGGGCTTATACTTGAAAATACATTTTATTATTCAGAGGCCCAAAATTTGCAAAAAAAAAAAAATGCAATTTGAGGCAGTTGCTGATATTTATATGACCAAAATAATGTTGAGGTTCTAATAGCTTGTATTATTTTTATAACAGCATAAGCAGACTAATTTAAAATGCATTTAAACTCCAGTTGTCACTCTATATCTATCAGTGATCCATGTCTTATTAAGATGATATTAAATGCTTAGTTTTATGATCAAGACTGTAGTTTATATTGCTGGGGTCAAAACATAAAATCCAATGATGAAATAAATACAAATAAACGTTCATCAAAAGCCTGGTGTATTGCATTTGATACATTTTAACATGTTAACATGATGTTGATATAATATATAAAAGTGCTTATATTAATTATTCTATACAAAATAGTGTGTTAGTGGAGCTGTTATGTCCTTAGGTTGTTTGAATACTGTTCTGGGGGAAGAACTTGATGTGATTCATGTGGGTGGATTTTCTGAGTAATTTGAGTTTAGTGCTAACACCTGCAGTACCTTCAGTTTCCAGCGGGGGCGACAGTGAGTGTCTTTACCCTGCAGCTGTTTATCATTTTGATTTCTCTTTCAGTGTTTGTGTTTGTGCACGCTCACAGGCAGATTGGGAACTCTGTGTTCTCGTGTAGCTTAAAGGGAGTTTGGCGGCCCAGGATTACATTCGTGATGATGATTTCCAGATGTTTGTGGGAAGCACTCCTCTAGTCTCACTCATTCTTTCCAGTGTAGCCAGAGCCTCCCCGCACCTTCCCTTGCCTTTAAATGACCTGATCTCTCACTTTTTTTCCCACTCTCCCTGGCTCCATCCCTCTCTTATTCTTGTAAATGGTTATAAAACAGCTCTGTACAACAGCTCAGACATTAGGCTGTGATTTAATTTATAAGCAGTTTGCACTGTATCTAATAAATGTATATTAAATAAAGTTAACAAAAACTCAAAATTCACCCTGCTTGCTTTATTACGACACATTTGTGGTTTCATAAGTCACTTCACTCTGCGGCCATCTTGAAAATGCCCCGAGGCAACTATTTTCTGTGTAAGTAATCGTAGTGCAGCTTCTCTCTGCTAACAATCTGTATTTTTCTGGTCCAGTTGGTCCAGTTTGTTTGCTAGAGTTTGTTTACTAGAATAAACAATCTATAAAAAGGTTTTTACAGAGCCCCTAAAGGGACATGGTGATAGAGGGAAAGTGAGATTAGGAAATATTATATCTCAATGCTTTTGCTCTGCCCTGAGAAACTTTTCACACAGAAAAAAAGTATACTAGGCTAGCTGAATCCACTAAAATAAGATGAATTAGAGTGAAATGCTCGGATGAGATCAGATAGGAGGAAAAATTATATTTTCTTTTTTTCGTTCCCCAAGAAATTTAGCATTTGCTCAAAAAGCATTAATGTTCTCTCACAAAATTTTTGCATTCCACTGTGAAACTTCACATTCACTCGCAAACCTTTTGTATTCTCTCAAATTATGTGCGAGCAAATGCAGAGTTTCTCAGGGGGAACCAAAAGTAAATGCTATATATATATATTTATTTATTTTTTCATTTATTGTTCTATGTGAGATCTATCTGCTCCTTTGTCTTTTTTCCTCCTTTCTGGCATTTTTCTGTCATCATTTCATCCTTTAGTTTTATATAATTATAAATATTCTATATAAATATGCATAAACATTTTCATTATTAACACATTTTGCTACAATACCAAGTCAATTATAACATTTTACAGCTTTCCCCCCCCCTTCGTTTGTTTTTCCCCTCTCTTTTTGTTTTTCTGTTCTCTCCTTCTCAGTGCCACGTGTCTCTTTCTCCACTCAAACACATGGTTTTGATAAATGGAAGACAAGAGAAGAGGAGAAACACAGAAACTCCCTCTTGCCAGTAAGTTTTACAACAGCTCCGTGACTCCCGGCCTCAGGAATCCATGGTCTTACACAACAGCAGTGGTCAGGGGTGAGAGGGAGAGTTGTGTAAGAAATGTCTGAAAAAGATAGACGTGAGTGGTGTATCAGGCTATATTTTGACTCTGGTGGGCTATAGTAGAAGGCGGGATGATGCCAGCAACCTGTGTTAAAAGTAACAGGAGGTGTTTTTTTTTTTGTTTTTTTTGAGGAATGGGGAAGGTGTGGTTTTGAGAATATGGGCGGAGCTACAACATGTTTTTATAAGAGTAGTAGGACTCAGAAGATTCATCCTGCGCTGTTAAACAATCTTTTGTGTTCTCTCATCCTGAAATCTGATTTAATGGACTATATCACACTATTTCTGGACTTTCGCATTTATTTTTGCTTTCATACTGGAATTTTTACACCTACATCTTTATGGGAGAATTTGGAGGAGTGATGAATTTGGAGCAGTGATGATTTTGGGTATCTAGTTTGTCACATGTTGGAGTCATGTATGTATTGTATTGTACAGACAAACATGGTTTCATTTCATTAATATTATTTTTGTTGTGTTTGTGTTTATATACATATATATATATATATATATATATATATATATATATATATATATATATATATATATGTATGTATGTTATTTATATATATATATATATATATATATATATATATATATATATATATATATATATATATATATATATATGTATTTATTAACAGGCTAGCTTAAGCCATTATAATCGATGAATCTGACTGAAATGTTGCTTTAGAGTGGATGAAAAACGTTTAATATTTGAAGAAGACTGAAAGGTACTTATGAGGTTTCTCAGAAGTGCAGATGAAGGTTAATTCCAGGAAATTTTGTTGTGGTGAAGAGGTTACTGCGAAGACACCGTTTTGCTGGTGTGGCCGAACTGACCAATCAGATCTCAGCAGTGACAAAGCAGGTGGAGGGACTTTGCCAAGGTTATTTAACCTAAAGTATAACTATGATGTCACCCGGATGTCGGTGTGATGAAGCACATGGTCCATATTTACAGACAAGACAAGAGTAAGACAGGATAACGAACAAAGAATTTTTCCATTGAAAACTGTTTAATGTTCTGAAGTGAGGAGATGATTAGGGCTTTTTTTCTTTTAGAGGGCCAGGCTGTTTTATAACCAGGAATTCAGGAATTCATCCAGCAGAGTATGGTTTGAGTTACTTATTATTTATTTCCAGCCTGATCCAAACACACGGTCCTGCCACTTCATGGTTTTCCTGTTTATGTGGACAGTGCGTATCATAAGCCAAAGTTCGTTTCCTGACTTCTCAACTTCCCAAACTCAAGTCTTCTTTTTCTTTTTCTTTCTTTCTTTCTGTCTTTCTTTCTTTTTCTTTCTTTCTTTCTTTCTGAGCTGCAGGAACTCTCTGTGTTATCATTGGTGAGACCTACAAGATTTTGGTGAAGAGGAAATGCTTTGATCTGGACAAAAACCTTCAAATTCTTGTGGTTTGGCTGTTCCTTCTTGTGCGTCTAGTTGTTACAGGGGCACGTTTGAGTCAGAAGTGGAACTGATAAATCACAGACTATACTTCACATTTCTAATCAATGCTTTTAATGTCTCTTGTCAATTTGTCTTTGTCCTTTTAAAGTTTTTTTTTTATTTTATTTTAAAAAAAATACAGAATTTAAACTTTTATTAGGGCAAAACATGTTGCTGATTATGTCGTGCATTATTTTTTCTGCTTTTCTGCTTCAAGGTCTGACACTGCCAAGTTTATCTTCTTTTAGAGGCTGAATGTATGATTAATAATTCTTAGAGTGGCTGTGAATCAGTGTGTTTGTGTGTGTGTGTGTGTGTGTGTGTGTGTGTGTGTGTGTGTGTGTGTGTGTGTGTGTGTGTGTGTGTGTGTGTGTGTGTGTGTGTGTGTGTGTGTGTGTGTGTGTGTGTGTGTGTGTGTCCATCCATGCACGATGCCCTTAGCCCTGAACAGTAAGAGTTTATGTGCTGAGGTTCAAGTATCAGCACATGGTCTCTTACTTGTAGGGAAAAGAGTCTTTATCGACTTCTCATCTTTTTTTCAAAGTATTCACTTTGTTTTGGAAGATCAACATTTAATTTTAATCTTTCAGCAACAAATAAGTAATGTCACAAGTTTAGCGAACATATGGCAACAATTTTCAGAAAGATTCAAAAGTAAACTTTAATAGTATAGATATTAAAACATAGAAGAATAGAGAACCTTTTTAAATCAAGAATGGGCCATTATTGACAATTTTCTGCTAAATTATGAAATGTAATGCTCAACATGGTTTAGACTAGATGCATTATTTTTTTTTTTTTTTTTTTTTTTTTTAAACTCTGGAAAAAAATAAAATAAAACAAAAATTCAAATGGAGACCCATAATGCTTGGATCCAAAAATGCTTAAAAATGTAGATAACCCTTGGCAAAAATATATTATTTAATTAAAAAAAAAAAAATTAAATAAAAAAAGGCCATCAATTTAAATATTTAGGACCGTCACAAGTTCATAATACAAAAGGCAACATATTTCAGAAGCTAGAAAAAATATATATATATTTTTTAATTTAATGTATGTATAGGAAGTGGCTATATTTATTGCTGTCTGCCAAATTATAAAAAATGTAATGATCAACATGATTTAGATGCATTTTTTAAACTTGGATCCATGATCCAAAGTTGCTTTAAATGTAAATAACCCTGGGCAAAAATATTTAATTAATTTAAACAACTGCTATAAAAATTAAGGAATGTGACAAGTTTGTTATACAAAAAAGGCACCAATATTCAATAAGTTTTACTGAAGCTAGAAAACAATAGAGAAAATTAAAAAAAATTAAAAAAAAAAAAATTATGTGTAGGAAGTGCCTTTATTTATTGTTGTCTGCTAAATATAAAAAAATCATCATGGTTTAGATTCATTAACCTTTTTTTCTTCTTCTTCTTTTTTTTTTTTTTTTTTTTACTTGAATCCATGATCCAAAAAATTTTTTTAAATGCACTGTAGATAGCCCTGGCTAAAAAATATATATTTAATTATTAAAAACTAGCATAATTGAAAATATTAAAAACAAAACAGAGGACATTGTTTTTGGTTGTTGAGATTTTATTTACTCAAATTTTCATATAAACATTTCTAAATATAATTTATTTTTATTACATCAATGGTACCACACAACCGTAGCCACAGATTGTTTTCCACAACTACAAACTCTCTCCTCCAGAGGGCGATGTGTGACTGCTAAACTTGAATATGAATTTTTTATTTTTTTTTATTTGGGTCATATCCTATTGCACACCACTGAAAATTGCTGCAGATCAAAATACATTTAAACAACACATCCCTGCTAATATGTATTAATTACTCACTGAATTGACTGAAACACCTGCTGTCCCAGATGTCACCGCCATCGGTAAAAAGAAAATGTACGGCTTTCATCAGTTACACATTCAACATATTCCGTCACTCTATCCTAATTGAAACTGCTTCTCCCTGTTCCACAGGAAATTGCTTGGAAAAAAAGGAGCAGTCATTGGCACTCCACATTAGAATGAATCACTTGGCCATCAGGGGACAAACTGAATCATCAGGAAAACATCAGAGAGAAATAATTGTATATTCTGGTACAGTACATGATTTAATTACAATCTGTATTGAAGTTTTAAATGTAGCCTATGTTGTGCAAAGAATAAAGTTTTCGGTCTCAAATCAATAATCACAGTGTAGCGTTGATGCGTCAGTCTGAGAAAAACATGCTTACTTTCACATCAACAGAAAGAGTCTTTTAACAGAGTTTCAGAAGAAGGGAAAGATATAAATAAACCAATTCAGACTTTGACCTACTTTCTAAAATCAAATCATTCTGTAAGTGCTTCTTAGAAAATCCTCAGCGTGTTACAGTTTCACATGCATTCTGGTTTCACGCAATCATTTCTGATGCTTCCAGTTGACGATACAACACCTGCCCCTTGGCGACCATGGCTGTAGACTGTTACCACGTGCCAACGCTACAGTAACAATCTAAAGCCACGGTTACCATGGAGACAGCAGAGGTAGGGATGAGGGGTTGTTGGCATGGTAACTGGAAATAGTGCGATCCTATTGGCTTGTTTCGATGAAACGCCATGCCTCCATAGCACAGGACTCCCCCAATACAGGCTCAGATACACACAACTGTTTGCCGTCACAGCCGAGTATTTCTGATGAATGCGTGCATGCGCATTTCAACAGCCTTACCTTTCAATCACAACCTAAGTTATACAGATAATACGCTTCTCTATTAGTGATGCTGGAGCCAGACTTCAGTAGCCATGACTGTAGACTGTTACTGTACTGTTGGACTCCATAAGCAGTAAGCAGTCTAGAGCCAAGGTCATGAAGTGCTGGCATACTGGTAAAGACTCATGCTGGGCAACACGGAGAAGAATTCAGCTCACATGGAGAGACAGAACAGCTACTGCAATTAAAGAGAAGTGTTACAGAAAACACAGCAGAACTCAAACAAATGTATCTAGATGAATGAGATATTGCTGTAATATGATACTTATTGAATATGGCCATGAATCTGATGCATAACAGGGGTTATTTCATTAAAAAGGGCATTGGTTTACCCAAGCAGAATGTTCTCGGGAACATTGATTCCCGTGAGCCTCGCTGCCGGGTCAGTGACGTAGATGCAGGCTTGAACCCCTTGAAAGTCGTTCCATTTCCTGAAAGTTTTCGATTATGTTTTATTTGCCATATACTTCCCGATACTTACTGGCAGCCCAGTGTTAGACTGCTTAAATGCATTTAGTTCTGAAAGGAAGATGTAGACTTGAGAGTAATAACCGCTGTCCATGGTGCTGAAAACACAGCTTTACTCTTCTTTATTCTAATGAATGACCTTTTTAATAAATGTAGTAATCCTACATATTTCACAGCATTTTGGTTAAATATATGACTGATTAAGCTATTACTATTTATTTTTTTAAAATGTGCTTCATAATGCACTATTACTTTAAAAGAAAAGTGGTGTATAAACAATTTTCACTCAGAAATTTCACAAATAATTACAAAGAAATGGCAAGTAACACATTGAATTGAATGTGAAATATTGAATTAGAAAGACTGAAATGGTATTTTCTTGTAAAGCCTACTCAAATAAGCTTCAAGGTGGTGAAGTAAATAAATTGTTCACCCTTAAATGAAAAGGAGAAGTTAGGCAGAATATAATTAACTGACACCCTCATAGACACAAATTAAAAAAAAAAAAAAAATGAGGGTGAGTAATAAATAATGACAGGATTTTAATTTTGGGGTGCACTGTTTCTTTAAGAATTAAAATAATTTTGTGTACTTATTTCATCTTAAAATATTGGTCAGTAGTGTCGTTGGCTATGCTGATTCAGTTGTACATTCATTAATTTACAGAGAATGAATAACGGTATCACCAATGAATGAAATCGGACGCCCACTCCCTTCTTTAACACCCCCGCGAAAAATAAAATGATTGTGCTGCAGTCGCTTGTGTGTGTGTGTGTGTTCGTAGCAGAGCGCGCTGTCTCTTTAAAGGGTTACAGTAGGTGACTACGAATCATCTGCAAAGTGCGCAAGAGTGACGCAGACCTGACTTCAACGCCTGAATACACGTCACAGAATCTGTGTAGAAAAAAAGGTGAACGGAAACGTTAGGTAGGAAGAAAATTCATAGCCTACACTCAAGAGGGGAGGAATGAGGGAGGTAAAACAAAAAAACGACTTCGTTGACTATAACGGCAAAAATAAAACGATGGCTAGTGGAGGTAGCATCAACAGGAAAGAAAGGAGAGCGGGAGTGTTGCCATGTCTAGCTGTTATAAGCGACTTAGTCCTTGTTTTTCCACTTAGAAATGTGTTGTTTTTAGGCTTAGAATACATAATTGACTGATTCGTCGTGTGAAATAGGCCTATGTCGCTATCTGTTTAAACGAAGACTTTAGGGGAGCAGAGGGAGCGTTTCAGCTCCTCTTCAGATGAACGGCAGAAGAAATCCTTTTTTTTTTTCTTTGCCAGGACCTGGCAACAACGACGACAGTCATCTCCACCGGAAATCTCCCGGTGTCACACGTTCATTGGAGTTTACAGCGAAGGTTGGGATGGCATTATAAATTAGATGCTTCACTTAGAGCGATATTCAGTCATAGACTTATTTCACGATATACAAACACATACACGTGCCAAAAATTTTAACATGTCTGTTTGTCGTTCCCGAAAAGTCGATGCACAATGAGGTTGCTGTATACTGAGTAATAATACAAATCCAAGCTTCACAAATGTATACTCTTTTTTAAAATCATATTCCTTGGTTTAACAAGTGAAAGCAAGCTTTTTCGGAACCAACTGCATTGTCCAACAGACTGTTCTCTTTGAAGGGTCTTCATGCTGCCCACGTGCGAAAAAAGTGAGTCACACTGCAGCAAGTTTCAGGTCGTCTGCAATATGCCGTACATCTTTTAATAAACACGCATAAAAATTATTGTCTGGGAAATAAATAACTTCTAGGACTTCGGTATTTGCCAACCTTCAGGTCATTTCTACATGAACAAACAGGCTGTCACGATGCAATTTTCAACCAAACAGTGTCAAATCACTCTTACCTTGAAATATAGGAGTCCTTGTCAAAATGCAGTCGATTTTCTGACGGCTGTCCGGTTTCTAGTACCTCGTCTATTAGATGTTTGCGCTCCAGTAGGATGGCTCGGCGTAGCTACTGCGTAATGAGAAGTTCTTTCTCGCCCGAGTGTCTACATATGGGCCACTGTCTACACTCGTCTTGTCTTCTTTTTCCTGGTAGAAACAAGCAGCTCTCAAGCGCTTTTCCATCTACCGTGCGCTTTTTATAGAGATCTGATAGTACTAGTAAGCTGGAGAGGGAGGGGGACTCATTCACTAAAAAGCATCACCTACTCAACTGCGCGCGTGCACTACGTCATTGACGGGGCTGCTATTTATAAAGACCAAGGAGAGTTTGGGTTCTCATAATGCTCAGTTAAACGAGCACAGAATGATTATATATAAACTGTGTATCCTTGTTACTTCTTCTGAACCTTCCAGTTAAACTCTCAAGATTGAAAATGTATCTAAATACATTTATGATGATTAAAAACTGGTCTGATTTTGAGGTAGGGGAGACCAGGAAAGCCTCTAACACCATCAGTTTAAAATGATACAAGTAGGCTATAAAGTATAATTTCATCTGTCATGAAATTAATGGATGTTAAAAGACAGAACTATCATCTGAATCATCAGGTTCCCTTCTTTAAACCAATATATAACATCAAAAAAAAAAAAAACCTTTACGTAGGCTATAATTTTAGATGTTTTAATTACAACTATCATCTGAATCATTAGGTTCTTGTTTTAACAATTATATAACATCCACACAACCTTCTCACCTATTTGAGTAAATTTCATTGAAATATTATGACTGATCAAGTTATAGCACTTTCCAACGTACTTCTGCTGGACCCAAGATTGCACACAATATGACCGTGTATAGGCCACATTTACCAAAACTATGGCAGAAAAACAAACACATGCTGTTATGGTTTAGAGTTTTAAGTCTTTTGAATACTTAAAATGTTTAAAATGAATAGGGGAATGGGGAATGGCAAAGTAATCTTAAACAAGTTTTTGCTCAAAATAGAAATGTTGAAGAAGTGAATTCGATGTAGTGCCACAAATGAACACATCTTATATATATATATATATATATATATATATATATATATATATATATATATATATATATATATATATATATATATATATATATATATGCTATTAGTATGAAGTACAAAGAGGGCTGTTTTTACCACCTGTAACACTTACTGAAAAAATCATAAGATGTGTTCATTTGTGGCACTACATCGAATTCACTTCTTCAACATTTCTACTTTGAGCAAAAACTTGTTCATGATTACTTTGCCATTCCCCATTCCCCTATTCATTTTATATGTAGGCTATATATATATGTGTGTGTGTGTGTGTGTGTGTGTGTGTGTGTGTGTGTGTGTGTGTGTGTGTGTGTGTGTGTGTGTGGAAATATTATATTAAAGTTTGAGACACTTAGCACAAAACACCTGTTACAGATGGTTAAACAATGTATGTAACGTAATACAGTACCCCTCAGTCTCCCCTATAAGAGCATCTTGAACAGCAATATATCGTGTCAGTTTAGTTGTTCTTTTAATTTCATTAAACATATTATGAAAATATAGCTATCCATACTGTATAATGTATAAAGTGTAATGAAAATAAAAAATCTGGATTGATATGTATTATCCTGTTGCGTGAGCGCGTGAGTCGTGATTCATCGCGCGCCGTTCACCCTTTGATTACCACAGTCTAGCGTTTCAGTGCGGACGCCCTTTTCTCCAGCAAGAACGGAACATCGCAGTCTAATTACTTGTGTTTGATGCGGCAGAAATCTCTACCGCCATTCGGCCGTTGTAATAAACCGATTTGAATCATATAACGCGCAGAACGTCGACAAGCTCTCTGCGGATCGCGTCGCTGAATCATTCTCGAGGAGATGCGTTTAGTTATTCAGACAGACGTCAATGGGAAGCAGTCAAAGCAGCAGAGGATTGATCAGCCTCCTGAAATCAATAAAAGTGTAACTCGATTTGAAATCTCTTAAGTGCGCCGAGAGCACGCAAATGCGTACAACCGGTAGTCTACGTCCTCATGACCAATTCTGGATAGCGATTTGGGGATCCCTGAGACGTAACGCACGTGTCAGACGGGTAGCTCGTATTCTCCCTCCTGAACGTGGGAGGATCGAGACAGCGGAAAACACCGCGTGCCCCCGCAAAGGGTACGTCCCTGAGGAAGTTTGCAGCTTTTCGAACTGTCGCTGTGCTCATATCAACTTATTTAGAATATTATATCAGAAAACATATTAATTAAACAAGAATAACTTGTATTTAACAACGTGCTGCCAACCCACACATAAGAACACGTGGCCTCATCGATAGCCAATATGTTTTAAGACCCTAAAACCACCCTTTAGGCACCTTATTGAATTGTTAGTTTTTAATGTATACATTAGCTATAAAAGACCCATTTATAAACCTTTTTTACTAGCAAGTAAAAAGATATTACGATGTTTGAGGACTTTTGAATTAATTTCTACATAGACACACAAGAATGAAAAAGTTTTAGGCGAAACATTTCCACCGAAGGACGCATATTGAATTTAACAGATGAATACGAGGCTGTAAGGGATAGACTTTGGCTGTGTCCAAAACCACATATAGGCTATCTCGAGTAAGTAGGCTATTTTTTTGAATACATAATTGCTTCGCAACAGCTAAAAAGTATGTGTGCACTATGCATGTAACATACAGCGGATAACATAAGTAACACGTCATAATTTTTCCCATTAAATATATTTCTAAATGTTCTGTTGACATGAAATTTTCACCAGATGTCGGTAACAACCCAAGTAATCCATACATGCAAATAAAACAAATAAGTTAAGAAATTAAGTTATGTGTAATAAAATGGAGTGACACAGGGAAAAAGTATTGAACTACTTAAATTGATTTAAAACTTTGTACAAAAGCCTTTGTTGGTAATGACAGTTCAAGACACCTCCTATATGGACAAAGTGTGATTTTGGCCCATTCTTCCACAGAGTCTTCAAATCTTAAAGGTTCTGTGGGCCTCTTATGAACTCTGTTCTATAGTTTTTATTTTCTATTGGATCCAAGTCAGATGATTGGCTGGGCCATTATAGCAGCTTTATTTTCTTTTTCTGAAACCAATTGAAAGTCACCTTGGCTGTGTTTGGGTCGTTGTCTTGCTGAAATTTGTTTCATAATCATCCTGGTACTGTAGGTGTTGGGACTGAACCAGCTAATATTAATTTCCACTGACAAGTGGCAGGACTGTGTTCTAATTACTGATAGATTTCAGCTGGTGTCTTGGCTCTACTTGCCTTTTGCACCTCCCTTTCTTCATGTGTTTAATATTTTTTCCCTGTGTCATTCCACTTTATTACATAGAACTTCATTGCTGAACATATTTGTTTTGCTTTCTTTGTATGGATTACTTCGGTTGTTACCAGCATCTGGTGAAAAGGTCAATACTTATTTTAACCACTGTAAATGTAATCTGGATATACTATATTTGCCATGTTGACAGATCACGTGACCTACCAGCATCAGTTGCGTCACTTCATTGCCTCCCATAAATCCTCTCCCATGGCCTCAGTGTTTATATTATGCACATGTCAGAATCTCGCAGGAAATCTAGGTACTTTTTGCTTACTCTTTTATACTGTGTATTCAGACATACTTTTTTGTCACATACTGTTTTTCACCTACTATATAGTAGGGAATTATGTGGTTTTAGATGCATCCTTTACAATGGTATAAAGGTCCTACATCATGTAATTGTCACAACTTACAACTTTCAAACCTGTTATGGAGTTTTGTCTTGTCAAAGTGTTTGTTTGTTTTTTTTCAGAGGGACATTTGAACAATCATCTGAACAACTTGGAACAGTCCATTGAATGCACTGTAATTCTATCCCTCTGTCCCAGAATTGGTGCTACCCTGAGGTCTATACAAATCTACAGGTAGTTTAATGAATCAATTATATAAAACTGCACTTACTTGGCCCAACCTGACATGAAATGAAATTCACCCTTGTTCCGAGAACACAGTTCAACCTTTCTGTTAAAATCAACATTTATTATTTAGCTGACCCTTGCACAAATATATATGCCAGTGTACACTTGTTTATACAACTTATATATATTAGTGTTGTCAATCAATTAAAAAAATTATTAATCGCACATTTTTCTGAAATTAATCGTGATTAATCATGATTAATCCCACCTAACATTAAAGTTTTTATTGCAATAATTTCACATTCAATATTCAAATTAATGTACAAACACAAAGACAGTATATTTTTAAATATTTGTTTAATGGCATCTCTTTTTATGACTGAAGGCCAGTATCAATGATACCAGTACTGATTTCTCTATAAAATTAACCATTATAGCAGTGGTTTTCAAACCAGTCCTGCAAGCACCCTAGCACCTCACATTTTGTATGTCTCCCTATATCTGACACACCAATTTCAGGTCTTGCAGTCTCTACTAATGAGCTGATGAGTTGAATCAGGTGTGATAGATGAGGGAGACACAGAAAATGTGCAGTGCTGGGGGTGTTCGCAGGACCGGTTTGAAAACCACTGGTCTATAGCCATTCAACATTCAACACAGTATAATTGAGAGCTATCAATTTGAACATTTATTAGACTTTAAAAAATAACTTCTAATTTAAGTGAACTTAAAAAAATCTTCACATTAACCCATTATAATAAATGTCATATTTACCTGTGCCCTTCAGTAGAAAAATACAGAAATTGAAGTTATCAAACACTAAATTCTAAATTAAATATAGATGAATCTGTAAAGCTTTTTTTTTATTATTTATTTATTTATTTTTGTTCTTTGATTAATAGACATCACAGCAGCTGGTTATTAGGTTGTTTTGGCTGCTATTCCTTTAAGAGCTGCTGCTGAACGTGACGCGGATCTGACACGCATCATATTTTCTCTCAACTCTTTTTAACTTTGCAGACCCACTTCAGGTCTTAAAGTCTCTATTAATGAGCTGACGAGTTGTTAAAAATATCTAATGCAATTAACGCAGGGGCGGGGCTAGGGTCGGCCACCCCACTCACAACTGCTGCTTGTGTCAATTTTTCTCTTGACATTTATTCAGTCGCAGAACGACTGAGAATGGGAGACGTTTCAGACGGGTGCTCCACTTCACTTCAGCACCAGGCACGAAATATAGAAACGGTACTGGCCCTGTCCCAAATGGCCCCCTAAACCCTTGCGGTTTTCCTCTGAGTCCGCACTTTCGTGACGTAATGCCGCTTTGACTGTCGGGTAGTCTGCTGAAGTGCGGATCGAGGGCGCATAATGGCCACAAAGGGGGCGATCGCGAGCACCCTTCTGAACGCTAAAATGACAAATGGGACACCCTATCTCTCGTAATCTCATGGACTTAACGGAGACACGGTGGCCAATATAAGTCTGTGAAAGGCCGCAAGTGCACATGAAGTGTTCCATTTCGGACAGGGCAATTGTGCTCGCAGCGCTTGCTCTTCAGTTGCACACACAAAGGTGCCAGCGCGGCCTGTAGCCTGTATCCTTTCATATCAAAGTGCGAAATAAACTACGTGCATGCAATGTCGTGGTCAGTTAAGTCATGAAGTTACCAAAAAGCGATTAAAGCTGCCTTAAAACTGTGCATGCGTGTAATATATTTTATATGATTCACATTTAAGAACATGTTTTCAAAACTGTCCTGGAGCAGCCCAGCACTTCAGGAGTCTCACTCATCTAACACACCCGATTTAAACTGAAAAAATTGAAATGTTAGATTGGATGACAGAATTCACAAACATATTGTAATATAAGAATGAATTTGAATTTCATTTGTCCAATTGGACTTTTGAGGCAAGCCATTTTGCAATATTCAGACAGTATCAAACATAGCTCTGCGGTTTTGGAAAAAACGTTTCTTTAATAAAACATGAATCTAGTTGTTTCACAGACCCCTTTCTGAACTTCAGCAGGGCATTTCGGGTGAAGACATGCCTTCCTTTTTGAATTTAGAGAGAAATGCACGCATCACCAATTGCAGGAAGCTCACTGCCGGATTCAATTTCTTTTATTTCAGAGCAAAGGACAGAAAATAACTCTCTTAGACGCTGAGTGGGAAGAGTCTTTGGGAGGCTGCGTTTACTTCCGCTTCTATTTTCAGAGGCCCATCTCGTCATCAGGAGCTCCTTTTTTTGTCACCCCAGCCTACTCTCTGCATCCCTCCATCTTTTGCTTAGTTAATTCCTATTTGTTTGAGTTTCTTCCAGCTGTGAGTTTTTTTTTTTTCAAGAACATCCTGACCTCCAAATGTCCTCGTTTTAAAACATACAGATATAGTAAAATATATAGCACATATCATTAATGTAAATTAAAATGTATGCATGGATAATTTCTAAAAGAAATTCGACAGATTGTTGGTCATGTGTGGGCATATTTTGCAATGTGCTGTTTGTTAAAGCTTTCGTTAAAAATAACAAGAAGAGATACTGAATTTTGTTATCTCCTCTCTCTCTCTTTCTCTCGCTCTCTATTTCGTTGTCACTTCCGCCCACCCTTCTCATCCTGCTCTCTTCCTCCCTTTCCAATGTATTCGCCCCCACAGAAACTGTCACCTCCCTCCCTTTTCTCTCTCCCTGCTTTTCGCATGTCTCTCCACATTGTCACTGTATTGTTTCTCTCTCCCCGCATTTGCAGATGTTCCTCAATTTGCTAGCGATGCCGAAAATGATATCAGAATTTTCTGTAGATTGATTCAAAAGGCGAGACTTGATGTCTGGAGACAGTAAATGCTCCCTCCATCTGTGTCTCCCTTCTCGCTTTCTTTTTTGTGTCTCGCTCTGTATTCGCCGCACAGAATGCACTCAGATCAATACAAAAAAAGCCCACACCCCTCCCTTATCCTCTGCCTCCCTTCTCTTTTCACCCCTTCCCACCCACCACGTCTCTCTCTCTCTCTCTCTGACTCATGCAGAAATCCCTGCATGCCTGAGCCCAGTTTGGGTTTTCTCTCTCTGATTGCTAGGCTGACTTGCATATAATGAGGTTTGCCGGAGAGAACGAGTGAAAAAGAAGGATGAGTGAGAGGCAAGTGGGTTCTGATTGGTAAAACCCCCTCCACCCCCGCGTGTTCATTTACACGCACACACACACACACCTTCAGACCCCCAAATGCACACATTTCTATTCCTCCTACCACACCCACCCAGATCACCCAGCACATCCATACATGCACACACACTCTCTCAGTTCATTCATTATACATCAAAAGAACAATCTGGAACGCGATGAAACCACAGTGTGACCAATAACTATCGACAGATGGGATATTCCTTTAACAAGATACATATTAAGTCACTGCACTATATATGCAAAAGAGAAATCTTGAGTGAATCATCCACTAGCATTGCAGTCGGTGACAGAAGAACACAATATTCAGTGGAAGTGCAACATACATAAGTAAAACGCAGTGTAAAAGGAGAAAATGTGCAGCTTTTTTTTCTTGTCTAGTAGTTTATATAGTGTGGTTAGATTGTTTTATTCATATTAAATCATATTTCTGACTTATACATTGCTGATCAAAAGCTTGGGATCTGTAAGTGTCTTCAGTCTTCAGTGTCACGTGATCCTTCAGAAATCATTCTAATATGCTGATCTGCTGCTGTAGAAATATTTATGATTATTATCAATGATGAAAACAATTGTGTTGGTTCATATATTTGTGGAGATGGTGATACATTTAATTTTTCACGATTCTTTGATGAGTAGAAAGTTCAAAAGAACCAAATTTATTTAAAATAGGAATATTTTATAACATTATACATTGCTTTACTTTTACTTTTGATCAGTTCATCCTTGAATAAAAATATTACCCCAAAATTCTGAATAATTCCTCAAAATTATGAAGCATTTAGATTTATATCTATTCTATTTTTCTTGCTTATTTATTTATGTATTCCTTCTTTTTTGTCAGACTGTGTGTTATTCATTCTTCCTTGATTGTTTGTTCCAATGATGTTATTTCTGTCTATATTTGAAAGACAATAAAAAGTTGATTACGAAAAAAGCAGCACAACTATTTTCAACACTGATAATAATCAGAAATAATTTCCGAAGGGTTAAATGTATATTTGCATATATTAAACACAGAAAATTAGGTCTCAGACTTTTGGGTCCTTCTGTATATAAACCATGAATAATTGATGTCATATTAAATATTTAAGTTAAGCAAAGTTATTTCTTCCTCATTTAGTGCATATTTGAGTAGCTTGTAAATTAAACACACTTCCTCACTCTTTTGCTTCATGAGAAGTCCAGCATTTCTGCTGCTATCCTCTCTTTCTCTCTTCCCGGTCTCTCTATCTCTTGTCTTCTGTTCTTCTTCCTCCCAAGAGCTGTTAATGTGAATTAAACATTAAAAAGCTTTCGTAAGGCTTGAGGTTATTGGGATACATACGTCACAGGTTCCATATACCCTCTCGATCTCAAACGTCATGTTTTTCAGCCCTAAGTCTCATTTTCTTTTTCCCTCCTGGTTCTTCTCACTGCATTAGCTCTGCATTGCTCATTGTTCTTTCTGCACCTTCTCCACCTCGTCATTTAATTCTCTCATATTAATCACTGTCTCTTTCCCCAAGTGTCACCTGGACCACTTCATCCCTCCTTTTACCATCATCCACCTCTTCTCTCATTACTTTTAAAAAGTTGCCTTCAGCCGATCACCCACCTCCCCTTTACATCCCAAGGGAGAGCGGGGGAGAGAACAGGAGTGTGTGTGAGAGAGAGAGAGGGATGGATAAATGAGGGGGCAGGAAAAACCCCCTGGTGTTGTGAATTCACCTGCAGAAAACTCCCAGCCTTTCCCACCTCCGCTCTGCTCATCTGTATTCCGAGTCTTTTCTCTGCTCTCGTTCTCCCTCCTCCCGCCTCGATATCTCATCTCCCCCTCCTCCCTCGTTTCTGTCCCTCAGTATTACTTTATACCTGCAGCATAGTGCAGCAGTTCAGTATCAGTATTAAGTATTAAAAAGATTTTTTGACATGGCACCATTGGCACGAAAAAACAAAGGTTCTTCGTTTCCTTCTATAGTTCAATGAAGAAACTGTAACATTCATGGAACCTTTCCATTCCACAGAAGGTTCTTTATAGTGAAAAAAGGGTTCTTTGGATTTTTAAAACGTTCCTCAGACTTAGAAAAAATGGTTCTTTTAAGAACTGTTCACTGAAATGTTATTTTAGGCACCAAAAAATTTTTTTTGCATGGCATCAAACCCCCGTTTGAACCTTTATTTTTAGGAGTATGCGTGGTATTATAATGCTTTGAAACAAGACATGTTTATAAATTGGTATTAATTGGAGTACCCTGTAAATTTCATTCATGATGTATGAATGGAATTGTCATGGTACATCAATATTTACAGTAGTACTGAAAGATTACTAAAAGGTAAGCTTTCAGTACTGCTGTATATATTGAAGAACCGTGGTACCATCAAATTGTCACTGGGCTGATACCCTTTCAAAATGTGCATATATGTTATTAATATGTACCTTTAATATACCTAAATGCATCATTTAGGGTTGAAGAAGGTACAAAATTATACTTTTTGAAAAGGTACCATCCTGGAGACAGTTTTTGTACTTCTTTCTGAGAGTGCAATATAGCATTATATGCAACAATTTTAATGTAGGATGCATACTGGCTTTAATTAATAAATAAATAAATAATCATAAATGATTCTAACTTGAAATGTTTTAGATACATATCGCAAGTGAGCAAAAAAATTCTTCCAGATGAAATCGCACACCTCGAATTGACATCTGAACGATGTATGTGTGCTATCAGGGAGGTGTTCTTACACCCTGTGGAGCTGACAGGAAGCACTTCCATAAATATGAAATTCAGACAAAAGGTGAATTAGGCTCCTGTCCCTTTAAATGCCTGGCTGATGCCATGTTGCTAGGGAAATGGAGCTGTTTACTCCAACATCAGTGTGAGCTGGCTGACTCTCTTGTGTCCTTCCACGTTTTCTCTTTCTCACTTGATCTCTCTTCCGTCTTTGATTCTCTCTGTACATTTTTCAATCTCCTGATGCCTTTTTCCTACTTGCCCCACACTGTCAGAAAAGGCCAGTTTAATTTAAAAGGAATAAACTGATGTTGGTATTACTGATACATGCATGTGCAGAATTGTTGTGTGATTCTTAGAAATTTTTCTTAAAAAAGTAAAATGATGAAAAACTGATCTCTTGAATCAAATTTTAACTAAGTTGCTTAGACACTTTCGCTTTTTCTTTGTCTCAACAAGTTTTATAATTGCCAAACCTCCCCCATATAAGTTTTTTATTTTTAAAGAGTGTGATACATTTCAAGGTTTCATATCTGTAATAAGACAAATGCATATTCTAGTCAAGCAGAAGAGAAATAAAAGACAAAACTGTGCAGGGAAATTTCTAATGAACGTCCTTGAGGTTGCTCTTGAAAATATAACAACACTGACACCTGTGGCCATGCGGAGGAACTGCACTTTACATTTGTCAAAATGCCATACGTTGAGACATAAAATAGTTTTTTGTTGTTGTTGTTGGTTTTGTTTTGTTGTTTTGCAACAAGGGGCTGTATGCTCTATTAATTTTTTTTTTTTTTTTTTTTTTTTTGCATTTTCAGTGAGTTCTTTCCATTTCGGCTCTTTAATTGCAATGAAATGTCCTCACTTTTCCCATTTCACGACACACACACACACACACACACACACACACACACACATGAACACAAAGCACATGACTCACAAGGATGACTCATAGTACCCACCTCTCTGTTCTCACTGAACTCTGTCATCCCTTGAGAGAGAAAGAGAGAGATGTAGTGGGTGATGGCTGACATGAAGAGATTTCATTAATTTCATTAATTTTTTGTAAACTGATTTATGATGCTCTTTTATCGGAGCTGTTAATGGTCCAGTCTCTTTCAAGTGAAAACAAAACCTTAAAAATGTAAATCCACCGTTTGGAGTTAGATTTTTCCTCACACACTGTAAAAAATGTGGAGTAGGATTTACTTGAAAAATCTTTGCAAATTTTTTTCACTCAGAAAAGGCAAGAAAATTTACAAACATTTGCCAAGTAAAAGCCTAAACATAATTATTAGTAGGTTTAATTAGACATATTTAAGTTAAATTTACTTGGAAATTCCCAGTTAATTTTGTTGACTCTTTGTTTGTAAATTTTACATTATGTAATGCTTATCACTGTAAAAAAGTGTACAAATTTTTCCTTCTTTTGCACTCATATATTTTAAGTAAAACTCAAACATTGAATTAAATAAAATCTGCAAGTTTTTACAATTTACTTTAACAAGGCAACACTTGAAAACCACCATTCTACTACAGCATGTGATTCACTTGCAAACATGCAAGTAAGCATGTAGACAGTCTGTTATCCTTTTAAGATAATATACCTACTCTATAAAATGAATAGTCAAATGAACACAGAGACCTCAATACTTGGTACATCACACACAATGACGGTAACAATCA
This sequence comes from Cyprinus carpio, assembly GCF_018340385.1. NCBI lineage: Eukaryota > Metazoa > Chordata > Actinopteri > Cypriniformes > Cyprinidae > Cyprinus > Cyprinus carpio. The sequence continues at coordinate 16,866,863 of NC_056606.1, read as the reverse complement.
GTGAATAGTGTTTGAGTATGAATGGGTCATTTTGAGTAGAAAAATGAACTCCAGGTGTCACAAAACAGTATGTTCCTAAAACAAACAACAACTAACAACTAAACTATACAACTTACAACAAAAGCAACCATAAAACAGTGTACATTTTTAATTATTCATGCCCCACTGCATGATGGGAAATATGGGATCATAACTTTGATATTTACTTAAAGAGTCCTTGTAAACATAACAAACGGTTCTAAGTAAAATATACTTGAGTTTTTTTTACTTTAATTTCTACTTAGGCAGTTCCATTTGAATTTACTTATGTATTTAAGTAAAATAAATAAAAACGAAACCTCAAGTAGCTTATTGAATTAAACGTGATATTTTGAAGTAAAAAGACAAAATAGGATTTGTTTGTAAAATTTACTTAACTGATGCTATCTTTATTTACAAGTTCAAAAAATCACTTTTTACAGTGCAGGCACTCAAAATAATGTACCTTATCCTGGCAATTCATGTAAATAGCATAAACAGAAGTCATATTGCTCACGCTGTAAAGTTGCTCAGTGAAAGAGAGAGAGAGAGCAGGCTAATTAAAGTCAGTTTGAGAGCAATTTCAGCAGCTATTCCATCTTGAAATTGGCAATAAATAAATAAATATATAATAATAATAATTATATACCCATACAATTTTTTCCGATGTGAAAATATAACTATAAATTTCATGTGTGTGGGGAGAGCACATACACACCTCTCTCGGGGGGAGTCGTGGCCTAATGGTTAGAGAGTCGGACTCCCAATCGAAGGGTTGTGAGTTCGAGTCCCGGGCCGGCAGGAATTGTGGGTGGGGGGAGTGCATGTACAGTTCTCTCTCCACCTTCAATACCACGACTTAGGTGCCCTTGAGCAAGGCATCGAACCCCCAACTGCTCCCCGGGCGCCGCAGCATAAAATGGCTGCCCACTGCTCCGGGTGTGTGTTCACAGTGTGTGTGTGTGTTCACTGCTCTGTGTGTGTGCACTTTGGATGGGTTAAATGCAGAGCACTAATTCTGAGTATTGTCAAACATACTTTACATAACTTAACGACAATAATATTATAATTACGTAGGCCTATATGATTTGTCAAAGAGTTGTTATATTTCTTACTGATTATAATATTTGATTATTAGAAATCATTAATAAGTATTTTTTCATTATTCAGATTATAGAGAATACAAATAATAATTAAATATGTAGACATTTCATTTTTTATTTTATTTGGTATTGAAATGGTATAGCCTAGCCTATTTATAAATGAAAGTTACATAAAACAAACTCATTGTTACTGTTTTTCAAAAATAATTCTGGAATAAAGGTAAATATTTGAGTTAATTAAGAAAAGTGAAAAAAAAAAGTTTTGGTTAATTTTTAATTCATCAAAGGGATACTTGATCCAAACCTGTATGAACATCAGTCGCCACTGACTCAACTGTTCGGTTACTCACATTATTTAAACAGCTTATTTTATGTTAAACAGAAGAAAGAAACTTTTAAAGGTTTGGAAAAACTTGAAGTTGAGAGTGAGTACATTATGACAGAATTTTCATTTTTGGGTTAACTATCCGTTTAAAAAAATATAAGTTGTTGTTTTCATTTGTTGTTTTATTTTAATAATCGTTTTTTTTGTGTGTTATACAGCGGTTCTTTGGATCCCCTTTTTGTTTTATTGCCTTATTGTAATACCCCGCATTATGACGGGATTTATGAACGCGTTTTGGCTTTATGGCTTTTTGGCCCTACCATGTCGCCGTGTGTTTGTGTTTGGTTTCGACGAAAATGGCGGACGAGCTGGAAAGAGTACGAATTTCAGCAGCGGAGCTTCGAGCAGAAGCGTCGAATTTCACCACACACGGCGACAGTATAAAAGGTTAGCAGCTCTCTAAATGTTTATAACCATGTAAGAAAAGTGGTAGTCGAAGACAAGCCTTATTTTGACATGTGACGTTAAAGTTAGGGTTGAGTTTGCTAATAGCTAGCTAGCATAACAGTCAACAACAGTCGTCGCTCATGTGGGTTGAACGGCGCTTGTTTTGAAAGCATTTAACATCTCTTGCGTATTTTTTTCTGCAATGTATTTAAAATTATAATATAATAACAGTGCCATATAACTTAAGCCGCCCATGTAAGTGAAACGCTTTTTATTTGTATAAAGAATTAAGTATAATGCTAACTGTTACTGGTTATTGGAGGCGGCAACTTCTTGAATGAGATATTTAATTTAAAGTTAGATTTTATGAATAAGATGCTATCCAACGCCAACTCTTTAACTTTTGTAACTTTATTATTGCTGTCTATGTATTTGTAGTCAACGAATGTTGCTGGGTTGGCTTGTTACAGTACACATGCAACAGGTTATTTTCCACCGATGTCATAGCAACAGCAATTTGGTCTTAGATTATAATTTTTTTTTTTTATCAACAAAAACATTGTATGTTGTGATATTTTTTTCTTCTTCTAGGTATGTCAAGCTCTAAAATATTTTATCAGGCAGAAATTGTAAAGAGTTAAGAAATAATAATTTACAAAAAGCCCTGTGAATATTGTTGTGGGCACTCTATGAACCGCCCTAATGTACTCTTCAGTCAATAAAATATTTCTTTTCTGTTTTTGTCATCTTTTTCTTAGAATTGCGAGAGGAGGGTAAGAAGCACCGGGAACGAGACGGCAAACGTCCAGACTTGCAGTGGTACAAACCTGGTGCTGCCCATCCACGCAGACGTAAGAACAGCGCAGAAGGAGCCGGCTCAGACCCCATGCACCCACCGGACGATTGTGTTTTTGGTAATGACACCAAAATGCCTGACGGCTCACCTACCAGTCCTGGAAGCCCTCATGTAAGCACTGGAGAGTTTCCAACTGATCACAGCCAGCCTGAAGCAAATCATAACACTAAAGGACATGTAGGCAATAAAAACCACCAACTTGTGGGTGGAAATGCTGTTAAAAGCATTGAAGGTGCTGGTACACCCAAATCACCGAAGCAGTCACAAAAGATGCGTAAACCTGACCGTGAGATATATCAGCCAGGGGGGCGAAGGTCTCAAGTACACAAAGAGACCAGGGTGAGCAAAGAATTAGATGGGGATCGAAGGAGAGATGAGCAAGAAGTGAGTGGGAAATCTGCTGAAATGATTATTAAGTGTGAGAAAGAGGAAAAGCGTAGAAACAAGCGAGGGAAAGATGGCAGGAAAAAGCAAGAGTCAAAGGGAACTGTAGACAGTTCCTCTGCAAACAAAAATGAAAATAATGTAGAGAGTATCACGGGTAAAGTCAGCAATCTCCATTTAGAGTCTGAGGAAAGCAAAGATGGAGCTGGGCAGGATGTTACACACCAGAGAAAACCTAGTGGGGAAGGGCGAAGAAGCCAAGCAGGTGGAGGGAATGAAGTGACTGGAGAAGACAAAAAAAAGGAGAGGGGTAATGGCAAATCCAGAGCAGGAAGGGAAAAAGGTAACAACCAGGGCTTTGCCAAGAAAGAGCCAGGGGAAGGAGGAGGAAAAGGCTCAGAAGCAGATCAGCCTGAAGGAAAAAAGCAGAGAAATGTTGGCGGAAAAGAGGTGAGCCGTGACCAGAACATGAACCATGAAAAACCACAAGGGAACAGGCTAAAAGAGAAAGGAAAACCATCTGAGAGAACCGATTCAAACGGAGTCAACTCTGCCTCAAAGCGATACTCTCAGTCAGACATCCGGCGTCCTCGAAACCGCACCTACAGCACGAGTTCGGCCAGTAGTGGGACCAGTATGGACGGTCTGGCTGAAGCTGAGAGACTTAGAGGGGAGGCTCAGCAGCTGGCGGCACGCACTGCGGAAAAGACTGCTGGACAGAAGGAGTTCATCCGAAGAAGCCAGGGCCGCCCGAGGAGACGGATGGCACGGACATTGTCTTCCACAGATTCGCTGGAGGAAAATGAGGTGTGGGAGAGAGAAGATAGAAGAGGCAGAGTTGCTGACGAAGCCAAGAGCACCCACAAAGGTCCCGAAGGGGGCAGAAGAGGGCAAAGAGTGCCAGTATCTAGCGGTCGAGGAGGAATTTTGAGAGTTTCTTTGGACAAGAATTCAAGCGAGGAGCAAGCAAGCCGAAAAAACCCCAGAGGTCGTGGTAGGGGCATCCTGGTGCTTCCTGCCCACACTGATCTTACTTTGACCCCAGAGCCAGGGCCTCAGCTTGGAGCAATGAGAGGAGGAATGGGTCTTGGCCGAGGAAGAGGCGGCCGTGGAGGAGGGACAAGACGCCTTTGGGACCCAAATAACCCGGATAAGAAACCAGCACTGGTGTCAAGCCAACAATCCCAGCATGCATCTCTCCAGCAGGCTTTGTACTTGCAGCAGGGTGGATGCGGGCCACTGAACTTTCTGGACACTGATGACGAGACCACAGGAAGTCCTCCTGTCCGACAGGGCGAGTTTTTCCAAAACCAGCAAGCCGCTGCCATGGCTTACTACAAATTCCAGAATTCCGACAATCCCTACTGCTATCCGCTATCGGCCAATTCCCCAAACACCCCACCACGCTATCCTTACCCATATCACATTCCCTACCAAATTCCTAGCTCCAATGGGATGTATCCCACCACTATGCCACCTTTTTATGGACCCTACGGGCAAAGTGGGCCAGGTTATCCCTCTCCAGCTGGATCTGGTCTCACTCCAGAAGAGGCAGAGGTGCAGACCAGAGGAGAGCTGGGAAAGTTGCTTCGGCTGGCTGACAGTCAGGAACTCCAACTCAGTAACCTGCTGTCCCGGGAAAGACTGAGCCAGGAGGGATTAGAGAGGATGGCCCAGCTCAGGTGTGTATTGAATTTTGAACATTTTGCATGGGAAAGATTTGTTGTATTAGAGTTCTACAGTTAGTAATAAAGAACTTTGTTGAACTTGTTCTCTAACGTATTTCTATTTCTTCTGTTGTTTACGCAGAGCTGAACTCCTGACATTGTATGAGCGGGTGATTTTGACAGACATAGAGTTCTCAGACTCTCAAAACCTGGATCAGGCTCTGTGGAAGAATGTGTTTTACCAGGTGATAGAGCGGTTTAGGCAGCTACTGAAGGACCAGACATCAGATGCAGCCCCACAGATAAAAACCATGCTCATGACCATACTGGAAGAGGTAGATATGCACAGTGTGGTCTATATCCTTCTTATGAAAGTCCTTGTCGTTGTCTAAATTTTTATTAAGTGAGGATACAATAGATTGGTTAAAGCCATTTTATAATGTTCCAAAAATATATATTAAAATAAATGTTATTTTGAACTTTCTATTCTTCAAAAAAAAAAAAGTCAGAAGAAATTGCCACAGTTTCAAATAATGGCTCCTGAAAATTCATCTTTCCATCACAGGAATAAATTACATTTTAAAATAAAATGTTATTAAAATAGGAAACAGTAGTTTTAAATTATAAATAAATGATATTTTAAAATATTTCTGTTTTACCACAGTTTAATGCAGTAAACATTTCAATAGTCCTACCAAATCTAAACATTTGAATGGTAGTTTGGTTTAGATGCTCTTATCCAGAGCGACTTACAAAATGTGCTTTGGCTTTACATATGCAATTGTTTAAATATTCACTGGTCTTTATGGAAGAATTTTTTTTTTGTATTATTTTATATAGCATCATTCTGTGATATAATCTATTTGTGACAGGATGTTAAGAAGAAACGTTTATTTTTTTCCCTAGGGGGCATTATTTTTTGATTCGCTGCTACAGAAGTTGCAGACTGTTTTTCAGTTCAAGCTGGAGGACTATATGGACTGTATGGCTATACGAGCAAGACCTCTACGCAAGACGGTATGCTTCTTGTGTTTTTTAGTACTATCATGTAATGAATTACTTAGGAGTATGTGCCCAGCTGCAACAAAGCCCTTTAAGCACCTTCTCATTGTAGTGTTTTTCTTGTCTTCAAGAGTTAGTTGTAACAGGCCCTTGATAGTTAGTTCTGCTTTTGTTGAGCACATTCAACAAGTGTGAATCCACTTTACCTTGTTGCAGGTGAAGTATGCTCTGATCAGTGCCCAGCGCTGCATGATCTGTCAGGGGGATATCGCACGATACCGTGAACAGGCTAGTGACTCTGCTAACTACGGGAAGGCACGCAGGTAATTCTGTCATGGCCACATTAAACAGAAAAGGTGTATTTTATAGGGTAGTATGGTATTTCAGTCTACATACATGTTCTTTCTATTTATATCATATTGTATAAAATGAATTAGCACAGCATGAATATCTTTTTCATCAATTTACCAATGACAAACTAAGACATCAGTTAAGTGTCTGTATTTTAGTGTTAAGTTTTTTTTTTCTCATGTGCAGCTGGTATCTAAAAGCTCAGCAGATTGCTCCAAAAAATGGAAGACCCTACAATCAGCTGGCCCTGCTAGCAGTATATACGGTGAGAATTCTGCATAACAGAATATTTACATTTTAAATAAAAATGTTAAGACTTGCACTGATATTCAAAATATTAATTGTGAGGTTGAGGTTTATTATGCGCTGCTTGTTTGATATTGGCTTATATGATGACTATTAAAATTAAAGTTAAATTAGTTCTTTCTCCTCTCATCTCTCATTTAGAAGCGAAAGCTGGATGCTGTATACTATTACATGCGTAGTCTAGCCGCCAGTAACCCAATCCTCACAGCCAAGGAGAGTCTGATGACGCTGTTCGAGGAAGCCAAGCGCAAGGTATGCACTTTAATGCTGCTGCTCAAATAGAATAATCCAGCTTTGATTTAATTCAATTTAAATAGTAATGGAAATATTAAACAATATTGGGTGTGCAGATGAAAAATGTCAATAATCTTAGTGTTTGTTTATATTTGTTCTTCTCTCTTAACCAAGGCTGACCAGATTAAACTTAGACAGAAGCAAGAAGATGGAGGTACCCGTGGTCCCCGAGGTCATGTAGGTGGGCGTCGTGGTGAGGACACCACCCGAGTGGAGATCTGGATACGTCCCACCGGGCATCCGGGCACTTCTCGTCTGACAGGCAGTGAATCGGGCAAAGACTCTGAGCAGGACGGAGAGCTGGGAACTCTGAGTCCCAGTGATGTGAGTGCTTATGTAAAAATATGTCATTTTCTCTGCTCACAGTTAAATTCATTTGAGAGCTTTGCTTCAGAGAAATGACAAAATAAAATACCACCATTGCTGATACATGTGTTAACAAACAGATACTTTTTAAATATATTTTTTAAAAACATCCATCAAAAAACATCTAATTTTAAGTAATTTATATAATACAGTAATTTTAAGTGCCTGTTGCATTTAAGGCAAGAAATATTCCTCTGAGCCACGCAAATGTTTTCACAAATGTTTCAAAAAGCGGGCACAAACAGGCACACGTATGACACACGTAGAAACACCTGCGCACATTAGGAGAGCCAAAGAGGTCACGTTGAGTTGTTTATTGATAGCACAGGATGAGGCTGACTGTGAGTCACCCATCAGTGGCAGAAAAGTGCATCATTGTGCCATGATGCACCCGTCATTTTGGTAACCTTGGATATTTGCCCACGTCAGCAACAAATGCACACTTACACTTTAAGAAAGTTGATCTCTTCCACCCCACCATTCGTCTTTTGTAAGGGCTAGCAGGTTGTTTTGAGCCCGCTGCTTCAGGCAATACACTGATTTAATTAAATGAGAGCGCTTTAGGTTTATCAGCTAAACAAGATGCTCATCCTGTGGCGAGTTTGTCAATTTTCTGATTGTTTTGTTTGTGTGTTGAGTTTTGGTGAATGTGCACACCTATGGAGTTATTGGTTTGAGGGGGAAAACATGAGCTATTTTTTACTTTGAACGGTTGCTATAATTACAATAATTTTAGCTGAAGAGTTGAATTACTCTTTTCCTTACATTTTTCTGTAATTTTCTTTACAGCTCAACAAGAGGTTTATTTTGAGTTTCCTGCATGCTCATGGAAAGCTCTTCACTAAAGTAGGGTAAGTCTTAATGTCAACAGATTTGTTGTAAACATCCATTTCGACTACGCTGCTTTGCTGTTAATTTGACCTTTGACATAAAAAGTTAGGTCCCACTTAACTTTTAGGTGGCCTTAACTATCTATTGCATTTTAATGAATCATTTGGTACAATGCACTTACTTGTTTTTACATTGTACTTATATTTAAAAAAAAATATCTGCATGTAATTACACCTGTAATTACATTTCTGATTATACTGTTGACTAGGGCTGGGCGATATGGCCAAAAAATTATCACGATAATTTGTTTTCATATCAGTCAATATTGATAATTATCACAATAAATGTCACATTTTTATTTCTTTCAAGTTTAAAGGTGGATTTTTGCTCCAATGTGAAAGTTGTAAAAAATCAAGACTGTTAATTGTGGTTTTAAACTATTCTTTATGATCAGAACATGACAAACACTTTGTTTTTGAAATCTTTACACTTTTACTGTAATTTTTTCTTAACATAAATGTTAATATAATTTTTTTCTTAGTTTTGCATGTTCTAAAGAGTAATATTGTTTCAAATCTAGAAACAGGTTTCTGTTGCCTGATAATATTAATAATTTACCTTTTTCTTTTGTCTCTTAGAAATACACATTTGATAGTAGCTCGAGTTAGGATGCAGATGTAGATTTATGTTCATTATCAAAATCAGTAATATCTGTAAAAATTGTAGCAATCTTATTTTTTTATTGTGAAATTTAATTATTCTGACTTTTTTTAACAATTGGTCTTTCATAGTAGCATACATTTATATAATAATAATCAATTAAAACCACAAATATAGCACCTCAATACCATTGGAAAAATTGTATATGGCTTCTAGGTATTTGTATGAAAAACAGTAGTCTAAATACATTTAGTATAAACGCTATAGCTTAATCACAAAAAGTACTGTAATTATATTCCAATACTAATACATGTCTACATTAATAATATAATAAAATTTGACATGAATACCCACATTTCTGACACAATACCATGGTGCAGTTAGTGGTATTACAGTAAACAGTAAATTGTTTATGAGGCAAATGCGGAACAAAAGAGTGCTAGTCATTTGAAAATTGTATTTGTAAATGCTTTTACATTTAAAATTTTTTATTTTTTTACAAATAACAGCATGTCTAAAAGTATGAGACAACAACTAACAAAAAACATAGGCCTACCATTAAAAGCCGTGCTTGCATAGGTTCTGCATGATTCTCTTCAGTGATATCCTCTGCTTCTTAATCAGGCTCAAATTGATAACCGATATTAATGACGCCGTTGTTTACAATACAACTGGAGCACATGCCGCTGAGGTGAGGGGCGGGACGTTTAGATGCATGCTAGAGGCAGTTTAGCCGATCACAACACACTGGGCTATCTAACCAATCAGAGCTCATTGCCTATTTCTGAGGGAGGGGTTTCATAAAATAAGGAAACGATCAGCCCGTTTCTCAGAGAGGGGACAGAGCAGTGTAAAAAAAGGTAAATTATGTGATTTTTTTTTTTTTTTTTTTTAAATGAAGCATTAACACGTTTGACTGCACCCCATAAACACAATCAAGCCTAGAAAAAAAACACTGACCCACCCCTTTAAAAGATCATGATCTTATTTCAAACACACATGCGATCCCATTTTTAAATGATAATGATTCACCGGTGTCTATTAAATCTTTGAAAATAATCATACCGGAACATTCAAATCTGGTAAGAAACAGCTTCACAAACAGTCTTTTTTAACTACATAGTATTGTTGATGTCTTGCAGTCATTCATATCATCACAGAAATACTGAGATGAAAGTTTATAGTTCAGATATAAACATTGATGTCTATCCGTAGCGACCAAAATGGAGCAAATCCCCTTTTGAAAGTAACTGGCGCTTCAAATAACGTTTGTGTCGATTGCATTGTTTCGCCACTAGGGGGCAAAAATGTGGCTGTTAAAAATTTGACATTGAATCATTTTATTCAAGAGATTTGTTCAAAAATGCTGATTCATCCATTAATAAAACAAGTGTAGTTTTTATGTGAGTCATTGAATCATTCATTCAAACCACTTTTTCAAAATTTCACTATTAAAAATTGGTGTATTAAATATATTTTACATACATATTAAAGTGTTTAATAGTTCATTCAAATTAATGAAACACTTTTAAATAGACTGCCGCAATAATATTTTGTCGCAGACTATTTTGTTTAGTTCAGAATTGTGAGAGAATCGTGATCTCTATTGAAAAAAAAAAAAAAAAAAAAATCATAAAGCTCAATTTATCCAGAATCATGGAGCTTTATATTGTATGGAAAATATTGTTAAATTTTTGTAGGGGTGTGCGATTATATTATCGTCTGCGATAATATCGTAATTGTTGTTTTAACGATGTGCAGTTTGACATTATCGAGTATTTTGCAAAAACAAAAAAAACACCTATGGAGTGCATGCATACATTACGTGATTCAGTCTATTAAAATGCATTAAGAATGATCAAAAAATTCAAGATATGGGGGCAGAAAAATTAGCCCTACATATTTATATAATTTCATATAGCCTAGTTGAAAACGCACAAAGTGTGCCTTTTTTTTTCTCTTCAAAAATAAGCATGATTACAAATGTGATATTGATTTTATACAACGGTTCAATAAGCAGTAAGTTAATATTAAGACACCACATTGCCTGTTTTTGCTCCATTTCGCCAACAAATAATTATTCCAATCACAGCCACAGCACTGTTTTGCTTCTCTGAGCAACATGACAGTGTTTCATTCCTAAATGAATCAACTGTTTAAATGATTCGGTTCAATCGCAATGACTCCCTTAACAGTGGCTTGCTGCCACCTACTGGCGGTTTTAACTTCACATTTAAAGTATCTTTTCATTTTAAAATATTTCCAAATATCAGTATTCAATGTTTTATGTTTAAAATATTAAACCATTATGCATTTGTAACTGCAGGTTAAAACATTTCATGTCCCTCTGAGCTGCATCAACATGTGTAAATACATCTAAATGCCACTTCATATGCAACCTCTGCAAAGATTTTTGTTGCTACAGATTTTATTTGTTTGGTAACATCCTAAATGTCTTTTTATTCTAATTGACTAATTAAATGTAAGTGTAATTTGACTCAAAAGATGCACACCTTTAGAAAGAATACAGTCTTTATTAGGTAAAAATGGCCATAAGTATAAGGTAAAAATCAATTTAAACTTATGAAAAAGATCAAAATTCTATCACTTGTGTTAACGGAATATGAAGAATACACACAGAATATGAAGAATATCAAAAACTGCAGTTGCCCCCAGTAGTCAGATTTCAGCACAATAACACACTCGGCAAAATATTGTCTAATTATCATTATCGAAAAAAATCCCCAAAAATATTGAGATCTTTTTTTTTTTTCAATACAGTACACCCCTACATTGAAATTTTATTGTTACTATGATTGTTCATTTCTACTTTGAGCTGCCATGAAAATAGCCTTTGCTGCTGACATGGCATTAAATAAAACAAAACAAAACATGACAGGCTGATAATTACCACAGAAAATAATTTTTATTGAGAATATTTTGTACTCATTTGCATAATTGTTGTGATTGGTCCTCAGGATGGAGAGTTTTCCTGCTGTAGCCAGTCGAGTGTTGCAGGAGTTTCGGGCCCTCCTCCAACACACCCCCTCCCCCCTCGGTAGCATACGCATGCTACAAATCATCACTATTAACATGTTCACCATCCATTATGCACAGATCAGAGGTAAAGATTCAACATTATCAGTGGGCGTAGATCCTATCTGGTCCATTGAAAACAATCTCTCTTGCTTCTTACTTTGTTGTGCCTCTTAATCTTTCATTCCTTCTCGTAGCTGAAGGGCAAGGTGAAACTCGGTCTGTGTTAGAGGAGCAGACCATATCTCTTGGTTTAGCTATGTTTGGTCTCCTTGTGCAACGTTGCACTGAACTCCTAAAAGAAACACCTGCTGGTGAGTCGACAGTGGCTGTTTCTCTAGTGTGTTGCCTACATAGACAGCATAAAGTCACTCTCAGTATTTGTGACTCCTATGCAGCTTTGTCTAATTGTTTGCTTCCGTTTTGTCTCTGCCAGAGCCTATCCCAGCAGAAGAGCTGGGGGAGTTTGATGAAATGGACGATGAGGAGGGGATGGTGCGGGTGTCTGTCTTCCCTCCCGACCTCAGAGAGCTGCTGCCCAGCATGAAGGTCTGGTCCGATTGGATGCTCGGCCACCCAGACAAGTGGAACCCTCCTCCCTGCAGTATTCAGTGAGTCCTGCTTGCGTTACATGCTCAGGGCACTGTTGATCTGGATCTGAGCTGTGGTAATGTGGTACTGTGTGTTTCTAGGGGGGGTCCAGATGTGTGGCAGTGTCTTGCAGATCTGTGCAACTCTTTGGCCCGTGTGTATCACGGTGAGGTTCTGCTCTACAAAGCTGATGTAGATGGAGAAGGAGACGAGGAACTCAGAGTCCTACAGTTGGAGGAGGACAAAATGCTCTCTGGCTTTGTCCCACTGCTCGCTGCCCCACAGGAAGCTTGCTATATAGACCAAGGAACTGATGCGGTCAGTAATGTACTCACCTATGGATTGTGTTGATATAAAATGTGTGTGTGTGTGTGTGTATATTATTCATTCAGTCCATTATCGCCTGCTAGGTGGAGAATATATCAAATTTAGGACTGTTAGTAGATTACAGTAATTTGTAAATTCAACTTACTATTATCTATTTTTTTGTAGTTCTTTTTTAATTCTAATTTTTCAGAATGTTTTATTAAATGTTTTATCAAATTCTGCCTATATTTAGTTAAATAAATTAGCTATCTATTTATTTTAAATTCCAGTTTACTACTATTTATTATTTTATTTTTATGTAGTCCATTCAGTCTATTATTGACTGTTTGGTGGATAATATTAGGGCTCTCAGTAGATTAAAATAATTGCTATTTATTTATTTATTTGGCTTTTTTTTTTTAATTTGGCATTTTTTAAGCTTTTTTTTATCCCAAGTTGCTATAATTGGAAAGTGTATTTTATATTTTATTTTATATTTTTTTGGTCCATATAGTGTAAATATGTTTATTCTTCTTTTGAGGAAAGAAAATGGTCGATGGCAATCGAATTCTTCTATACAAAGGCTGACAAAGCCAAATGACTTTAGTAAAAATCTTGATTTGATTTATTAAATCAATTAGCTGACTTTTTCATCATTTACTAATAAATGAGAGTGAATGTGATGTAGTTCTTATTCTGATCAATCATAGAAATCACACAGAACTGAAATAAGCTGAATTAAGTCCAATAAATTAGCATTTTATAATATTAAACCTGTTCTCTAATAAATCAAGTTATCTGCTGTAGTTATCTCAAATCTGAATGATTGTTTTTATGTGCAGGCTATAGCAGCGGACTGTAAGAGAGTGACTGTTCTGAAGTACTTCCTGGAAGCTTTGTGCGGGCAGGAAGAGCCGCTGCTGGCTTTTAAGGGAGGAAAGTACATTTCCATGGCAACACCTCCTACATCCAGCGTAAACACAGAGAACAAAGCGCAAACGCAAGAACAGGTACAGCGAATCTCTCATTACCGGGATGTATTTAGCTTTTCCTCAAATCTGAGACAATTATTTTCCAGTAACTCACCAAAAAGAGAGTGTGGTTAACCGAGCACGGCTACTTCCTCTGTTTTCTCAGGAGGATGATGTCATTGTGGAGGAATCGTCTCTCTCTGCATCGGAAGGGGAGATCGATGGAGAGATGGAAGGAGACGGAAGTGAGGATGATATCAGAGAGCTGAGGGCACGGCGCCACGCTCTCGCACACAAGCTGGCACAGCAGCAGAAACGGCGGGACAAGATACAGGTATCTCCAGATGCCATCTTTTTCCGTACACCTTGTCTACTTTTGACGTTAATGATTCTTAATCCACAATATTCCAAACTAATGATATAGAGCTGAGCAAGTGTCCGTTTCTGTCCTCCAGGCTGTTCTGCAGACGGATGGACAGCTGGAGATTGAGGTCAGGCCGTTCTATCTGGTCCCGGACACAAACGGCTTCATAGATCATCTGGATGGACTGAGGAAGCTTCTGGCCTGTGGGACATACATCCTGGTTCTGCCTCTTATTGGTAAGACCCTCTTTGATAATTAAAATACACACAAATATTTCACTCTTATGTTTAGTGTTACTATCTGTCCTTATGACAGTGATCACGGAGTTGGATGGTCTGGCTAAAGGGCAGGACAGTCGTGAGGGGGTCGGTAATGGTGCCCATGCCCGACAGGTGCAGGAGAGAGCCAGATCAGCGGTCATGTTTCTGGAGAAAGCATTTGAATCTAGAGATCCCTGCATCAGAGCGCTCACCAGCAGAGGAAACACACTGGAGTCCATCGCCTTCCGCAGTGAGGACACTTCAGGACAAAAGGTATGTGTTTCTTCCCCTTTGTGAAAGAATGGTGGTGCTAAAATACAGAGGGTTGTGCTGTTTCACACATAGTTTACACTCCCATTCTGTCTCTCTCTCTGCTGCGAGTTTCTTTTCATGTTGTTTTATTTACATTTCGTCATTTAGCAGACGCTTTTACCCAAAGCGACTTATAAATGAGGACATTTATTTGATTACATGATTTATAGATGATTTGACACATATTTGGATCTGAACCACTGTAAGTTTGTCTTTCATTGTTCAAGGCAGCTGTTTGTCATCAGTAGTGGTTCACTTCTGCAAAATTAAATACCAAAATATTGGTATTAAGGACTGCCTTAATATCTTTATAATCTTTATAATCACCTTATAATGCTTTTAAAATCATCTGTCTTTAGACGCTCATAAGTAACACGACAGACAGACTGCAGATGATTAGTCTAACGATGATCTTCAGGGAACATAAGACTTGGAAACGGTTCTATGGTGTGCACCCAAGTTTGGAAAATGGCTTCCACATCAGCCAGCAACATTAGTGTGAAAAATCCCTTGAGAAGTTCAGAAATGCACACAAGACTTTAAGCTCTATTTTAAAGCCGCCAACTCATTGTGCGTCTCTCTGTCTCCCCAGGGCAACAACGATGATGTCATCCTGTCCTGCTGTCTGCACTACTGTCAGGACAAAGCCAAGGACTTCATGCCTGCTGAGAAAAGTCAGTTCACTTACTTTTACTTGTTAGGGGCAATTCAAACAGGACGCACTTTTGCATTACATCTGAATTTGTTTTTAATTATCAATCCATTTTCACAGTTTTACGGTATCTGACTCTATGATCGCTATGTTTTAAAGAAATGGTTAAGTAGAAACTCAGGCCATCCAAGATGTAGATGAGTTTAGGGCTGCAAAACAATTAATCGCGTTCAAAATAAAAGTTTAAACATGTAAAAGTAAAAGCATGTATGTGTGTGTATTTATATATACATAATAAATATACACAGTACACACACATATAGTATGTAAACATGAACTTTTATTTCGAATGCGATTAATCGCGATTAATCATTTTGCAGCCCTACATGAGTTTGTTTCTTCATCATGTTTTGTATTCTCCAGATGGGCCAGTGAGGTTACGCAGGGAGGTGGTCTTGCTCACGGATGACCGCAATCTGCGAGTCAAAGCTCTTACACGCAACGTACCGGTCCGGGACATCCCAGCATTCCTGATCTGGGCTAAAGTAGGCTGAAGCGCAGAATTGACCTACCGCTGTACAAACCAATCATCCTCCACTGCAAAAGTTGGGAGGAGATGAAGAAATTGTCACACAGAGAGGATGAATATTAAGGGGAGAAATACTAAAAGCTTTTTGTCAAACCGACAAAAAAAAAAAGAGCGGAGTGACACATCAAGCCATTTTACAAGAAAGAAATGAGGATTTTCCCCGTACAACGCAGCGTGCATAGATGACCGCTTACTTCTGAGGGTGAGATAGACACAATTGGAGGGGGTTGAAACCAGCTTAGCTGATTTGGGGGTTGATTAAAAGCCCGGATGAAGAGGAAGCGCGCGGGGTGTACGTGTGTGAGCTAGAGAGTGTCAGCTTGTAGTTATTGTGTGAAGAAACACGGGCTGCAGATGAGCTCATTCCAGCAAAGGGCCTGCGAATAGGCGAGAGCTCCAGTAGGGGGCGGTGTGAGGCGGTCTCACGTTCCACTTTAGCGGCCCATGAGGCCCTGATTGCGTTTTCATCGCCTCGAAGCATGATTGTTTTAAAGCTCTTATGATTTTTACTTGCTTATTTAAGTTTGCATTGCATTTTTGACTTCAGTTTGGACTGTCAGGTTCTGGTTTTCATTTAGGTCACGTGGTTTAGTTGTAACACCCTCATAACTGTCGTTTTCTGTAGTAGCATCTTTATAAGTGTGTGAATCCAAGTCAGAATATAAGATTGTAACATCTGTGTGTCGAGTAAATACTGAAGTAATGAATCTGTCATCACAGTAGTTTTAATGCAGACTAAAATGAGTTTATCTGTCTCTGAACGGTTATCTGCATTTTTGAGGTCGAGCTAACAGAAAAGTTCTAGTTTCCTTTTTTTCCCCCAAAACCATCAAGAAAACTAATGCATCTAGTTCATACTTTATAGAGTCTTGGAAATGTTTTCAGATGTTCTGTGCAAATTATTTTCATGTCTGTATTAAGTCGAGTGGTTTGTCTGTGCTTGTATTTTAAAGTATTGTAGTTCTAATAGGACCTGGTATGTCGTCTTGTTACAGTCTTGTCATTGTTTTAATGCTAAAAAATATCATCCTCCCCTTTGTTATGTAGTAAGAAACAGCAGCATCTGAATTATTCACCTCTGATTACAAGTCTTCCTAATTTGTTTGTGTTGTGGATTTAATTAAAACTAATTTTGGAGTTAATCATTTGTGCTGTTTTGCCTGTGCTTAGGTTTGAACTTTACTGTCACTGTTTTATACTGATTACAGGGTTTTTTTCACCATGCAATGCGCTAGGATTTTTTTCCTTTTTCTTTATCAAAGGAAGTGAGCGTTTATGTAACAGTAGGTTTTGATGTAAATCTGAAATGGCTTTTCTAATTACCAGACCAAAGGCTAACAACTAAATACCCTGCATTTTCAGGACTGTAGATTAGGTCACCTTTGAGTTTATTAAATTAGTTCAACCTAAAAAGAAAAATTCTGTTCTATTTTTTTTCTTACCCAAAACCAATTCCATTATTGCTTTCTTAGTGTCAAACTCAATCACATATCCTTCTAAGTGCTGAATTTGTTTTTTTATTAAGTCTTAATTCTATAATGCATACATTGAATACTTGTTAAATCTGCACAAAAGTACAAACATTAAACTGAATTAGACATGGAAATTCTATGCAAACTGTTCAGACTTCAAAAACATCTTCAAATATTACATCATGAACTGGCCTGCAGGGTAAGTACAAAAAAAGCTGAAAATTCTGTACAATTTAAAGAATAACAAAAATCAAGAAAAAAAAGGATCCTATATATGTTTGGTATTCAAATTCCAGTAATATATTACATATTCATGAGGGAGTAAGTGATTGATTAGTGAGTTCCTTGATATTAAAATGATTATATTTGGCATAATCACCATCCTTGCTTGTAGAAATGTTCATAAAGACAATCATGACCTCAGACAAATAGCATGTGACTTCCAGCAGATGCAGCAGCCCATTTTTACACGCATGGTAGATTTCAGTATAATGTTGCTATAATTAGGTCAGCTCAGGTGCAGCTATAGAGAGGTCACGATTAAAGCACTAAATCATCGGCCCTTCATTGCTTTTCAATACTTTTCACATTAACATGCAATTAACAGAAATAGAAAATTCTATATAACTATAATAAAAAAAAATTAAAAAACACAACACATGATTCAATGACTTCCATGAGCATCGACTCTTAAGTTTTAGAGACTGTCTTGAACATATTAACACTCATATCTTGCTCACACAGAGAAATGCATCTTATGAGGTCAGAGTACTCAAGTGCAGCTGTAAACAGACCTCATTGAACAGCAGAAACAAAACTATACATCAACATGTGGAATAAAAACCTCAGCGGTCTTCAAACTTAAACTGAAGGTGGCAAATGTCTAACATCTTGGCCTGAGTTCCTTCTGTAATAAACAACTAAGCTGCATGTGCTACACAACCTGGAAATCTTAAGTGTGCTTTACTGTCACGATTCACCATCTGCTGCTAAATTTAACCCTGATTTGAAGGCACGAAGCTGATAGTATAATGCTAAGAGGGGAAAAGTGAAAATTTAAATGCAGCGGGAAAAAAGTAGTGTTAATAAATGAGTAGAAGTGTCAAAGTTGCTGGATATCACTGAATACTAAATAGAGTTTTCCACAAATAGAGTACATTAATGTAAAGATCTAAAGTGAAAGTATTAAATACCTCATTGCACTTTCTTTCGAACTAAATACTTGAGAAACTCCTAATAGCTGAGGTTGAGGCTGCTGTGTAGTGAAATGTAACAATTGAACATCACATTCTAATCAAATACTGCAATACACTTTTCATGTTCATTCAGATCAGTAAACATCAGCATTCCACTCAAATCCTTGGTGACAAAAGTGCATCTTGGGTGGCAACACCTGCCTGACTTTTTTGGTCTTCAAAAATGAAGTCGTCCCAGAGATAAACCAGTATAAATACATTATACATTAGACAGTGCAACCTGAAGGTCATTTTAGGGTATTTTGGTCAAATAAATGTGCATGTTTGGAGAAAAGAAAGTGTGTTAATCACAACATCATAAAACCCAGTGAAAGAGCTGTCGAGTTGAGTGGATGTTTGGTGGAAAGAGCTAGAGAGTCTGTGGATATGAGTGCTGGGAGAAACATCCACCACAGCGACACGCTGCAGTTCATTTCCATACGAGAGAATGCTGCAGCTAACCTTAAGGCATGATATCTGAGGACTGTGCGCGCTTTCACATGAGGTCTTATGACAACAGTACTCTTCAGAGAGGAAAACATCCTGGAGCCATTCCAAAGTCCTGTATGCAAAGAGAAAACTTATATAAACAACTTTTGTGCAAAAATAAAATTATTAAAAAAAAAATTATAATAATTATAATAAACTTATAAAATTATAAAAGTATTAGTTTATGAAAAAATGCACAAAAACACCATTTTAAAAATGTATATGAAATATATATTTTCCAAAACTTGCAAAAAATAAAAACCATTAAATAAAAAGCATTTAAAGCAGCATGTGGAATAACTGTAATCATAAACACAAAGTTATTATCCATTGGTGTGGATGCGAACATATTTATAGTCATCATTCTTGGTGTGAACAGGCCTTAAAGGGTTAGTTCACCCAAAAATGAAAATTAGCCCAGGTTTTACTCCTAGGTGTGTATGGATTTCTTCTTTTAGACGAATCCAATCGGGATTTATATTAGGAATGATCCTTGCTCAGCTATATAATAGCAGTAGGTGGATGTTTTCAACAGTCCAAAAGTAATCAAATAAAGCGCATCCATCCATAAGAAAATGTGCACTCACACAGCGAATCAATGCGTTTTTGTAAGAAAAATATCCATATTTAAAACGTTATAAACACTTTTCTCTCACTTCCGCTGTCTGATCAGGTGGATGACGTAGGACGCAGGTGTAGCATGTGCCGGTGATTAGTGACGCAGTAGCATGGAGGAGAGACAGCAAAACAAAACCAGTCAACAGTCACAAATTACAAGCACAAAATGAGGATTTGTAAAGAAATGTTGGAGGATTCCATATGAGCCAAGAGGAGACTGGTTTTCTCTTAAGTAAGGAAACTTTGCTTCCTTCGCTCCTGTAAATAAACTCGTGAAACTAGCATATCTCACCAGCGCGTGCGCTGAGCATACGTGCTGTGTCATCCGCCAGAACAGCTTCCGGTGTACAACAGTTAGCAGAAGTGAGAGAAAAGTGTTCATAATGTTTAAATATGGATATTTTCTTCCAAGAATCATTTAGTCACTACAGGAGGACTTTACCCACATCACGGCGCTGTGTGAGGCACTTTTTATTATGGATGGTTGCGCTTTATTTGTGTGGACTCTGCTATTCTTTAATATTGAAGACGATTTTTAGAACTATATATTTATAATTATCTTTATAGTTACTGTCCTTGGTGTGAACAGGCCTTAACACAGGCTGGATGTTCAGACTCACCTGATTATGACTCATTCTCCATGGTAATTGAAACAGGCTGACATACCTCTGCAAGACAAACCAATACCGATCAGTTTCATAAATGCATACATTTCCTCATATTACAGTGTAATCAGCTGACTACATTAGGAAGTATGCGAGTGTATATTAAGGAACAGTGCGTCTCGGTAAAGCTTCAGAGAAATCATTGAATTTTTAATATTGTCTAGTATCCCTCAAAAAATTCACAGAGTACTTTGGCATATATGAGGGGTGTGAAAGCTGAGTGTTGATGTACCGATGTTCGCCGGGCTGCTGTCTTTCTGCTCCTCAGAGTGCATATTGTTGCCTAGGAGATGATTCTGTGACTCACTCAGAGGTCTGGGGTTTGTCTGTCCATCAACAGTGCTGTTAACATAACCATTATGTGTCAGTCACAAAAGCTTACGGATGTTTTCACTGGCCTCCCCTTACATTACACTATACTATTAAAGACTATGTTTCTGGGAAAACAGATCTGGGCTTAAAAAAGGTTTGACATAGTGAAATGATCTGAAAGAGCTGAGGGGAAAAATAATCAGTTTAATTCGTCTTCATGACAAACTGCAAAATTATACTGTCTGTCATTCAAGTGACTAGTGGTATTGTTAACAAATGAGATTGTAATTACCATTTAATGACCTGGTGTTCAACATTGCCTTGCTCTGAGTCAGCGTTGACTAGGCGTGTAGGGAATGTGTAGCCGTCACCCAAACTAGAGGAAAAAAAACAGTTAACAGTTACCATAACCTGCCAAAAACATCTCATGAGAATGCTTATAAATTTAATATTAACATGAATTTAAAATGTGTTATTCACTGTCTTAATACACATTACTGCATTGAATTGTGAATGATTAATTAGTGTACCATTATTCCAAAGAAAAAGAGTTTAAGTTTTGTAATCTTTAATTGAAAAGCAGAGAATAACTCTTCCTCTTAAACACTGTAAAATCCCAAATGTAGTGCCCTATGAAATCAGTTTTATTTTTTCCCAAATTTGGTAAAACATTATTCCAAATTTTTTTTCCTTCCCGTTTTAATTTATCTGGGTTCTGTTTTTTCCTGTTTCAATGTGTCACAATTTTACAGCAATGTATTAAAATGCTTATAAAAATTAAAAATGTTATGGCCCTATAAAATACATTTTCAAATTCAGGTAAATTTTGACCAAATTCTGTGTTTTCCATTAATTTTCTGGATTCCAATTTAATGGTTTTATTAAATTTTAGTAATCAAATCCATCTCTAATTAAATGATTTAATTAAAAAATATTAACTTTTTTTTCTCAAAAATACAGTGTTGTGTATTTACATTTTACTGGTAAATAAATTCTGGCAAATAACTTTTCTGGTAAATATTCCTTAAACAATAATGTTTTAATACTTATTTTATTAGCAGTAGTAGAACTAACATTACATTAAGTAATATATTTCTGTCAAAGTTTCTTCAAATTAAACCGAACATTTATTTTGACGGGTTGCTGTGAAGACCTTTAGGTTTCTGTTTGTATATGATATGATGATAGTTTTTCTTAAAAGAAACGGTAAAATGCTCATGAAGCATGACTCTCAGAGCAGTTTTAGAGATCATGTTCATGTGTTCATGTACTCACATACTGAGGCGACAGAGGCTGCGCGCTACAGTGTGTGTGTAGTAAACAAAAGCACACGTCTGCGCCATTCATTCACACAAAGATACGCAGAACATGCGGAATTCATATAAAATGGTATTTTTGAGTCTTAATATTCAAAGACACTAGTCCCAGACCTGCCAACTTTGAAATTTTTTTTTTAATACCATCAGCGTGTTTACTGTAACTCTTTAGTTAATTTGTGCTATTTAGTTTTTTTATGCTATTTAAAAAAAACAAAACAAAACAAAAAAACTCCAGTACACTTCTGTATAGGGCTGGGCAATAAGAACAAAAATTTATATCTCTGTATTTTTTGGCTGATTTGTGGTATACGGTAGCCTATATCTCTCTGTATTTTGTATTTGGATTAAACAAATAAAGTGAATGTAAGCATGTAGGCATATATTATGCGCAAAAATGGTTAAAATCACATTACATTGTAACATTGCAATCTAAAAACAAAACAAAAAAAATATTCTTAAAGCAGAAGTTAAAGTTACTACTCTTCATCTTTTTCTGTAGCTTGTTTTGAATACTGCGCATGAACAGGGGCATCACTACATTTTTGCATTGTTTAGAGTGACAAATCATACCAGCGTACTTTGAGGTCAAAATGCGTAGCCGCTTCGCAAAATGCGTGCAGGTTGGCAGGTCTGTAGTCCAAATCTCGTTTTTATCTAGGTATTCTGACCTACTTTTGATTTATTCAATTTCATGACACTCCACGTTATACAGTAAATTCCATTTTTATGACTGGATTCCACATTTTCGCCCATGTTTTCCTCATCGTAGAAATCAGGGCCCTACAAATGATGCTTGATGGATGAGTTTTGTACCTGCTGTAAAGGGGCAAGCACCAACACTTCTTCTGGTCTCCGAACACCTGGGTGACATTCTTGCGGAAGCCCAGAGTGAAGCCATTTTTATCTGGGCCATTTCTGAACACCGGTGCCCTGAATGCCTCTAAACAGACGGATGAGAGATTAGAATATGGTCTGTTCCTGCTCTGCACGACACAAATGACACCCTTAACTTTAGAACAAGTAGAGCACAGAATGTTTTAACTTCATCTTAAAGCACAAAATAAATATTTTTCATAATCAAACTTCAACCAAAAAACCCCCCACAAACACACCCACAATCAACCCCCACATTCATTTACATTTCACTTCTATCAGCAAAGTTTTATTAGTTGTCTGAACATGTGACTTGCCAGTAAGAAACGATGATGAAAAATAGGTCAAAATATGGAACAAAGTGATAGGAGGACTAGAAGAACAAACAGTGACAGGAACGAGGGAATATCAATCTGGTCTGAAATTCTTTGAGGAAGTAATTAGAATCTAAATAAACAATAATTGTATTTACTAGACATTTCCTGCATTTCCTGAAAGAAACAGCAGAGTTCACAGTGTAGCAAAAGACAACCAACAACAATTTATTAATTTAAAAAAAAAAAGAACTTTAAGAAAAATAAGATGAAGAATAAGGAGGAGCAAATATTAATAACTTTTCAATAGTTGGAGATGATTTAAACTAAACGTATGAGGAGAAAGAGGAGGAAAGGAAGGAAAAGAAAGAGAAGTAGAAGAATAAGGAGACAAAGGAATCAAAGCCTCCTTTTAATCCTCCATTGCCTTATTCTTCTACTTCTCTCTTCTCCTTCCTTTTCTCTTCTAATACAACAAAAACAACATTTCAACCAAAAAAAGATGATAAGAAGGAAAAGGAGGAGATGAAAAAAAGCAAGCCACAATAACACTCGTACAGTTAGAAATGAAAAAAAAAAAAAAAAGCAGCAGCAAGTATTAACAACATCTTACCTATAGTGGTTCTGTTTTTTCCCACGAGCCACAGGTGGTAGCTGAAGAGTGACAGGATACTGATGAAGAACATGCCCGCCACAAAGAACAGGAACAACACGTGGAACTTTGCATGAGTGTCTGGCAGGTGATTCTGTTGAGCAAGAAAGCAGAACATGAGAAGTTGACCAGAAAAAGGAGTGTTTTTTTGGGATAGGTTCAGAAAATATTCCAGTGTAGTTGGCAACATTTCATTAAACTACAAAGGCATATTTAGGCAAGAGCCTCACTCACTGGGCCATCTGTAAGGCTGCTCTAATAAGCATTTTACAAATGACAGCTGATTTCTTTAAAGGTAAGGTGTGTAATTTCTGTACCACTAGCATCGCAAAAAATGTTTCCCAGATTCTTTCCCATTTGCGTTGTTCCCACATTCCCATCCCAAACACACCACTGGTTGAGCCAGTGCTGCTATCAAACTACAGGGCAAAAAAATTACACACATTACCTTTAATATCTTCAGATGTCCAAAACTGTTTACTGGCATCAGATGTAGTTGTAGAGCTCAAGAAAACCTGTTGAACTAACAGCCTCAACACTAACATCCATGTCTGGTAAGAACTGACTAAAATGCATCTATATATGCAATATGCTAAACTCCACTCTTTATTGTAACACTGCGGTTTATTTTGAACAGTAAGAGAATACAAAGCAAAATGAGTCAACGGTGCAACACAAAACCAACGCCCACAGTCACAACAGTGCAAAGCAAGGGTGAGTGGTTTACCTCCGGACAATGCTCTATAGCCCTCCGTCTGCAAAGTTCAGACAAAGTGTTAAAAACACAGACAGAATGTTAGAAGCAGACACATCCCTTTTTTTTTCCTTCTTTCTGTGTCTCAAGACTTGACACGCACACACAAAGATCATTGCATGGCATTTACGAAGTTAAATGTTTTAGTAAAAATATATGGAGGAAAATATATAATAATATATTAGTGAATATAAATGAAAAAATGCAGCATCCACTGCAATTCAAAAGGCTGGTTTTGGTATGATTTTTAATATTTTTGGTCTCAACTCAAAACTTATTTTATTTATTATATATATTCAACAAATTGTAATAAGAAATACAATAAAAATAGCAAAATTGTAAAAATATTATTACTATTTAAATAACTTATATTTTGATATATTTTATTCCTGTGATGGCAAAGCTGAATTTTCAGCATCATTACTCCAGTCTTAAGTGTCACGTTATTCTTCAGAAATCATTCTAATATGCTAATTTTGTGCTCAAGAAACATTTATCATTATTACCCATGTTAAAAAATGTTGTGCTGCACAATTTTATTTATTTTTTTAGGATTCTTTGATAAACAGAAAGTTTTATATGAAATAGAAATCTTTATACTCAGTCTTTATATTTGCCCCTTAATTTAAACTCAAATCAATATTTATTTATTTATTTATTTATTTATTTATTTAGTGTGTAGCTGTGTAATAAGTAGGATATAGTAAGCTAAATAAATCCAAAATCCTCTCCCTGATGTCATTATTTTGTGATAATGACCACCTGACTGTACATAAGCCTTCACATAATTCTTTAGGCTATCCGCAGTTCATTTTCATGCAGACAGGAGAACAGATTAATGGAAAGACAAGCTGAAGTTGACTCTCTGAAATAGCAGAAGGTGAGAAGCGAGAAGTGTGATAAATGAAAGGAATCAGATGTCTTTGTGTGAATGTGTGGACTTACTGTCCAGAACTTGATAAAGTACTGCAAAACTGTGGCGGCGATGTAGACGCAGTACAGCATAGAGTACGCCAGGAACAGCACAAAGAACTTATAGTTGGAGAATCCAACACAGTTATTAACCCTTGAAGAACACAGAAAAACACAGCGTTACAAGCTTCATAGCAGCTAAAGCACTTAAGACTGATTACAATCCAACTTCAGATTACAAACTGAACACATCCCCAGATGTACGTACCATGGACAGTGGTGATCCATTTTCAGGACGCATCTGGGAAAAACAAAAAGGATCAAAATACATTTTGTGCAAATCCAACACAAGGAAGGCAACTGTGTTTTCTGAATGGACTCACCTGTCGCAGGTGGAGCAGTGATGACATCTGTCCGGTTTGATCAACTGACAGCGGTCACAGTACCGGATAGCTGAGGAGGACAGAGGACTCATTCAAAAAACTGAACATTGTGTCACTAGTATAGACATGGATAGATACACAACTGTTCAAATGTTTGAGATCAGTAAAATTATTATTATTATTTTTTTTTTACAGAAGATGCTTTTATTCAGCAATGATGCATTAAATTGATCAAGTGACAGTATGTATATATACTATATATAATTTTTTTAAAGCTGTTCTTCAGGACTTTCTATTAATCAAAGAATCCTGTGATGATAATATCACAGCTGCAACAAAAATATTAAGCAGCACAACTGTTTTCAACAGTGCCAACTATTAAAGAAAATTCTTCTAGAGCACCAAATCAACATATTAGAATTATTTCTGAAGGATCATCTGACACTGAAGACAGGAGTAATGATGCTGAAAATTCAGCTTTGCATTACAGAAATAAATTATATTTATAATAGAGGAGGAAATAGAAAAACAGTTGTTTTAAATTGTAATATTTCACCATATTACAGTTTTTGTTCCATTTTTGGTTAAATAAATGCAGCGGTTGTGGTGATAGCCTTTTAGAAACATTAACAAAATCTTACTGACCTCAAACTGTTGAATGGTAGTGTATAAGTCAAAGACAGCCAATCACAATTCAGTATGCAAATAAAAAAAAAATGTTTATCATTTAATGCTTTTTAATTTTTATATTACATAAGTTATCACCATAACAGTTTGAGTAGAAAAAGTTGATGCAAACTTTAATTGAAACATTTTGTGTTATAAGTTATGTTTTAAATATACTTTCAAAAGGTACACAAAAGTATTAGTGGTTGGGGCTGAATTAACTGTAGAAGAACATTATAAAAAAAGAAGAATGGGGGATTTCAATGCCAATGTAAGTTCTTAAGCTTACCCCCAGATCCTGTGCGTGTATATACAGGCAAATTTCTGGCCACTCTCTTCAGGATTTCCTGCTGGGCCTCTGGAAACTCCTCTTTCTCATACAGCTCTTTGTCTGCTTTAGGGAGACAGAACTAAGAGAGACAACAGGATGTTATATGGAGATGAGTATGAGAATAGACCAATGTGAATCTTCATATGCAACTAAATTCAACCAGATATTCTCATTTTTAACAAAGACACTTTTAGTATCATTTTTGCCCTCTTTATTGACAAGATGACAGTGACATGATGAAATTCTGTGAGCCGGACTTGTTTAAGCATGTGTGCCAACTACTAAGCCACAACTCACTTCCCACAGGCAGTTTCTTTTTACATCTATCTTCCTCTTCTCTGTCATTATATTCTGTGGTAATAAAACTACAGAGCAGCCAGAGTTTAAAGCCTCCTGCTGCTGCTTCTGCTGCTCCTCCAGATGTGAGGAACATTACAGAGCCTGAAGCCAAACACATCCACATTACAGTATGATAAATATTTTGCTCCCACACAGCACAGGTGGAATGAGAACCTGAGAGCCTAGCAATAAGACATCATTAACAAGATCTAGACCAGTGCAGTACTGTTTTAGTAAAATTTAAATACTATTATATTTATTTTATGCCTTTTATTTTATATTCTCAGTTTATTTTATTTCAGTTTGTTTTAATAATTTTTATTTTATTTTTTTCTATTTAGTTTTAATTTATTTACTATTTCAGTTTTAGTAATTTTAGTACTTTTGAATATCTGCTAGTTTCCAAAGCAACAGTTCCTATTTTTTATTATTGATTTTACTTTATCATCCAATAGTTATATTTTATTTTAGCTTTATTTTGATTTTAACAGTTTTATTTTTAGTTAACAATAACACAGGTCAGAATCTAAACATGTCTGTTCTGAAAAAACAATGCTATGCAAATAATACAGTGCCTAATAATTAAAATAACTATAACAATAGCCATTTAAGTTGGTGTATCTATTAATTCATGTGTTACTTGGTAGAGGTTAGACAGATGCACAGATGTACAACTTGCCCACATTCTCAGAAAACAGCAACAGTACTAGACTAAGTAAAATAAAATATGGCTCAGACTATATTAAACATTAAATATGTAAATAAAGGAACAAGATCAGAGAGATAAATAGAGAGAAAGAGTACCTCTTTTGAGGGGCTGGCAGGCTTGGAAATGATGGTCTTCCAGTAAGACCAAATGAACATGAAGAAAAAGACGTGAAACACTATCAGATAAATAACTGCAAGAAAAACAGCACGAGGGGAATTTTAGTAAAACAAATCAGAAATCATACTTACTTAATAACAGAATAATAGCTGTTACTTCATAATCTAAATGGGTTGTTTTGTTCATTCTGGTGTGACAAAACGTGATTAAGAGAACAGCAGCAGGCCAGATTAGCTAAGGGAAAGATTTGTTAACAGTTTTTGCAATACTGTGTGCTTGGTTACACTGGAGATCCTCTTACCTTGCTCCTCTGTGTTGGCGATTGTGTCTGCAGAGAGAAAGAAGCAAAGGTCTATCAGCAATCCCATCAAGAACAACTGGCACAATTCACAAAGCCATCTGCTGAGTGCTGGGATACCACTAATTCTCTCTCAGCACCCTTCCAGTTCCCATCAGCCCAGTAAGGCCAGAGCGCCGGGCGACTGGTACTGCCATCTGGTCAGAAAGAGCCTTGTGTCCATCACGGATGGAATACCCTGGTTGTCATGACGACTCAACAAGTGACTGACAGATGCATGCCATGATGGCACAGTCAGCGAAATCTCTGACAGTAGGAGTCAGTTTTCAAAATAGATTTTTTTAATAGATAAATATTTGTTTTCATTATAAATTCATTTTTATTTTATTAAACATTTAAATAAGTGTTTAAATATTTATTTTAATAATCTTTTATGAGAGTTTGTCATTGATGTTCCAACACTTGCTTCATTTGTGAAATTAAAAATAGAAATTTTACTTGCTACTCTTTTGTAAATTAAATATTATTTTAACTATTATTAACTATATTTTATTAAATATTTCAATAAATTACTAAATATTTAATTTAATAATTAAAAAGTACTTTCAAAGTCAAAATATGTAGGATGTTTCAATGTATGCATCATATATAAAGATTTTTATTTTCCTTTATTTTTTCAACTTTATATTAAGTCTCACTGGTGTTAGATTGTACTAATCTATGATTTATTACTGCTTAAATTAATCTTTTATGAGAGTTTTTCCACTCATGTCACAACCCTTGTTTCATTTGTTAAATAAAATAAGAAATAGAACAAAAAAAAAAAAAACTAAAGTCAATTTGAACTTTTCCTTTCAACTCTCATAGGTCACCACGAGTTCATCATGTCAAAGATTTAAAAGACTCTACAAACCTTCACAGCAAAAAGGAGGGGGAATCAATAAGGAAGGATTCATAATATATCACAGCACTTTACTAGGGTAATAAATGGTCCCCAACACACAAAGAAATGAGTATTTTTAGACACCGATGAGGAAGTAATAACTGGGTGGAACTGCAGTGAGTACAGAGCTCACTGTGAAGTGGTTAACAACATCTCAAGTTATACACTTCAACAGCACAGATGTTTACGCTCATTCACGTTTCACACTTTATATCTAAAAAATAAATAATACAAAAATACAAAAATGATAACAGAATTTTCATTTATGAGTTTATTATCAGAAGAAAAAACTGCATTATGACAATGGGATTTTAAAAATCATAAATATTCCATATAATAAATCTGATCAAGTAACGTTAATGAGATAATCTGCATATAAGATAACTATACATTTTCAGGACAGTATAGCATATCACACTGCTAGACATGAACAACTAACGTTACTCTTCTGACTAATGAAAAGTTTATTAGTCATATTATATCTTCCTGACACACGTACTTTGCTGTATAATCTGCGTTCAGTCTGAAATGAGACTATTATTGAAAATAAATAATATTCTCACGTTCTTTTCAGTGAGAAAGCTTCTTATATCTGCTCTTTAATTATCATGCGTCTCAGTCAGTTTAACAGCTGGGCTTAGCTATCGCTCGAGCTTGAACCTGCCCTGCAAACAGTAATTGATATCAAAACACAAGTTCATAAACAATTCATGACATTCGACATTAACTATGCACAAATAGGAGTACAATACCGAGAAACTGAGCGGAATTTCGATACATATCTGGTACCAGTCAGTTACTGACACTTCCTGCCCAAACCACTGCAACAACTAACCAGCAACTTTTATCTGCTGTGCTGCATTCAGCCAAGACACTTACATATACAGAGCTCCACCACGTACGCGTAGTAGGACCAGCACACGACCAGGTTGATGAAAATCACAGGTATCCAGGATAAACCCCGTTGACAGCATCTTACCGCATGAGAGGGCGCCATCTTTAATCCGACCCTCGGAAAGGGTGTCGGTGACGTCACGGCACGAGTGTCGTCCGATCTATGCGCGCGGACAAAAACAAAGAGCTACTTCACAGCAGAAGCACTTTAATTCCCCATTATCGAACAATTGCTCTCCAATGTACTCTTTTTAAATTAATAATACAATACACGTACAGTTTTATTCGATTATGTAGCTCTGTGTGATAAATGAACATTAAAGGAACAGTACACGCTAAATTAAATAAGCGTTCATTGCTATTCTGCTTTACATCTTATCAGACTTAACTATTTTTTCTTGTCAAAATGTTTTAAATATATGCCAAATATATTTTGTA
Organism: Cyprinus carpio; assembly: GCF_018340385.1. Classification (NCBI taxonomy): domain Eukaryota; kingdom Metazoa; phylum Chordata; class Actinopteri; order Cypriniformes; family Cyprinidae; genus Cyprinus; species Cyprinus carpio. The sequence goes on along the minus strand of NC_056606.1, from coordinate 16,836,439 downwards.
CACTGCGAAGCTCAATGAAAGGGTAAAGAAACTAAATTTCAAATCTTACAGTCATTTCATTGTTAATGAATTAACAATGTTTATTTTGTTGTTTTATATATATATATATATATATATATATATATATATATATAATATATATATATATATATATATAATATATATATATATATATATATATATATATATATATATAACATAAAAACTGATATTTAACTTGCAATTCGGCATTACGTCAGCAGAGGGAAGCAGCGCAGTAGTTTAAGCGTCACTTTTGGTCTTGCGTTGAGACAGTGAAGAGGTGAGAGGACTTGACCTAGGGACGGAAAATAAATCATTATTACAGTCTGGGTGGATTTGAATCATCCAGCTAGGTTTATTCTAGTTAATGAGTTAGACTGGATGTCCCAGATGTCACCTTCATTAATGTGCTACTTTGCATTTGCGCATAATTTGATTCATTGTCAGACAGTTTGCTGGCTTGGTGGGATGGATGGTAAGTCGGTTTATTTGTGAGCTTTAATAGATTCGTTTTCCACCCCATGCCCTGTCCTGCTAGGTATCTGCAATATTGTTGCCAGATGTGTTTCATTTCTCTATTCTGTAGAGAACAGACCTCTCTGGTCCTCTCTCTCCATCTTTGCTCTTCTCCTCAGGAGGTTTCAGAAGTGAGTTCGTCAGAGAACATGCAACAAAGAACAAATTGTCTGTTCACGTGTGATAAGGAGATCTTGTGCTGCGCCTGATTTAGAACTCTTGCTCTTGATAAAATACTCTCTCTCACACACACACAGACAGACTCACTGTTTTTGTGCGCTGCAATTTAAATATTGATATAATAAGTCCCTTTTTAAGCAGTTATAATCAGCAGGGATTCATTTCAAATGATAAAATTAAAAACAGTCTTGAGCCTCTAATGATTGTATAATGGGATTAAGCGTTTATATTTAAACACCTGACTGATATATCAGTAGTTTTAGCTATAAATGAAGTAAAACGTGCTTGCACTATACTTAATGCTTGGGCCTTTTTAGGAAATCTAAACTCACTCATTCAAAATTCAGAAATTCTCATTCATCTAAATTAGTTTTCTTGCACTGGGTGGCCATGCTGTGAACTTTGATATAGGCTACTGATCAAATTGGTGTAAAGTCAATGGAGCACAGCAGTCACGTGCTGTTACGTTACAGTCGGCACGAACTGAAAAAAAAAATTAAATGCTAATTTTTTATTTTATTGTGAACAATTCATCCACTGACATAGTGTTTATTGAATGAATAGTTCACCCAAAATTGATTATCACCAGTTGATCCTCTGCAGTGAATGGGTGCCGTCAGAACAAGAATTCAGACAGCTGATAAAAGTATGACTTCAGTCCATCACTCAATGCCCTCTCAAGGGAAAAGCTGCATGTTTGTAATAAACATTCAGCACATTATTGATTTTAACTTCAAACCATTGTTTCCATCTAAAATACAAGTCCTTGGACCAGTGAAAAAGTTGCCTCATCTGAATCAGGAGTAAAATATGCACAGATCAAGTACTGTTTACTTGTGGATTATTCAGATGTTTTTATTAGCCATATGCTCTCATTCTGACGGCACCCATTCACTGCAGAGGATCAATTGGTTAGCAAGTGATATGATGTTAAATTTCATGTTCCGATGAAAACTCATCTACACCTTGGATGGCCTTGGAAAGTGACAAAATTTTCAGCAATTTTTCATTTTTGGGTAAACTATTCCATGAAAAATTTAATATCTGTATCTTCCAGTAGAATAGCAGACTTCTTCCTGGTAACATACAGTATATGCCGGACTTCTCTATTCATTTGTGTTCACTTAAACCATGCCATTTAGATCTGCCTTCATCCAATCAACAAACGATAGATAGAACCAAGTCTCCATTCTACATTTTTTTACTTAATCTGTTTCAGATTTCTCTTATCTGTAATCTGTTTCACTCTGATGTACGTCAGAATAGATGATACACAATTGAATGATTTTTGAGGCTCCTCTAATAGTAGAAAAATAAACTTGAACCGAACTGACAAATGTTTTAAGAAGATTATTCAATTAGGTGGCACATTCGTGGGTGGTTTATCTCTTTCAGCATTTGTTCTAGCCTATCACTCTTTTTTCATAACTATTTGTGTGTTTGTGTCTCAGCACAGAGAAATGTGTTGTTCTGTCTGGCGATTTGCCCCTGTTTAGTGAGCCCCAATGAAAGCATTCATTGTTTCGATGGGGTGAAGGAAGGAGGAAAGCGGCCTGTTTTAAAAGAGAGAATACTGAGCAGATAAGGACCGAAAAGGAGATGTACATAGACAGAAGCAGACCGTGTCATGCACCTAACTACTTTTGAGGGGAAACCAGTGGCAGTCCTGGCTCCTGCCAGTAAAATCAGACTAAAATCAAACTAAAAATGCATGAAATTGAAAATCTTTAGAAGTTTCTATTTTCTCCATTTTCATATTCCATTGTCATCATTTGTAAGGACAAAAGCGACTGTTAAATGACTAAATGTCTGCTAAATGACTAATTGTGTCATGTATTTCTGAAAATGTAATGCTTCTTTTGCCTAGAATTATGCAACATATCATACTTTATTTATTTATTTATTTATTTATTTGTAATGTGCATATAAAATCCACTTTGCTGAAAACTCATGATATACATCAACAAAATGGATGTGCGAAAAAAGAGAGATGGGTGTGATATGTAATCTCATACATAAATGGAAAAAAGAAACAAATGGGGAGAGAACTACTTAGAAAAATGGGCTGACCATGAAAGACAGCAAGGGGCAGAAAGATGCAGAGATGGGGATGGATACTGGAAGGGAAAGATGGGTCAGATTAATGACGAGAGGAATGCTGATAAAAATGAGTTCTAATGACTGGAATACTTGTGTCAATAAGACCCTAGAGAAATACGTGTGACACTGCTAAGGAAAAGGAGAAACTACAAGCACATAATGTAGAGCGTGTACTTATGTCCTACAGGAATTATGTTTGTGTGTGTGTGGGGGGGGGGGGGGGGGTGATTGTGGGTGGTTGAGTGGGAGTGGCAGAAGGAGAGAAGGAAGACTGTTAGAGAAAGACAGTGCATGTGAGATGATAAGAGATGGGGAAAGTGAAGGAAATTATGTGGAGAACGTTTAAGACTTGACAATTCATTGCAATCATAGCTATATTAATTACAAAATTTCAACACCCCTTCAATATATCCTCCCTCTGATGAACATAAATTCAATACACAGGCTTGGAGTGGTAACATTCCAATCAGATTGATATTTTGAGTGGCTTGTTTGTAAATCTATCCCAGCAGCGATGCCGTAAACAAAGTCAGTTGCTGCCCGTGTTGTCCTTTGTTCCATATGCAGCAGTGATGCTGATATGAAGAGAACTCGTTCACGAATAGGAAGGATAAATCTGGATGAGTAACTGGAATGTGAGAGATGGGAACACTTAGTTGGATGAAAACAGGGAGTGGACAGGGAGAGAGAGAAAGAAAGAAAGAAAGAAAGAGGGTAGGATGATGACAGCCCCTGGCTCCGCTCCATTGCTGACGAAAGCTGCTTAGACCCTCAGTTGCCATGGTGACCAGCTGGAGCAGCCAGAGGAGAGGAGCAGAGAGAAAGAGAGGGAGAGGGAGGGCGGAGGCTAGGGAGGGAGGACCAGCAGAGAGAGAAAGAGGGAGCGCTTAAAAAAGAGCAATAGACAGATGGAGGGAAAGAGAGTGGAGACGGAGATAGATGCACATTGCTAGCAAAAACAGTCTACAGAGAAATAAAAGGGAAAAGGTAATATTTATTTATTTATTCTCATTAGAGTTGTATTTCATTCATCTGAGCTTGAGGTTACAAAGAGAGAGCGTGTGAGTGTAGACCGAGACGTCGAGACGAAGGTAAAGACACACTGCAGTGGAGCTGGAATATGGATGCACAGTCTGAGAGCTGTGAACCACCGCCATGTGACCCTCAGCCTCCAGGTAAAATCAGAAAAGCCTTCAAACTGTTCAGCAAGCGGAAACCTGGGAGCAGTGTTGCTAGCATCTTCTCCATACGTGGGAAAGGAGATGGCCCTAAATCACCGCCATCAAGGAGCAAAACCCTGGATGTATTAAATGAGCCTACTGCCCCAGAAGCAGAGGCAGAGCAGGTGGATCTTGACCAGGAGGATGAGAGTCAACAGGATGATGCTCCAATGGAGGAGTTCACAGGTAGGAACATGAATTCAGAAACTACTCCTACGAGGCAGTCCATCTCTTCCCTCACCTCTGCTAAGTCTCTGAGCTTCCTAAATATGCTTCGCAAAGGCAGACGGGGACTGACGGGAGAACGGCAAGCTCAGACTGAGTCTCAGAGGCCCGGGCGGCAACGGAAGGGCCTGAAGGGATTGTTTGGTACAGTGCGCTGGCGTGGTAAGGAGAAAGAGGATGATGAGGAGGCTGAACCTGGCCCTCCCCTTCTAGCTTCCCGCTCCAACAGTGTTGAGATTATAAAGGAGAGTCTCACGCTGACACCCGGGCCTCCACCTCGCTCTGTGGAGGGAACAGAGGAAAAGCCTACACCGCAGGAGGGCCCTACTTCATCTGAAGTTTCTGCAAAGGTGAGCGGGGCAAGCAAACCTCCAGCAAATGAACGCTTGAGCACACTGCTCGGAGATATCTCATCAATTTTAAGCTTTGATTCACTGACAGCATGTGGAGATATTGTAGCAGACGTAGAGGCAGAATGGGTCAAAGCTAGCAGTCGAATGGAGGGAGCACCTAGCACACTGAAAGTGGATAATTCAGAGAAGACTTCATCTTCTACGACTTCTACCAGATCAAAGCCTAGCCCTTCGCCTACTTCTACTCTCAGCCCAACCACCTCCTCCAAACCTTCCCCTACTTTAGCAACCAAACCCACCCCGTCGCCTACCACCACCAAACCTATTCCCAGCCCTTTGACAAAACATGCAGTTACCTCAACACCCTCTCCGGTGACCAAAATGTCACCATCTACGCCTACTGGCCCTATTATCCTTTCCCCGACATCCAGCCCTCTCTCCAAACCCACCCCTATGCCATCAGCTATGCCTATAACCCAGCCTACCCCAACACCAACACCTATCCAAACACCTCAAGCCATGGCAACTGCAACAACTACTCCAGTTACCCCAACCCCTACATCAGCCACCATTACACAGCCTGCCCTAAGCCCTATATCAAGCCCCACAACCAAATCTACCACTTCCCCAGCTAAACCTGCCCTGTCCCCTAAATCCAGCCCTGAAATCAAGCCAGACACAATAGCTAGCTCCACAGCTGCCCCAATGATCAAACCTATCCCAAGCTTTACACCCATTCCTCTGTCGATCTCAACCCCTCCATCTGAAACCTCACCCTCACCCACAATTAGTTCTACCACTGAACCTGCTGAAGTTCCTAAAACTGAACCTGCCCCAACCATTGTACCTAAACCTACCCAAGCCCCAACTCCTGCAACAAAACCCACTCCGAGCATTACCAATGAATCCAAACATACTACGTCTACCTCTGCGACCAAATACACCCCTTATCCACCACCTTTTGGAAAATCTACCCCAGCCCCTGCACCAACACCAAGACCAAAACTTGTAACAACGTTTGGATTATCGACAAGCCGAAACACTGCTCCTATTGCCAAGCTTGAGACAAAACAACCCACAGGACAAACTTCAAAATCTAGTACCCAATCTGGCACAGCATCTTCAAGGAAAGCCTCCATCTCTGAACTGACTGCTCCTGTTGCTAAACCCCCTGTTCTTACCTCTTCCTCTGCCACCGCAAAATCACCCACAGTTACTTCTGCACCACAAGTTCCTGTCCTGAAGTCTCCATCTGGTATTACTCCATCCTTCATTTCTTCAAAAAGATCAAATGATGATGCCAGGATAGATTTAAGGGAGGACCTGGTAAGACATGAAGGAACTGACAATAGAGACTCATTGGCTACTCAAAGCATCAGCAAGGCAGTGAAAAGGGGCCCTGCAACGAAGCCTGCAACTCTGAGTAAGATCCCTATTAGTGGTGGAGGCAGACCTCCTAAGCTGCATCATCGTGATTCCCAGCCCAATGGAGATGAGGACCACTCCAATCTACCAACACCAGTACATGAAGAGGAGAGCCCATTCACTCTCTCACGGGAAAGCAGCAGCAAGGAGGCCCTCAGTGATGTCTCCACAGGATCAGGGGCTATCACCCCAAGCCAAGAAGACATTTTTGATGGAAAACTTGGTCTCCAGACATCAGCACGTCCTGCAGCTGGTGCCACAAGCTTAAACCGGGAGTCCAAGATCCCAATCAAACATGGATCTACTGCAACCTACCATTCTGTACAGGGGAGGGCAGAAGCCACACGTTCCAAGATACCGGTGTCCAAAATGCCCATTCGTCGGACCAGCAATAAGCCTGCACCAACAGCTACAGCTGCCGTCACCCGAAAATAATTGATATACTAATTCTGTCTATGGCAAAATCCTGAAACATTCCACTGGCAACAGTTTTCTCAAGATTTACTTTTTGATATTCGATCAGGCATCACTGCGCCTGGTTTACGCCTTTTTTGCAGCACAAGAACAACTATATTGTTACCGTTATTTGAACTAATTTACACACTGGTGTCAATCACACAATTCTTTTATCAGCTGGGTGTTTTTATTCACATCACTCTTGAACACACTGATACTGTGGATTCAACTCTGTGTGCGACCAGGAACAGACAGCACATGCACAGGCCCTGTCTAAGTGATCCCTATGGCAACCAAACATGCAAATTAAATGGCAGGCACTAAAGCACAAGAGCCCTCACCTGGAATCCAAAGCCATGTAGACCTTCTCTGAAGAAACAAGCAATGTATCCGGCCATTATCTCTGGCATCGTAATAGTCCATAATGGTCTTTTGTGGTAATTAAAAGCCTCAGAGAAGAAACAATCAATTCAACACTGAGTCTTATGGTTTTCATCCAGGTTTACAACACCAGAGGAGCCCAGTATCATCACAAAGGTGCTTTTTTCTTATCATCCTGCCTGCCACACAGGAATAAAAAAATGTTTTGTTACAGAGCAATGGAGGGATCTTTGTAGCCTTTGTTACTTGGCCTTCTTTTTTAGAATTTTTTGTCTGGTGTCTTTTTCCAGTTTTTTTTTTTTTTTCATTTTCAAGTGAACTTTGTGGATCAATGTTAGTCTTCTTGGAGCTCCCTTGTATAGTATGCAAACAAACAGAATCTCCTACCTGTACAGTTTATGCCAAGACAGGATATTCCACAGAATCTTTTGAATGTATGTAGCAGAACGCATGCCCTACTTTTTCAACAAGATAAGCCATCTCACTCCTTTTCCTCTCCCAACCGATGTCCTTTTCTCACTGTTTTTTTTTAAACACTGTGTTAAGTCACACAGTGCCTGTCAGCTGTAACAAATGTATGTAACATGTCATCAAAGAACAATGAGGCATATGGATCTAACTCCGTGGATTTTTTTCTGCCTGCACTGAACATTGTGTAAGACTGCATTAAAGAAGGCTATGGACAGTAGAGGTGATGTTTCACAGGCAGTTGGTATTATAGGTAAGCTAAGACTTTCATGGATGACAGTGATGTTATGTTTATCTTTTTTGTTTTTTGAAGTTGCCATCACATGCACATATTTAACAGAGGACTATTTTTTGTGTGTATGACTGTGTGTATGTGAATGAGTGGGTGTGATTATCTTAATGTCACAATGTTTCCTATTTAATCAATAAAATGTGATTATACCTAGAATGATTGCAGGTTGCTTTATGATATGGGACAGAATTACAATAATTCTGTCCTATGATTGCATAGGACAGAATTAGGTTGTGAGAGACTGACTGTGTCCTCTGTAGTGACATTATGTAACCAGGTTACTCTTTGGTTCAAGGACAGACAGTAGAAGTGGAACCCTACAGAGCTTTCCACTATAAAGTCCCAGCCCCCCCAACCCCCAGGTTCCTCTGCAGTGCCATGCTGTTTGGTCTGAAAAACCCACTGACCTGAATACCAAACCTCATGAATGTCAGCATTCCCTGGTCAGTGAGCTGTAAGAAAAAATGCTATAGAATTCCCGCCACGCAACCATGCAGCTGCTGCATGCAAATGAAGCATTTCTAATGGGTTACGTTGTCTACGAGGACACAGATATTTAAATGCGGAAGGCTCTGGATCATCATCAACCTTTATAAAATATAACTGAGCGAATGAATGAAGGCTAAAATGGAGGAACAGTGGTGCACAGAGAGAGAATGAGAATGAGACAGAGAGGGATTGTGGTACAGATGGAGAGAGAGAACAAGGAAGGGGAGGGTCGGAAAAAAGAAAGCCTTTTCGGTTCCATCACAGCTGTGCTTATTGATGGTCGTGACATAGCAAGAAATGCTAAAAACAGTGCACAGGGATCTCATTTTCTCATGTTCTTCCATTTTTAGCTACAGCCATTTTAACTCCTAGTATTGTAATCAAGTTAACAGTAGCTGATGCTTAAAGGGATCGAGATCAGGCATTAATATCCATCACGGGGGAAACAAGAGGTAGAGGGGGTTGCAGTTTTCCCATAAGGAAAAAGAAAAACAAAGGATGGATATTTACAGACAGAACTCCTCAAAGAGACACAGCACAAACAAGGCTCTGTTGTCCAAATCAGAGCCCAGGGCAGTGGGACTGTTTAAATAGAAAAACACGAGGACTTCACCACTTCACAGGGTGATTAGTCAAAGAGCAGCCCACTGTTAATGGAAACCGTCCCTTGCTTATGGATCTGCCACCCCCCTGGGATCTGAAGAAGATGAAAGCCTTACGCACTAACTCGTCTGTTGCATGTGCTGCACCAAACACCACAAGTAATGATGATCGCATCGCCTCAATTTCAAAATTTGAAGGGAATCATTGAAGCAAAAAATGTCAAACGCAGCCTGCAGTCTAATCTAGGGCGGCAAAAAATGAATACGATTGAACAGTGCAGGGAGATGTGCGAAAGATAAATCCTGCATGAGGGTCCTATTTTGAGCCTTAGTTACACAGCATTGTCTAAATCTAATGTAATATAATGCAGCCAAGCAAGACTTTACCAGAGGTGATCCTCCCCTCAAGCAGATGGCACTAAATGACAGCGGAATTACTAGCCATATTCACAATTACACGCGCAGACAAACACAATTGTTTAATGCAGCGGCTGATGTCACAACGAATAGGATCAAAATGCGATTTAATATTACCTGCATAAGCTTTTAGTTTGTGCATCCAAACATGAGTTTAACACTAGAATCTTTTAATGTTTTGAAACATGAAACTTGGAAAAAATGTCTGAAAGCAAAGGCTTATTTAAACTATGTTTCCTGATATTAAATACCCTTCGGCTTACGTTATTTCTACAGAACAAATGCGCCATTATGAGCAGGATGGATAGTCATAAACTCTCCAGATACTTTAAAAAAGGTCGTGACAACAGAATGCTTGCGTCTTATTCCCTATCAGTGTATATAACCACCCCTGGTGAAAAGATGTTCTCTGTTAGGAGATGTTTGGCTAATTATAAATGCTCCACTGAAAAAAAAAACGTCGCTATGGCAACCTCACTAGGTCAGCCAATGGGGGGCTGCCAAGAGGAGGGGTGTGGTGAGGAGGCAAGGAGTTCTAAAATGGACTCTCACATTACACATGTAATACAATTTATCTGTTCAAAATGAACTATAGCATGTAGCATGTGGTAGCATATGTGACAGATGGGCTGTATTGAACATGCTGGCTGAAATGAATTAATTGAATCACGCTTGATCACATGTTTTTGGATAAATGGGAGGTGAGAGGGTGTGAGCAAAATGTGTTCATGTTTCAGGGCCTGCATGTCTCATTTTGTAGCCATGTTCTGCAGCTATTCATCACAAAGAACAAATATAAACAAACATTCACCTAAACATTGAAAGACAACAAAATCAGTCATCATTTTCGCAATACAGACAAATGAAAAAATGTATTTGCTTTACTCATACATATGATTTTATTATGCTTCACATTTTAAATGACCTAAAAACATGCTTACAATAAAAATATTGCTTTTATCTAAAAAACACTGAATGGTTTAAAAGAAATACTGATAAACGCTAAATATAAAAGATATATTTTAAATAAGTACTTTGTTATTATGATCTATATAATGTTTTGTTTACTGAATGAAAGCTGAAAAAACAGTTTAGTCTCAAAGTGCACATCAGCATTGATCTACTGGTTGGCAAACTAAAAGTAATTCATTTCGCAGCCTAAATTGTTGGTGAAAATGTGTAAGTGTTTACCAGAAAAGATGCCCTGTGATTTATATGGGACTAAATGACTGCACGGATGATGAAGATAATTTGGTCTTCAAAGATCAGTGGTTCTTAACTGGTATAAAGGCATGGGAAAAAAAACAATGCAAATTAAATGCAATTACTCTTAAAACAGCACATCATTTGGATGGTAAAATAAAAAGGCTTATGAAAAAACACATCTCATATCATTTGTTATTGAGGTCAAAATCTGCATGTCTGAAAATCTGGTTCCTGAAGCAAAACCACTTGAGAACAGTGTTGGACAGTAACTAGTTACTAGTAACGCATTGCAGTAATAATATGTTTCCTAGTAACTACAAGTGTAACTAATTACTAATAAAATTTAAGTAATAATATTACAGTTACCATCCAAAGAATGGCTAGTTACTAGTTACAATGGCTAGTTACTTTTGTCACAATCTAATAATTTGAAGTTCAAAAATTCAGTCACCCCTATTAATTTTAATAATCATTGTCGTGCATGGAGAAAGAATAGACACAAACATCAATGTTACATGTAAATTGTGTAGTGGTACTTTGACTTTGTCTACTGCGAATCTCAACATGTTTGGTTGGTTCTACCTGCTTGAGCCCTGTTACAGATTTTACTACGTTGCTGCTTTATTAAATAACAGAAGTTGTTTAAAATATTTTTTTGCTCGTCATCAGTTTGAGCAAGTTGTACTCTTCATTTATCTGTAAACTTCATGGATTCAGAGGCTGCAAAAATTATGTAATTACCAAGCTTTTGTGGTGTAATTGAAAAATAATGTAACTAGTAATGTAATTACTGTTGGCCGGGAGTAATAAGTAATGTAATAATATGACTTATAATGAGTAATATTAAATTTTTTGAGTAACTTGCCCAACACTGCTTGAGAATCACTGAACTAGACAGCGTTTTGCTGTCAGATAGCACCTGTGTGTTCATTTTTTTGCTATTATGACAACCATGGCATTTCTTCTTGACATCAATATTCATATAATTTCTGTATTATTATTACTCTAAATAAAAATATACTGATTCCTACATAACAAAAAAAAAACATCAAAAAGTTCAAACATGCATATAGATTTGTTCAGCGGTAGCAAAACTAAACTTTTAACATCTCATATTTCAACTTAAGGGTCAAATGAAATTCTTGCAGTTAATAAATTCTGTATTCATATCAATATCATTGAAAGTAAAACCCTCTGCTGGTCAATTGCAGTACAACACACAATCAAGAAATCAATGATTCTAATCTAAAATCTTATGAAAATATGCATTTGTGCTAAATTATCAAGAGCCTCATCTATTAAAGATGGCATCTTAAGTGATGGGTGTCAAGTTATTACATTCATATCATGCTGAAACATAAATTCAGCTCGTCTTTGGTGCTAAATTCTTCCTTCTGGAAAGTTCCTGAGCATCAGGGAGGCACAATTGGTCGATACAAAATAACACTGATAATAACCACAGTCTGTTCTGCAAGACTTATAGCTAAATATATAGCTATTCTCATCAGATATGGACAAATGTAAGGCACTTGGTAAATGAGGGAATAATACAAAGTGTACAGCGATACAAGGGTCACTTTAAAAAAAAAAGTTTTTAAATTCATGTTCAGTACTGTATTGGAAATAAAAACAGTACTGAACGATACCCTGATGTTTGTTAGAGCCTGTATGGCACTCCAGGAACAGTTTTGGTGTTTGGTTAATCTTTGAGGTAAATCCAGCTTCATTATAAGTTGGCACATTTGTAAAATGTGAAGACCAGTGAGTGATTTCATAATTACAGCCGTACTAAGTCTCACCCTGGAAGTGAACAGTTGGTACCTCTGAAGTCTGAAAGCTGCCTCTGTAAACTCAGGACAGGACGCAGTGGGTAAAGCACCAGTTTTTCCAAACTAGGTCATGGATGTCTTTAAAACGTACAGTCGACACTCACGTCACAATCACTACTAATAAAAGAGAATCAAAGAAGTGTAACCTCTTCAGAAAGGGGGTTGTAGAAAATGAGGACCCTTTCAGCAGGTCGAGCTGAAGTGTGAAGGTCACTTTGGGCTTGTTAAATGTCGTTAAACAAAGTTGAGTCCTGCTCACACCAGGAAATGTGTACATCCCTCCGCTCCAGTGACGATAACATCCATCCAGATTCTCATGGCCTCTGGGGAAGGAGCCACCATGTAATAAACCCGGTCATGTGTCTTCACGCTAAACGTCAGAGAGGGGTTTGGGCTCTGACGGAATAAAAGTGTGGATAAACAAAATAAATATAAACAAAATAAAAATTAACACTCTAAAATTTTTATAGCCATTTTCATAAAGTCAGTATAGCTATGTATAGTATGTGTGCAGTAGCCTATAGTACTGCAGCCCACCTTGTGTGCGTTCTTTAAGTGGTCGTAATACACTTCCTCAATGGCTTGGAAGTAGATAACACCCTTCATTTTGGTCTCATGTTTATCTGGAGAAAAATAAAACCAGCCATGTTTATTTTTTTAAAAAGAGCATGTGGTTTAACTTTTATTAAGCTGTATTATTTATACAGAATATTAATAAATTTTTATTTTTTATACATACTTAAGTATACAAATAACTGTGAAAATTAAAAGTGGTGTGTAACAGGTAATGATAAATCTGGTTTGATTTGCAGGTTAGTGCTGGACTTAGCCATTGTCTCCTGTGACGTTTGTGAAGGGCACAGCTCAGTTTTGCCCCCTTGTGGTATAAATTAGTTTCATGGCAAATTTATTTGGAATCGCTTATTAATAAGACTTCTTTAGTTAATAATTCAAGTTTACATTTCACTGTCCAAATTTCATTCAGAGGTATTACAATAAATAAATGCAACAGACATGGTTGATAAAGCATGATATGTTTTACTAAATATTCTGTGTAATTACCAGCATAATATGCCAGCGTCCTTCGATTGCGGTCAAAGACGAACCAGCGCTTCTTCCAGGTTTTGATTTTCCCACCCATTTTGACCAAGAACCCCCTGCAGGTCTTTTCTGTGATTGCCAGGTGAAAACAAGTTTCAGGATGGTGACCCGCCGCCTCGATGTGACCTCTCAGGTCAAAGTCATCCTTTCTCACTGGGAGGTATCGTGTCAACGGACGAGACTAGAAACACAAACAGCAAAAATCCAATTAGTGAGCGTGTCTGTGTAAATACGTGAAAGCACATTTGTAAAGAGTGAGAGAAGGAATCTGTTTAACTAGCTACATTATGTGTTAAGAATGTTACATAATACATCAGAGGCAGAGATCAAATATTTATAGACTGTTTACTGATCAAATTAAAACTATCGGCAATAAGGTTTTAGTGCCTGATTAATGTTGTTTTTTTATTGATTGCTTTTGTTCTCTTTTAGATTTTGTTAAGTTGCTTTTGTTTGTTTCATCTCAATAAGTGTTATTGGGTACCATCTTTAAAGTGCTCTTTAAATAAAACAATAATTATTATTACTACTACTACTACTATTAAATAATATTTTATAGGTTTTTTTTTACATTTTATAGGATCTTCAACTTTTTATAGTCTATATTTATAGTCTATAAATATCAATGACAAAAAAATCTTAACAGTTATAATGCAAAATACAGGCCTTAAAAATCATCTAACAGTGATGAGATGGCAAAAAGTTAATTTTAGATCCTGGCTGTGTCTCATGCCATAAAAAACCAAACAGATTTAGCTGCTTAAAAAAAAAAAAAAAAAAAAAAAAGAAGAAAAGAAGAAGAAAAATGTACTTCAAGAAAGCAAGATTAAAAAAAGTCAAGATTAAAAAAAAAACAATTTTGCTTTTATGATGCATCACATATAATTCAAATATATCAAAATATGATTAAAAAAATAGTAAGTTTAGAAGTATAAATATCAGACACTTTTGAAAATTGTTATATTAGAATATTTATTTGCATTTATTATTGTTTACTGATTGTGGCTGCCTTAAAATAAATTTTATTTGTCTAAATCTGTGCATCCATTAATAGAGTTTGAATTGCATGAAATGGTTTAAGATGAATCTCCCTCTGCTCCACTTTTCTTGTCTCTGTCTCTCTGTGTTCTCCCTCTTTAACTTCCCAGAGCTTCACCTCTCTCTCCACTAGTTTCTGTCGTCGGTTTGTCTCTTCCTGCAGTCTCCTCTCCAATTCCTCCCTCCTTCTCCTCTCATCTTCAAGAGCCTGTCTGCGCAACTCCATCTCTCGCTCCTGCAGAGAAGAAAGAAAAGTTGTGTTTTCAAGCATCTGTATATTGGTATCTTTGTAAGAAGGATGGAGATTGAGAAAAACTGAGGTACCCTGTGCTCCAGCAGCCTGTTCTTCTCAGCTTGAGCTTCTCTTAGCATGCGCTCCATCTCCTCTATCTTCGCCATGTTAGCTGTGCTGGCACTGTACACACCACACACACACTTTTGTTAGACAGCGTGTTTTAAACTGATGATTTTCAGCTCTTAATAAGACTTTAGTAGTAAATTTCATATAAAAATAATGTATTGTCCAATAAAACCAGAGGTTTAAAAACATAATCTGGCAACGTGTCCCAGAGCATCTTAAGCTTCACCTTGGAATGCAATAAAAATTCCTCAGACAGGATGTGTATATATCTAGGCTACTTAAAGGCAGACTTCTGTCTATACAGCATCCTTATAAACAGTAATAAATACATTTAAGCACACAGTAGTACTTCTTACTCACTAAACACAATTTTAATTGTAACAATATCATGATTAAGTGTGTTTATAAAGCTGCCTTTAAAGTGGCCGTTACTCTTTACTCTTTAAATTCTTTTCTTATTCTACACAAAAAGCATATCTTAGGTTTCCAGTAAATATCGGTAAAATGGACAAGCTAAATGCATAAATACTAAATGCAAAATAAAACCTTTGAATTGTTAGAATAGACCTGTCCTGATCTGGAACAAAGTCCTGGTCTCACCTTGAGATGTTGTCCGGTGAACAGGCGGAAATGCTGGTCTCTAGGCTTTCTGTACTGTCCACACTCATTGTGTCAAAGTTGTGTCCGTTATCCATGTAGTGGAACGGCTCAAGGAAGACGTTTGTCTCAGAAACCGTCCTATTTGACATCTCACTCATTCTCTGCCTCTCATCATTCAAAAACAGCTGGCCTGCTGCATGAACAAAGGGGAAGAAAAATTAATGCTGCAGAAATGGCTGTTAAAAACCAGTCGATTTTCTGATCCCTGGATTAATTAAATGTCAAATTGCTTAGAAATGTCAAAAAGAAATGGCTCCATCAATACACTGTATGATTTGAGGTTTACTGATGTTAATACAGTACCATGATGGAATAAGTTGTATCCTATCAATATATTGAGATATTTTTATTATATTTATAATGTTATTTAATCTCTAGTTTTCAAAGTCCTATAGAAATTTAGGTTAGTTTATATCTAAACAATAAAAAATGTTTACTATATATTTATAAATTGAATTAGATTATAATTAATATACATTTCATGTTATTAAAAATGATTGAAAACACTGACATTTCAATGAATATTCGCAAAACAGTCAAACAGCAATAATATTCATTAAAAGAACACAAAAAAGAAAATGTATGTAAATCAAAATAATAAAATATTTATATACATATAATACAAATAACAGGCAGACACAGTTATACACACTAAGTGTATTGAAGAAAGTAACAAAAAATATTTATATAATATATATTATTTATTTGCATATGTTTAACTAATACATATATACTTAATAGATTTCAGAGATATGATTTGTAGAATTGTAGACGTGCAGAACTGTCAGTGTCATAAGTTACCCTTGAGCAGGCGGCGGGTGTCCAGGTCACGGGAGGTGACAGAGAGAGTGCGCGGGAGTATACTACCACAGCTAGAGCTTTGAGACAGCGGCATATGGGGCTACAGGATTAAGAATATACAGCAAAAGAGACTGTTTAAACCTCTCTTCCACATAACAAAACAACGTGTGCTGAAATGTTAAATTTCAATAGATGGTATCAAATACTTTTCCTATGTGCCGTATCTGTTGTCTGACCTTGGGAGACAGACTGTGATTAAGGGCAGAGTTTAAGGTTCCGGAGCTCTGCCTGTCTCTTTTACGGGACATTCCGCCATCACTCAGCAGAACTCCGCCCTCTTTACTGCCATTGCTCCGCCTCCTCTCCTCCAGAGAGCGAAAGTGCTGGAACGTTCAAAGAGACAGGTAAAATAATAGTCTTTCAGTATTAAAAATCCTTCCTTGTCATTACTGAGCTTAGTTTCTTTACTCATAGAAATGGTTTGTTACCTCCTTCATGGACACAGGGTTGAGAGAAAAGGCTTGACCACCTGTCAGCTCAGAGTACTTCCTTTCCAGAGATGCAAGGTTCTCACGTTCCTGAAAAGAAATTATTAGGAGACCATTCAGAAATGAACAGATCTATCTGTACACATTATGTATGAATATTATGTCATTTACTCTAAAGAAAGGTAGTACGAGCACAGTGTTCAAGCAAAACATTTCATATTAAGAAGTTTATACAAATGACAAAACTGTACATTTTATACAAACTGTGCCATTTTTAGTTAATAATGACATCTTAAGGGAATTTATTTACATCTACTGAAAATCACAGTCAAGTTCATAGTTGAATGTGAACGCAAAAATATCTTTAAATAAATATATAAAAATAATAATAAATAGAGAAGTCAGAGAAACATAATTTCTTATTATTTGATATGCAATGAAATTAATAAATACATTTATTTAGATTAATATAGCTGTATGTTACGCCACTGTCACTTTTTTAACACTGATGTGTATATTTTTAAAATTGAAAAAAAAGTTGGTCACTAAAAAATACATTTTAAAAGTGGATGAAGAGTCCAAATACTTCTCACAGGCACTGTATGTTTATGTATGTATATATTATATATATATATATATATAAAAACACATTCTGTGTAAACATACTCACCCTTTGCAGCATATAAATGAGGTTGCTCTTCTCCTTCAAAAAGTTCTCCTTTTCCCGCTGTGCCTGCTGGGTAATCTGGGTGGACTGCTTCTTCAGGGTAAGTAGCCTCTCCTTTAATGGATGCAGTTTTTATGTGCAGAAGGAAAAACAGGTTTATAAAAAGCTCTCTGTCCACACACAGACACTCCACGATTAAAATCCTCTACACACCTTGCGAGTGACAACAGATCTCTGATATTCTGCAATCTCTCTGAGGAGTTGCTGCATCTGTGTCTCCTTCTCTTCATCTTGACGGCTCTCTTTTTCCAGCTGCTGAAACTCCAGATCTTCAAAACGCTTCGTTTCCGCTTCCAAAGCTTCAGTGTCCTACCAAAAAAAGCCAAGAACACTAAGCATGAGGCAATAGATTACATTTTTTAACATCATGGAGCAACTCCAAACTAAACTAAACTGAAAAATCAGCGATAATTCACAAGATTGTGCTAAACAGAAAAGAGACAAAAGGTCAGATTCTCAGGACACTTTGGTATGTTAAAAGACACAGAGAAGAAAGGCCTACCAACAAGAACACAAGGTATTTCCAGAGCTGTTGCAGAGAGGAAATAACACATCAGGAAGTGTTTGTGAGAGACAGACAGCAGGATAGTTGGTGGGCTCAGGTACGAGGGAGACCATGGTAACTGACTGACCCTGGATAGCTGATTCTGGAGCTGCTCCTTCAGTGCTTCAGGACAGGTGTCCAACTGGGTCTTCTGCTCTGAGATCAGCCCAGCTAGCCTCTCTACTTTAACTCTCTCAGCCTCCAACAGGGCTTTGTCCTACCGTACGGATGACGCACACATACAGAGCACACAGTGGTGAGGTGGGCACAAATAGGACGGACAAAGAAATAGAGAAAGTGCAAGTGTGTGTTAGAGCAAGGAAAAGATATACTGGAAAAATGGTAGGTAGATGCGACGTCAGTGGATGTCTTTAATAACTGAGTATGAGCTTTCCTCCGTCAAGAAATAGTTCACTCAACAATTTAAATGTACTCACCTCAGACCATTCAAGATGTAGATCAGTTTGTTATTCATCATAACAGATTTGGATAAATTTAGCATTATATCATATGCTCACCAGTGGATTTTCTGCAGCTTTTTGCTTTATTAGATGGGCTGGAGACATGCGGATTACTTGTGGATTATCATGATGTTTTTATCAGCTGTTTGGACTCTCATTCTGAGGGCACTATTGATGAGCAAATTGTGTAATGCTACATTTCTCCAAATCTGTTCTGATGAAGAAACAAACTCATCTACATCCTAAATTGTAAATTTTCTGCAAATTTTTATTTTAGGGTAAACTATTAAGTGCAAACTTGCTTGTTAATCATGATTTTGAGACCTTCTTGTTTGCCTTTTTGGAGACAATAATCTTTGTCCTGAAGCTTTGATATACTATATTGAATCATTTCAAGCTGTACAACTACAATGCCACCTGATGTTTACCTGAGTTTGATTTTTTTGAGCATTTTTCTCCATGTTGGCCATTTTTTCGTTGAGCTTCTCCAGCATTTCTTTATCGGTCTGCAGCTGAGCCACTTCTGCCTCCTGCTCCCCATCTAAAAGAGCTCTCTCCACCTCCATCTAATAACAGATTGAAATGTTTATTTAGCTTCACTGCACAACTAAAACTAAAAGCATTAAAAAATCTGTTTTGGTAACTGAAATAAAGTAAAAAAAAAAAAATAATAATAATAATTTACAAAATTACTAAAAATAAAATAAAAACTGACAATATAAAAATAAAAGCTAATTCAAAACATAAAAAAATTCTATAGTAGTATATAATTAATACTAAAATAATGTTGCAGAATAAAAGTATACAAGTCTAGAGAGTCCATCTGTAAGAGTTATTTACTGGCAGACATGAAGACATTTACATTAATGCATTTCTCAGATGCTTTTAATCCAAACGGCTTGTGATTTCTGGGAATCGAGCCCATGATCTTGGCGTTGCTAGCGCCACGCACTACTGTTGGAGCTTCAGGAATGATTACTGAACTTAAAAACACATAAAGCTTCTTCTTTAAAGCACACACACACCTCTCTGATAGACTCGTCCATCTGTGTGTCTAGATCTCTGATCTTCTGTTCAAGTTCCTCAATGTTGTTAAGCACCTGAATCCTCTCCTCTTCAATACGTGTCACTTCCTGTCTCAGCTGCATGTCGTCAGACACCTGCTAAAAAGATTTCAGTCCTGGATGAAGACTGGGAAATTCAACGTTTGTTCAAACCATACAGACCATTTTAGAAGTTTAGATGAACTCACCTCTCCTTGACTAATTTAACAGTCACAAACATATAATCAAAAATAAATGACGATGTAATGTAAAAAAAGATGGATTAAACATTCACAAATGCAGTCACTGACATCAGATTGAACTCTAAAATGAATATCCAGCTCCTCATGACAGCTCCTTATGGATATTAAACTTGGCCGGTTCTGAGGCCACGAGGTTTCCAGTGACAGCACAGAGGAATGTAGCTGAGCAACAGATGCCGGACTACAGAGCCGCCACTGTCAATGGAGATAATGGCTAATGTCTAATCTCCATGCATTTGACATTTACCAAAAATATCCAGCAGCGGATGGGCCTGTGCATATGTTGTAATGCAAACTGTAATTAACAATAGCAAAATGAGTGTCACATCAGAGTTTATTAAAAAAAACTGCTCGAGATGAGAGGATAAGTGTAGGAGAAATTATATTCAGATCTGCATTCTTTCCTTGCATTTCTGTGTTTCTTTCCAACAATTACTGTCATATGTGTCTCGAGCACACACATGCATAGCAAATCCACTGGGAATAGAGTCATTTCCTGTTCCTCTCCTCTTGCAGGAGAAGCAATAACTGCCTTTCTCTCCTGAGCAGGTCTATTAAACTCAAACACACCATTAAGTCATTATAGGTATCCAATGGAAAAACACTTCTTCCACAGTGTCCCCCTCGTAAGCTGGAATTGACATCTTATGTGCTTTAAACACAAACTTGTGCTTTTATAACTTGTTTTGGTGTCGCTGCAAAGAGTGCAAGGTCAGCGCTTTTAAAAGGTCAAAGTTCACTCTGTAGTGCTGTTTAGAAACAGACATCAGTTAGGTATAAAGACTCCACAGCATTCCCAAACTGTTTTGCATACTTTAGAGCCCTTAGGACTGCATACTTTCCACTGCATCATTAGTTCAATCTGGGATATCGAGTACATAACTGGAGCCTGCTTTAGATTTGAATACATGATGGTATATATATAGTAAGAACAAATATCACTGTGGCAAGAAATAACTATGTAATTTGTAGCTGAAATTAATAGTAGTGTGAATCTTATAAAGAAATTACTAATCAGAAGCTACTACAAAAAATAATTTAAAAATGAGCATTAACTAACTGTACAACAAATACTAAGATAAAATTAATGCAATTTAAATATATATATATATATATATATATATATATATATATATATATATATATATAAATTTAATGAGAATTAGGGCAAATCATGCTTTTTTAATTTTTTATATTTTTGTATTAGATCATTTGTATTTTTAATTAATTCTGCATACATTAAATTTGGTACAACATATACTACAAATTATGTGAAATACTTTATACAAATAATATATCTTTTTATATAACTCAATAATATATCGTTGATTTATTTTACATTAAAGTAATACGAATGTAGTAATGGAAATAATATACATAATTATCATTAAAAAAATACAACAATGTAAAAAAATAAGATTCATTTTCTTTATTAAAAATATTATTACTTGTTTTCCTTATGATTTTGGGATGAAAAATGACCTGGACATGCTCTTGGGCAGGTTTTGTGTATGATATTGAACCATAAATTGATTTTCACTGTTTCTATCAGTAAAGGCACGTTCACAACAAGTATGATAACTTTAACAATAATGATAAGGATATAGTTTTAAAAATTGATCTTAGCTTAAAAGAACAGCAGAATCCACACTACAGAGGAACAATATTGTTGGAATCACTTTTAAAACCATTTTTCCAGCAGATGAATGATAAAAACATCAGAATCTATTCTGCTTTAAAGACCTTGAGCAATGAAAGTTGCAGATGACAAAACTGCATCTTGAACTTATAATAAACAGAAGGATATTGTGCATTGGTGTGCTAATAAGCTAATATATTTATCGTTATTATTATCTTTATTGTTATAGTTCTTGGTGTGAATGGGCTTTCATGGTTGGAAAATTAAAAGTCCTTTTTAGCAATTAGGAAGATATGAACAGGAAGATATGGCACAGTGTCTCACCTTGCTGCGGAGGTGTGGAGAGGGTACTGAGCTCCGCAGGCTGGTGGTGGGTGACTGGGGCCTGGTCTCCCTGTGTCCGCTGAGTCTGCGCTGTCTCTGGGTCAGGATCTCTCCACGACCCTTACCCAGAAACCCGCTCTCCAGAGACACTGCTGCAGAGTCTGAGAACACTGATTCATCATCAGACACCTGTAGCTTCTCCAGCTCTCGGTTGATCTTCTGCAGGTCCGATACAGCTGAGACACCCGAGTCTGTCTCCATCCGGCCCAGTTCAGACCGGCCCAGCTCAGAGCACAGGCACAGGATAGTCTCGAGACGCTGACGTTCCTAGAGTGGAATGAAAAATGTTAATCATTAACAATAATCATTGAAGATTAAAAAAAAACATTATGATGCAAAATGAATATTTAAGATTCTGTTTATGTCATTTGTAATCTGATTTAATGCAAAATAGAAGCATTTTCTACTACTCTCAGACTTTTGGACAGCATTGCATCTAATACATAATATTATGAACAAAACTGGCTGGCTCAATAGTTTGGAGTTAATATAAGATTTGACATAAAACACATTTGTGTTGTGATTTGTATCTCTTTAGCCGTGCATTCAGTTGCACGCAAACAAACAAACACATACAGTGCACACACCCCTGCGGTCAGATCAGATGGTTTGACTACAGATGCACTGCTTCAGCTCTGTTATCATGTGACCTTCTAGAGCAAAAACTCATTTAAAGTGTGTTTACCAGCTGGTTCAAACACATGTAAGGTTTTGGTTCAGCTGTGAATAAAAATTTGTTAAGTCTGTAGCGCATGAAGGAGTGTGAACAATCCAGTGAACCGCACTTATAATGCTCTGAGCCAAGAAAATGGCACAGATCAAAGCACCATAGACACTTTCATGTCTCACCACTGTCTCAAAGGAAGCAAACTAAGACCCAAAGAGCTGAATTCAAGCCTTAGATTTATAAGGAATTAAAATCAAAACAATACTTCATAATACTAACAAAATTACCTCCCTTAATCATTGATTTCTATGAACTTATGAATTTATAGAGCTGTAGGTATAAAAGTAAGCTATAATGTGACTCAAGACACAAAAGTGATATATAATATAATATAATAAAAATATACACTAAATAATAAAACATTTATAATATATTTTAACATATTTAGAATTTATTTTATATATCAATTTTATTAGATAAAACAACATGAAAAATATCCATATATAACGCAACATGATTTCAAAGATGTAACAATATAATCACTATATTATGATATTAACATAATCATTATATTAATAATTCTATTATATATATATATATATATATATATATATAGTAATGTTGTATACTGTATAAACATTTTTTACAAATCATGTGATGTGTTATGTGATAAGATTTATTCAACATTGTCATAATTTTAAAACTAAATACAAAAAGAATGAATAGACAAAATATTTGTACCAATCAATAATTATGAAGCCTAAAATTTGATTCACTGACTCTTTTTAAGCTTTAAACTCAGTGTAATTGTTTCTCTGGATGACTGAAGGTCCTCTTACCAATCTTTCCACTTCCTGTTCTCGTAGTCTCTCATCTCTTTGTCTCTGATGATAATCTCGGAGTTCTTCTTTTCCACTGAGAGAACTGATACTGCCCCTCCTTGGCCCCATGCCAGGCCCCAGGCCTCCTTTACCAAACGACAGCCGCCTTTCTCCTACGCCTAGATCCAAACATGGGGCAGAACCCACGGAACAGAGGCTGGCCCGTCGAGAACTGCTAGTCATGTTGGCTGTCACGGTCACATCTGGAGGCTTCTCCAAGTATTGAAGGCTGCGGCGTGGTTTGGTGGTACGTCGGGGTGGCAAAGAAAGCACCGGGGCGTCTCCTCGATACAACCTGGGCAGAGAGAGACTATGTCCTCCCAGGCCATTCAGAGAGCCGGTGGAGTATTTCCTTTGGCGGAGCGATGGGTCAACGGTGGACTCTCCATCTCTTGCTAGCAGCCTGCGCCCCAAGCGAGGACTGGAGGGCATGCTGGCTGCCCCGCTTGGACCTCGACGAGATGAAAGAAGAGCATCGGTCATATAGGACGAAGAAGAGCCGTTCCACATAGAAAGGAGCGAGTTGGCAGTGTTGGGATGTCGCCCTTCTGAAGGGAGGCAAAGCAACAGATTGTCCTGCGATTGGTGTCGGGCGCGAGTTTGGGTTGGGACTGGACTTATGGGCCGCTCTGAGTGATGAGGTGATGGTGGCATGCTCAAGCTGCTGGAGGGCGTATAAGGAGAAGGGACTCGTATAGAAAGGGGTGGACGGTCCTGTAGATAGGATGATGCCGATTGGGGACTGGGAGGTGGTGACAAAGTGAGGTAACCACAGTCTGCAGTAGCCTTTAAGCTGGCCTCCAGAGCGGACTTCCTGCGCTGCAAGCTCTCCATCAACTCCTGAAGCTCTGCCTTGGAGCGTGTGCCACGAATGCTGGATCCAACCAATGTACCGCCATTTGAATGAAACTTTGCTGCATCTGGGGGAAAAAAAAGTTAATTTATGTAATTTGCTTATGCACAATCAAAGTAGGATCGAACAAAATTTGACTCATGCCAGATTTCATTTGTTGTTGTGTATCTTTTGACCTCTCAAATCTTTCAAAATCTGCTTAGCGATTCCATGACCAATGAGATTTGAGAGCTGGTTTTGAACAAATATTTTTTTTTAATTTCAGTGTTGGAGTTGGTAAAAACCTTGGAATCTCAGAACCCCACAGAAATTTAGATTTCTCATGATATTACCCATTTGAGGTTTAATATCCAAGGTCTTTAGCAATAAATTCATCTGATATCTAATGGTGGAAAGGTAATGCATGATGGAAGTTCCTTCTAAGCCAAATGAAACATCTGGAAGCATGCAAATTTTAACTGAGACCGAAATTTCCTCTGGGACATGACAGAGCAGTTATGCATTTAACCAGAACTAATCAAGAGCTGAAACATATCAAATCAAACACTTGATTGCGATCTTCTTGTTCTAATACAAAAGCTCAGTGTTTGCACGGGTTGCCATAGACACGTGCACAAACAGAATTACAAAATCTCACAAAATAAACAGAGAAATCAGACGTGTGCGTTGGGTAATTCTTTGGTTTTGCTTAAGTTCAAGGGTCACATGTGCTCAGCTGACTATGCAACTAAAAAGGCTTTCTCATACAAATCTCAGCCCACACAAATATGGATGCTTTGGGTTTTAGAGGGAAAAACGTCTTCTAAAATTGGAAGAACCAAAGCCAGAATGGGTTTGTACTTTCTGGCACTGGAGCAGAGGAAAGGGACCGAGTCAGAACTCCTCTGCAACCAGAGTGTGATTTGAAGGAGCAGTGGTGGTCTCCGTCAGGGAACACACACACACATACGTGCAGACCACCTGTACTCCATAACGTTTATCTTCATTTTGGGTTGTAAATCATTTTAGCTAAGTGGCTGACCTGGAGCCATATGGATGGGATTTTACGTTGTCATTTATTTACAAGGTAGCATGGTCATTTGTACAGCTGCGGCTGCATGGTGGTTTGTATTATCCCAAGGTCTTGCAGCAAACACAAAGCCCACAGAGAAAGAGAGAGAAAGAGAAAAGAAATGAAGAAAAGCAGAGGTGGCACTTTCCATGAATGCATTACACTTTAGATCCCATGACTTTAAAACATTAGCGGCACAAATCCCATGCTTTTGTTGTGAGTCATTACATAAACCATTATGTAACAAAATTAAGCTAGCATAAGTTATAGCTAGTTTTAAACAACTGAAATGTCAGCAACACCCCCCCCCCCCTCCAATTTTGGTTTTGGCTGGTCTCACCTGACTGTATCTAAAAATTAAAAACATACACTGTGAAAATCTTGACAATTTGTTGACTAAACAATTTATTATGAGAAATGAACTATTTTTAATATAAACATATAACATTCTTTAATGTATGGGGTGTGTATATATTTATTTATTTATATTTATTACTTTATTTATTATTCCCAAACCTCATATAAGATTCTTAGAAAATAAAAGATCTTATGTAATATTTAGTTTGACCTTTGAAGTTAGCAATCAACATTCTCAGAAGTTAAAGCACCTCCTTTCACTGACATTTCGGTTAAAAATACCTAACTTAAAAGCTTTAGGCCCCATTTTGTACCCTATTCATGGAAAATTACAGATAATGTTTAAAAAAAAGGGGCAGGACAGAAGAAAACCACTGATTGAGACTGATGAGCATATTTACATGTTTAACAAACAAGCAAAAACACACAAAATAGCGGAGAAGAGCAGAACAGATGGCACTGAATTGCACTCTTCCTGTGTATAAAGCAGTCTGCGGCATTATAATGGAGGGGACCAATTAGGCTGCCAGCAAGTTACTCTGTTTATGAAAATACAGCAGAATGGATCCAAAATCGAGAGCTGACCAGGGGGAAGGTGAAGAAAGATGTCACTCACCCGTACTGAGGGACAGTGTGGGTCCTGCAGTCTTTTCTGGCAGCATGTTCTTCATGTGATTAGCCTCCTTTGGGTGGTTGAAACGGAAAAAAGATTTACCCAGACAAAGAGTGCACCCTGAGGAGAACCACATCACACACACATAGTCATTATAACATAGAAACATTGTGCTCAAGTCCAAGACACTGGTAAGGAAATGAAGCAGTAATAAATCATTACCTAAGACATACAAGCCCACAAGTATGATACACATTCACTAGTAGCATTAAAGTTATGACCAAATAAAGTTACGTAAAATGACAAAGAGCTTTGGTATTTTGAAGATAAAACCCTTTTTCCTGTACACGTCTTGAAATGAATTCATCTCAATAAGACAGAAAGAGAAGGACGGCCTCTTGATTAAGTGAAAAAACAGATCCAGAAAGAGCTCAGATTTCAGATACAGTTTGAAGTTTCTTCTGAAGCAAAGTCCAAAGAGTCTTTCAGAGGACTTAAATCCACAAGACTGATTTTCCCCTTCAGTCTGGGGCACATCCTCTCTCTCCCTTTCTGTTTCTTTTCTTTCCCCCTCTCGTCTGTTTTTTTTTTTTTACAACTGATTTTACTTCCAGAAGTGAGCTTAAAGAAATAGTTTCACTAAGGCCATCCAAGATGTAGAGGAGTTTGTTTCTTCATCAGAACAGATTTAGCATTACATTACTTGCTCACCAATGGATCATCTGCAGTGCCGTCAGAATAAGAGTCCAAACAGCTGATAAATCATCACAACCACCCACAAGTGATCCACACAACTCCAGTCCATCATCTAACATCATGTGAAGCGAATAGCTTCATGTTTGAAAGAAACAAATGCATAATTTAGGCATTTCTAACTTTGAATCGTTACTTCAAAATATGAGTCCTCCATCCTGCTCCATCTCCAGTAAAGAATTTGTCTTGTCTGAATCAAGAGAAATATGCAAAGTTCAAGCACCATTTAAAAGTGAAAACAGAATATGTCCGTGGATTTTAATGCGAGAGGATAACAGGGGATGAACTTTTTCACTGGAGGAAGCGTTACTATTGATTGTTGGATTATTGATTATAGCCAGAAGCAATGGTTTAAAGTTGCACCTTATGATGGATTTGTTTCATACAAACACAGAGCTTTTTGCATCACAAGTGACTAGTGTGGATTACTTAGGGAATATTATTCAGCTCCCATTCTGACGGCACCCATTCACTACAGTGGATCCTTTTGTGAGCAAGTCGTATAATGCTTAATATCTCAAAATCTGTTCCAATGAAGAAACAAACACATCTTGGATGGCCTGAAGAAAACTAAAAAATGTTTTTTTTTTGTGGTAAAAATAAGTGGTAAAATGCAAATTAGTTGTAGGGTTTGTTTCTTTTAATTATGAGTAGTCCTATATATAACCAAAAGAAGTCTATGGTATGTGAAAGACAAGGAAAATATAAAACAAACATCAGATAGTATGGGAGGCTTTTAGGAAATATCTAAAGCATTCTATAACAAAACTACCCCAAACAAATGCTCTTTCTCATCAATACACCGAATGTATAATAATCTATTTGCAAAAGACATGCTGTAAGCACACAGGCTTTTCCTGAAACTCACTGAACACTCGAACTCCCATCAGACTCTCCTGAGCAGCTTGCGGCTGCCTATGAGGAGTCTGCGCAGGAAGTGGGGGATCGTTTTACGCTGTCGGCAACACAATCCTTCACCGTGAGTTCACCATCGCCAGCCACCTGAGAAAGCTTTGGCTTTCCTCTAAACCAACAAAGACCCGAGTCGATTGTCTCACCCAGACAGAAGCAGAGCACTGGGAATTTTCTTCATCTTGCTCCATTTGTTAACAATTGTGTGAACTGTGAATATGCATGACAGTTGTTTCATTGTTATCAAAACAATGCTGTGGAATGAGGTGATGAGGTACGTCAGCTGAAATGTTATGATATGTGATTATTAGATTCTCTCGAATGTGCAAAATTCTCCAGTCTGTTGCGATATCTCTCTCACACTCTCTCCATCACCGGCTGACACTAACTCTCAAACATATGGAAACCCTCCCTTCCCTCTTGGCCTAACGCACATCATTTGATCAGCACAGCCTTGGACTGGAGGAGTGTACAATTACATACTATATGTCTCCATAACGGTATCATGTGTAGTGTAATCACTGCTCTCTGAAGTTTAACAGCTTGCTTTAGTTTACGGTTTTGGGAAAGTACTGCGAGCGAGTTTTACTAAACTCTGGATTTCCAGCCCTGCGTCAGGCCTGTACAAACCACATTTATTCTCTGTCTAATGATTTGCAGCACTTGTCATACTTTCAGCACAAAGCCCCTGCCAAAGTGATAAAGCCTGTTTAAACAGAGCCTAAAGTACATGCCTAAAGATTTTATTATTATTTTTTGCTATCTGCAGAACTCTATAAAAACTGCAAAAGATCAATTCTCTGCCAAAAGCACCCCTTCCTTCCTTCAGCTGACCTTAAAAATTACAATTGCAACCATAGTTTGTGTGTGTGTGTGTGTGTGTGTGTGTGTGTGTGTGTGTGTGTGTGTGTGTGTGTCTTTGTTTTTAATGGGTAACACTAAATTATCAGTTTTCACTTCAGTAACTATGGTGTTTTGGAGCAAACTGGTTACCATAGATTTTTGTAAAAGAATAAAATATGCTGTACATTAATAAAAAGTATAAATAAACACATAATTAGAAATCAATACACGGAATGAAAAAGGAAAAAAGAAAAGATTTACATGATTTATTCAATGAATATAAAACACAAAAAACATGACCATAAATAAAAACAGAAATATAAAATATATAAATATCAATAAAAGACATCAAAATGTTAGATACTCAAGTAAAAGAAAAAGAAAGATTAAACAAAAAAAGAACAAAAATAAATAATATTTACATATTTCTATATATAAATTAATAATATAACATCAATAAATAAAATATTCTGGCAAGGCTTTTGTGAAAATAAATACATTTTAATTTCTAAGTCACCAAAATAACTATGTGGATTTACATGACACAGAAAATCACATCTGAACATGTTAGAAGGAGAGCACTATGATAACAGTTACTGCACTAACCAATAATCGCTTTAATATACCGGGATTAAGCGGGTTAAATATCAACGATCTGTTAGCGTGTGCTGCAGTGCAGAGCAAACAACCGCACGCGCTGCTCTGTTTAAACAGTACTGAATGGCGTCACGTTGTGTTTGTCAGTCTAAAGTTCTATAAACATGCCTTCAAACTACTTAACTACAGAACAAAAACAGCTCAAAACCCTCTCTACGTCATTCCCTGCCCGGCTAACTGGAGAACAAATTAATTTCCCAACAATAAAAGTCAAACTGAAACTATGCAAACTGACTCGTATCAACGCCGCTCTTCACAAAGCTCTGAGTAACTCTTCTTGAGCTCTGTTTGCAGCTGAAGAAATAGAGACTAACCTTTATTAGTGTCCCATTGATGAAGTCTCAGGAGGAGGATGCGTGCTCGGTCCTCTCAGTTTAGCATGACAAAGAGGACAGACGCGATGCTGAGCGCTTGTCTGCGGACACGCCTCCTCTCGCCGGGGACGTGCTTTCAATTGAACTCTGGCTTATGGCTGATCACAAAGTGACTCACGGATTTCAAAACAAATACTAATTGAGGCACTGTCATGGGAAAAGTTTCTGACTCGCAGAGATTGCTTTACCAACATCCTACAAGTTAAAGCAGGCTGATTGAACACACATCCTCTATTTTAACTCAATTTTCGGTTTCCTTACTGTAAAGTATGACACATATCTTAAAAGTCTGGTAACAATTACCACACCAACCCGTTCACTCAGGGCAAATTATTTATTTTTCATTGGCTCAAGTTAAAAAATATAGATGTGAATCATTACCCTAAATTTTTAACCCCATCCCCCCACCCCAATACACACACACACACACACACACACACACACACACACACACACACACACACTTTTGTCAAAAGGTGGCGCTATAGACTGCCTGATCCACACCCATTTATGAGCTTTTGCCAGTATCAAAATATCATTAATACTGATGTGTGTGTTGAGTTTCATGAAATTCTAAGAGTGTTAAGTGCCTCAAAAACACAGGAAAATGTTAAAGTTTGACGCATTGGCATGGTAACAGTATTTAAGATATCAAGAATTCCTTCCCAGTTTTACATCTGCCATGTTTTGACATTATTCTGATGAAGTTTGAAGAAAATCAAGTAAAAACAAACCATGAGCTTTTTCATCTGAACGTGCCCTGTAATTTAGGTCATACAGATGGCTCAAAAAACTTATATATACATAATATATAATTATATAATACACACACTATATATATATATATATATATATATATATATATATATATATATATATATATATATATATATATATATATATAAATTGCCTCATTTTGACTACTAATAAGTGCATAGCTTGTCAATTAGCTTAGCTTTTAAAATGCTATTACATACTTTCATATAATAACTAAAGCACTTTGAAGTTCTTCTGCAGAAGTAGTTTTAAAAAGTTCAAAGTAAAATTTCCCTGATTTGAACACTTTTTTATCACTTTACTGTATAAAGCGGGTGTTCTCTGCCAATCCGAAACAAGCTTTTGTGTTTTTCCCTGGTTGCAAATCTTCTGCTTGACCTTGCATTAAGTCTGTGACCTAGAGAGTGCAATGGCATATTTTCCACTGTAAATTTCCCTCAGTGTAACAGTGTTCAGCCAGGAGGAGGGTTGGGGGAAGAGAAGGAAAAACGTTCCCTCCCCCTGCCGCCCAGCGGGCACTCTGTTCTCCATCACTCTCAGAACTCCAGTTGCATCATGGGGAGGGGGCGCTGGAGTGCTGCCCGGCAACTCTGATTACTTCCAGACCTCGGCTACACATTTCAACACACTTAACATTCCCATATCCATGCACTCATACTGCAGCATATGAAGGCATGGGAGTATACACAATTATAAACATTAATTCAGAATACAATAATAATTGTAATTAAACTAGACACATAACAGATGCAGTTTTGTGTTATTTTCTCACTTGTTAGCCAGTTAGACAGATAGCACAACAGCAAACTGAGGAGTGAACCAATAGGAATGCTATTTCAAGCCTGATGCACTGTTTTTATTGTTAACTAAAACTATTAAATTTGATTTTAGTAATTGAAATAAAACTGATATAAAATATAAAAATATTAAAAGAAAAACTTAAATTAGACATGTTACTGTATTGAAATAAAACTGCCCTAATGGATGCATGAAATAGCAAGTATTCTTGGGAATGTTTTTATCTAGCTAACTCTAATGTGTATAATATGCATGGGAATTGCAAAATGTCTGAGTCTCACCATCTGTTTATGCCTGTCAACATCTTCTGACGTCTCTAAGCACTGTAAATGTTTACCTGACTACTTCAGGACACAGTCCCAGAATCTTGTGCAGTAGAGTCAGACGAGGAGGATAAGAGATTGAGAGAGACGGAGGAGGAGGAGGAGGAGGAGTGTGTGACTAATCAACTATTAAACACTGAAACATTCTCTGGAAGTCTGGAGTCACACAGAAATGTGTGATCTCATATCACTCTGATCAGAAACACAGGAAGAAAATGAGAGGCAGAGATAGAGAGAATGAAAGAGAGAGAGTTTGTTTATAGACTCTGCTAAACATGCTAAAAAATCAAAGCACAAGGAGTGCGAGAGAGAGAGAAAGAAAGTGGGCGAGAGATGTTATTCCTGTGGTGTGTCAGGCCTGAGTGATATCGCTGGACAGGAAGTCATTCATTGCCATCGTTTGTTTTGATTTCTCTCTGAAGCTGTAAGCAAGCAAGGTTAGATCCACAGAACCTGCTGAGTAGCCAAATAAGACATGACCACATCTAATAGCTGACCTCCCTTTATAACTGTGACCTCTGGGGAGGTTTAGATGTGAAAGAGATTTAATAATAGCAAGTAGGCACAAGTGGTTAGTTACTGTAACAGTACAGTAAGGGATTTATAGCTGCAATTTTGGAGGGGAGGCTAAAAATACTGTGTATTACCATGCGAGAGCTTTGTTGGCTTGGTGACTGGAACTCCATCAAGATGGCACATATTTCCATTGGGGTGTAAAGTAATAACTCCAGCACTGTTGGTGATGACACAGTGGTGCGACTGGATCCCTGGACCATCAGCGGTGACATCCTGTAGCGACTCTGCATCCTCAAAACCAATCTTTGATATTTCTGTGATATAAAGTAAAGGAACTCAGCAGAGTTTCTTCAAGTGAGCATAATTTTATTAGTCGAATGAATGAATGAACGAAATCTAAATAAAGGAAATATAAAATAAATACACAAATTATTGAATAAATGAATACATAAAAATAATAAGTAACTACATATTGAAATATATACAAATATATAAAATAAAATAAGTAATAAAATAATAATGACAAAATTATAGTCAAATAATATGAATATACAGATAAGTAATAAAAATGACAAAAATAAACAAAAAACTAAATAAATGAATAATTATGAATGAGATATATATAAATACACATACTGTATATATTATTATTTAAAATTAAAATTATAATTAAAAATTATATATATATACGGACAGACAGACAGACACCAGTCAGTTAACAATAGCCCTCGATTACAGACACTGTTCTGACCTGAGATCAGTTTTACCTACAATTTACATCATGCTGTGCTGACATGATGACAGATGTTAGTCAGTTTTAGCACAGAAACAAAGCTGCTCATAAAATTGCACTTTTGATTGGATTTTTCACAGAAGCTCTGAAACAAAATGCTGTTATGTTGTCATCACATTACTGTACGCTTTTACAATACTGAATGTACCAGACCACTCTGGAAACCCCCACATTAAATAACTGGTATTAAACTCAGCGGGTGCCAAGAGGGTCCATATTCAAATCACGGCCTCAGTTTAAGGGGCTACATTAATTCAGTCTATTTCCTGTGCAGTCTGGAAACTTTAATGGTCTCAGAGCAGCAAGGTTGCAGAGGCTAAAATATAACTACCTATATGGCACAGTAGAACATTTCCATGCTTTCTGCAGTAACAAGTAAAACCAGTCTTTTTATCACTAATATTAAAATATTTTTAAATATACATTTAAGACACACTCACCTTCAGTTAGAGGTATCAAAGTAATAAAGCCTCTACCAAGACTGATCAAGTAGGGTGTGGCTGACCTCACCTGCAGGCCACGCCCACTCTCAATTAAATCCAACGGGGTTTCCTGAGGATAAGAGCAGGGGTTTCAAGCACTGTTTAAAGAGACATTTCACCCTAAAAAAAATAAAATAATATGTCATTTACTCACTCTCATGTCATTATAAACCTGATACCTTATATACCTGTACAAAGCTCTAAGCATTCAAACTAAGATAAGTTTTTTTTTTTAATCTCTGCAGTTCAAATGATGGATTTACTCATCTAACTCAGGTACTGCTGCAGTAAAATATATCATAACCTTTCTGAGTCATGGTGAAGTGATTAAATTTCATAGTTGCTGGAGTAGGTTTTTATAGGCCATTTAATGCATCCTGAGAAAAAGACCCTTTCTACACTCTCACTGTTTTGGAAAATGGGTTTAGCTGATCTCCCATTCACTCAGAATAAGATTAATTCACAGATGCATACATATACACATAATCAGAGACAAAATAACAGTTTTAGAGAAAGGGAGGTTGTCTCAGTTTATAAGAGAAGGAGGACATGAAAAGATTGTGGGGGAATGTTTTCTTAAGACCTTCTGGGACCAAGTCAAAGAAAGAGACAGACAGAGGGAGAAGGAAGAAAAGAGGCCAGGCCGAGAGGACTTACTATAAATTGTCATGACGGAAAAACAAATAAGTAACAGAGAAAGTACAGTGGTTAAAACATTGAGGAGGCACAGGACTAGCAGCCAAAATTAACAAACACAGAAACCCCTAAATTCAAGCCAACCATTCCACCAGTCTGATTACTTAAAAGGATAGTTCATCCAAAAATGAAACATATGTCATTATTTATTTACCCTCGTGACATTCCAAACCTGTATGACTTACTTTCTTCTGTGAAACACAAAAGGTGTGTTTGTGTCCTGCAAAAGCACCAATCATGATAATATATGTAATATAAAAATTGTCCATATGACTTGCAATATACAAGTCTATACTTGTACTTCATACAATAAGTCTAATGAAGTCACACAATAGCTAGTTTGCCACAACATAAAAAAAAACATGCTTTTAAAAATAAATAATGTAAATAATGTTGTAAACAATGTTGTCATTTTCATTTTGGGGTAACTATTCCTTTAAAACATTGTTATTTAAAGGGGTCATATGATGCAATTTAAATTTTTCCTTTCTTTTTGGAGTGTTACAAGCTCTTGGTGCATAAAGAAGATCTGTAAAGTTGCAAAGACTAAGTCTCAAATCCAAAGAGATATTCTTTAAAAAAAAAGTTAAGAGTCAACCATATCCTCCTAAAATGGCTCATTCTAACACGCCCCCACATCTCTACGTCACTATGTTGGAAGATTTGCATAATGCTGCCCAGGTGTTCACGCAAAGAAAGAAGGCGTTACGTTTATTCTCGTTGTAGTATTGTTGTTGCTGTATGGATGTATGGACATGTCAAATAGACCCTGTGTGTTTCGTTGTGAAAGTGAAACTACTTTGTTTGGCCTTCCAAATGAGGATGATATCCACTTCGTCATGCCTGGAGCTGATCCGTGCTGGTCGCTGAGGAAATACATCAACTTTGTGGATCGCTGAATCGGCTTTCACCATGGAAGAAGCGGCGTCCAGCCCGGGGTTGTCACATGTGGTTGCCGCAAGCCTGCCGGATGCTCCTTTGTAGAATCCGCCTGCTGTGCCGTTCTCAAGCCGCCCGCCTCTGCTCACTCCACTCACTCTAGGCCGCAGTGTGTGACACTGTTTCGTTGAGAAAGTGAAACTACTTTGTTTGGCCTTCCAAAAGAGGACACGACCAAAAATCATGTTTATATCAGGTTTATAATGGATTTTAATGTTTATGTCTTGTCGCTCCGGCTGGACAGGGCCTCACAATATGTTAAGGGGCGTAACATTTCCATCACACGCTTGAGGTATTTGGCCAATCACAACGCACTGGATAGCTGGCCAATCACAGCACACCTCGCTTTTTAGACCGATGAGCTTTCTAAAAATCGACACGTTTCAGAAGGCGGGGCATAGAGGAGAAACAATAATGTACAGTATGTGGAAAATAATGTGTTTTTTGAACCTTAAACCGCATAAACATTTCATTACACCAAATACACAAAATAATGTTATTTTTAGCAGCATCATATGACCCCTTTAAGTATTATTTGTTTTTTTATATAATATTTATACACTATTATAGTATTTAATAATATTTAGAATTTGCTTTTGTTTATATTTTTATTTTAATTAATTTTAATTTTGCCATTTTTATTAGACATTAATATTTTATTGTGTTCATTTATATTTATTTCAGTTTCAGTTTTAGTCATTTTACTACTTCAGCTTATTTTAGCTTCATTTTTTATTTCATTTTCTATTTAGGTTTTTTAAGTTTAGGTTTTCTAGATGTATATTTTACAACTTTAATTTATAAAATGATTTTTTAGTTTCTTTAATATCTTTATTCAACAATAAAAACAGCTTTAAAACAGACTTCGAAAAATTATGAGTAGGTAGAGAATATTTCCATGAAAACCAAGCGCTGGCTGTAAAACATATTCCATGTCTCACTTTTATATAAAATATTTGAAATAAATCTTTTGCACCAGTGATGCTTTGTGTGCCAGAATATGGTTTATGGGCCATAGACTAAAAGACTAACAAAGCTGATATTAAATGATCTAGAATCCCTAAAATGCAATGTTTATCTAGATGTTTATCTTATAACTCTATATTACAAAAAGCAGCAGAGCAGTTCTGCTCTGGGATATTTCATGAAACAAGGCTGTTCTCCTTGTTCTCCAGCTGGCTGGTTTTTGGGTGTTTCCTTTTGCTCTTTTGGGAGGAAGTGAGGATCAGAAACAGCTGAGAGCACTTGACTCCCTCTCGTCTCTCAGTTTCTGTAAGTGAGGTCACTGGGCTAGTCCATTTCTCCCCAATAATAAAGAAGAAACTCAAAGTTGATCTTGAAGACTTGCATCACCTTAATAAGCTAAATCAGGGGTGATATGTTGTAGCAAAAAGCATAGCAGATCCATTAGCTGTTTCCATGGTGCATGTGACCATGAATAAACCCCCTCTAAAGTCATGGCCTTGCTGCATGAGCAGTGGAACAACACCGACTGTGAACAAAGAAACTTTTGGCATGACTTGCTGCATTATATTGAGATAATCTCTAAATCGTTTTACAAAGTTGTTTTCCTCGTGTCTAGATGTAAGAGCTACAGTCACTTCAAGTTGTGCAAAACATCATATTTCTAAAACTTCTGCTGACAACAATTTTGATATTAGGTCAGTTGGTACCAAGGGATTCAATCAAGAACATTGGGCCTCATTTATGAAACGAACGTACAACAGAAAGTTAGCCGTAAGCTCGATTCAGCACAAAACTTGGAATTGATCAATATGAACGTGAGCTAATGCAATACGAGTGGTGGCTACGATTAAAACTTTGTGTTTTATTCTATAGTTTAATATATGATTTTATATTTTTCATTCTTGTTCTGTCTGTTCTGAATATCATTAAATGTAAAATAGTTATAGTGAGGGGAACTAAATAGGCTGTTTATATTTAGGCCTACCACTTTTTTCATATAGGTTACATATAAATGACATAAATTAATGTAGCCAAATTGTTTACAATTATAAGGTTAAAAGGTGTTTTTGGAGTAAGATCAATTTCTCTTTCATGAGATTTCTGTACTTCATTTTTTTGGCCGGGTTTCCTTTCTCCGTGTCGTAAACTGTAGGGGTGAGGCTTCTAAACCAGGGTGTTTTTACAGGCGTGATATTCAAATGATGATTGTTTTCTTCCGCCAAATTTATCAACGTGCGACCATTTGTGTGATGAGATTGGCTGAATATGAATGTTTCATGAATCACAAGTGAACTTTGTCGTAAGTTGATTTGTGCGCACGGATCTGCGCTCATTTCTACGTTAGATTGATAAACGAGGCCCAATAAGTCCACACTGTAATCACAGCAAATATCAATTGCATATATAAGTTTTAAACCCACCTAAAAAGAACGTTTAACGTCTAAGAAAGTTTTGCCAAAATTATAAATAATTAAATTAATGAATTAATGAAATAAATGTACAAGTAATATTTTAAGATAATGTTTTCAGGATATTATTAACTTCTTATCTGTATTGAATCTGTATTGTCATTTGGAATACAGTTTGGTCTTTTAAAGAAGACAATCAGAAGTTTATTCCTGAAGTTAAAAAAAATCTAAAAAATTAAAGTGTAAAACATTTTTAGACATTTAAGCCTACTATAAAAATGTACTGTACAAGTTTAAAATTTTAAATAAAAATAAATATTTTACAAAATATCTTGGAATCTAAAATTGCTATAAAAATCAAAGCCATATGTCTAAATAAGTTATGTTCCGAATTTGAAGTCGATATTTCAAAAATTGAGGTAGACGCTATACCAAAAATCGCCACCAGGTGACACCCAAACTCCATAGAATATTTTATGCATTTTCCTGTCACAATTTTATAAATTTCTGTCACAATATTACTACTATTGCAAAATATGGAACCTTGAGACCCTCAAGATTAGAAAAAAAAATATTATAAAATATTGCAGTAAATTTTGACTACTCGACTGGTTTAAAGTAACATTTCCATGGTAAGGCCATGTCAGAATTCAAAATGGATTTCACAGAAGGAATTTTGAGTGTTTAAGCATTCAAATTATATTTAATTCATGGATGATTACTAAAATATGCAGATAAGGGATAAAGGCAATAAAAAAGAGCACCAGTTGGGTTAAAGACCAGATTAGCTTAAGCAAACATAGTATTAACCTTAAGACATTTTGTTCACAACTTTCAGAGAACTTTGCCAAAATGCCAAAGTTCTGAGAATGTTCCCTGTAGGCTGGGAAATCTCTAGACCAATGATTGCTAGATTATTTTAAGTGCAACCAACTTAGAAGTTTACTTGACCATGTTGTCACGGCTCACTAACTCATTCTGTTGTGATTCACATTCATTGGAAGCTGACCCACAGACAATGCAAACAACTTAAATGATTATCCCATGCCAAGAGCTATTTGAGGAGTTATTTTAAAAAGGAGAAAGAGTCTGTTAATGATAATAGCCTGATTATAATCTTACCTCAGTGGAGATGCTCATTTCAGACCGGAGGGATCCGTAGTTCAGATCACATAGCCTTCAGTATAAAGTCCTGTATATTTAAAGTCCACTTTTATCATCTCTGGTTCCTTATTTAATTAACTATGATGCAAATACATAGCTTACAGTACATTTGACACACAGCTGAATAAGCTGGAAAGAGACATTTCTGTGTTTTAATTTTTAAATGTCCACGAGGGACGGACATGTCGCCTTGTAAACAGGAAAAAAGGATCAGCCCCTTCCCAAAAAAAAAATCCTAAGACATTTTTTAAACAGTCTGAAGTTATGACTACGTCGTTGCACAATTAGTAGGCTACATTATTAGGCTTCATGGTCGTGAGTAATATATAGTATTTTAATACATTTAAAACCAAAGTATAGTCTTCTGTTATTAAATATTATGCAAGCACATGACCTATTTTTTTTCTGACAGAAAAGAATCACACTTTTAACCGAGAGATAAGCAAGGATACGCATAGGCTATTTAAAACTACGCAAAATGAAATATTGCCCCCTGCTGGTTATAGACCACCAAACACTGTTTATTTATGTATTTTACACAAGTCATGTAGTCTGTTCACATTGCAACAGATGTTCACAAAAACGAATTAAAAATTAAAATGGTTAATTGTACACGCTTATCTAACTTAAGAGTTCTGTGAGGATTAAGTGCAAGATATAGGCTATATAACTATATGATGCACAATACATATAATAACAGATTTTTTTTTGCATTAAAATAATTTTATTAACTGAGCTTGAAGTCTTGAGAGTTAAAGAGAATAGTTACATATTTCTCAAATTAGTTTAACATTATTATTTAATCTAACTTATATAATTTATTTCAAGAATGAGCTCTGAAATCTAGTTATTAACTAGTCAGCACCATTTTATAATTTATCAAATTGATCTCAATCACCTGAAGCCATTAATCTGTGAGAGCTCAGGTGTGGAAGATTCATATTTGTTATGGAATCTCTTAATCACTGTAATTTCCATCTCTACTCCATCTGCTGAGTGTGCTTCAGATTCAAGTTCATTTCTCTCATTTTCTTTATCATCAGATGCCTCTGTATTAATCTCAGATGTGAACAGAGTTATGATAGCACTGGTTGGTGATTGTGGCCTGGATTCATGTCTTTCCTCTGGTGTGTCAGGCGTAGAGGAATCATTAATAATCAAGCATGTATTTATCATGCTCTTCTCCATCGGTGTGTGTGGCAGGACGTCGTTCTTAAAGCCATCAGGATGTTGTTTGAGTGGTTTGGATGATTCATAAGGTGTTGTGTCAGACGGCGCCCTGTGAATGTCTGTCTCTACTGATTCTAAACCGTTGCGTCTGGGATCATCTTGTCCTTGTCTCTCAAATACCGGGATTTCTGCTAAAATTAAGCATTAGAATTAGAGAGTTTTGCATTAGTATGAATGCATGAATGAGGATAATTATTTACCGGATATGTTGTTACATCTGATTCGTTTGTTGATGTCTGAATGGCCGTGTACTGAATGTTCACCTGCAAGAGACAATGTGCCTGTTATAAAAGCTAAAGTAAAACTGCTTTTGATAATATATGAAATTGTGCAATATTACAAAAAAATGTTTTTTTTTTTTTTGTAATACATTATCATATTATAAATGTAAATATTACATATACATAAATATTGTGTAAAATTAGTGAAATAAAAACGCTATTGTATTTAAAAAATAGTATAATAAAATGTTTTATGTAATACATTATCATATTATATATTTATTATATGTATTATATTATGTATATATTAATATCTATATGCACATGTAAAACATAAGTATATTAATATAAAATGCTATTATTTAAAAAAATTCTAATAAAGTAAATGCTAAAAATAAATAGCTTTTTTTTATTATATTGTGTAATTTTCCACAAAATATATTAGAACATTTTATATATTATAATATGCTAAATACTACATATCGATATATATTGCATGAAAACATTAATTGTGTAACAATAATATATATTATTTTCAATAATATGTTGTTGAAATATATAATATATACTGCAATCAAAATGTTTATTTTAAAATGTTATTATAATAAAGTAAAAGCCAAAT
This sequence comes from Cyprinus carpio, assembly GCF_018340385.1. NCBI lineage: Eukaryota > Metazoa > Chordata > Actinopteri > Cypriniformes > Cyprinidae > Cyprinus > Cyprinus carpio. The sequence goes on along the minus strand of NC_056606.1, from coordinate 16,795,852 downwards.
GGAATTTTTTGAAATTTGAAATTTCCTACAGTATATTATTATAATATTATATGATAAATATTACATATAACATGTATATTTAGATTTTTTTTATAATATATATATTAAATGTATATGGAAAAAATATAACACAAAATACATTAGAACAGTTTATATGATATATTCCTATAATATATGATAATATATGATATATATAATGTATAACAATGCATAAGATATATTATGCCTATATACATACTAATATTTAAATATATATATATATATATATAATATTTAAATATATATATATATATATATATATATATATATATATGATATTATAAAAAAAAGTACCTCTCAATCTGAAACATCGTGACAGGGCTACAGAGACAGTGATCAGAAATATGAAGACAGATGCAGCAGTTCCCCACCATGACCTTCTGCAGTCATACTCATCATCATCTGGGAAAAAATATATAGTATTATGAATGAACATTCATAATGACTGTGCCAATTGGTCAAAGATACAAAGTAATTTTTTTTTTTTTGACATCTCACCAGTCACACGAACTGTAATATTGACATGAGTTTGGACCTGATGTCTCATCTGGAAGCCGTAGAATGTGCAAATGTAGGCACCACTGTGTCCCAAGCTGTCTGGATTCAGCAGATGAAGGGAACCATTGCCTAAATGACCCTGATCTATGTCAAGTTCAGCTTTACTTTCCCACAGGTTCGCGATCCGACGGGTCCGGCTGTCGTAAGTGAAGATGACGATGGATTCTGTGGTTCTGATGAAGGTCCAAGTGAGGGTGAAATTGTGGCGAGGTTGTGGCACCACGCAGGGAACCAAGAGTCCAGAGCCCTCCTCACCAAATAATTCATCTGAAAGATTCAAATGATTCAAAGAGCTGTTTGAACTTTGTAACAAACACCTTTCTTGCCCGTCTGTGATTACCTTGGTGATGCAGCGATGCAGTCCACACCTGCATTTCATCCGCGGACACAACAGAGCAGAAGTAAGTATGATCTGAGGTGTTTCCTATCATGCTTACACTGCTCTCGATGGTGAACAGGCCCTTGGAGTCCGAGGTTTTACGAGTGAAGTTCTGGAGGTTTCTGGTGTCAGTAGGGGGATCAGTGGCCCACGTGACCTCAGGAGCCGGATAGATGTTCTGGGACAGACAGATCACCCGTTCCTCAACCATCTCAATCTTCACAAACTGGATCAGAGCTAAGCGTGACAGAAAATGCAGCACATAAAATGATCAAAACGTAAGACTATCTAATTGATCTAAACATAAGTTTGATTGTATTTTCATTTTGGAGTGATTAAAATGAATTGATTAGTTATTATGTGAACTTGGTCTACAAACTTATACAAGCTATACATAGATATCTATAGTGATTAGAAATTGCTATGTAAATGATAATAAACCTTTAAATTTAATCCACATGATCTTATCTACATGTATTTTAATGAAATATTACACAAATTTTTAACAACAAAACTCTTCATAGCCAAATTAAATCTAATGGCCTTTAGAAAATAACTGGTATAAATGGGCTTCCACAAATATAAAGTTATCTGTATATTTTCATATATAACGTTTCATTTTTACAGTATAAAAATATTATTTTTTTTACACTTTTTTTGCTCTTAAACCAATAAACAAACCTGGAGAAAAATGTGTATTTTTGTGTATGACGTCTAATTTTTACAGTATAAAAATATTTAAAAATATGTGTAAACAAACTTACAAAATATGTGTAAAACAGAAAAAAATACTGTTTATATTAAATAAAAACTGTGTTTTGTGTCTTATCTGTGAATAGAATAAAATATTTTGTGATTAATCCCCCCCCACACTTTTTGTTAACCAAAACATATTTAAAATATTTATAAAATATTTATCTATGCTGTTATTGTTAACACTCTTTAGCGCTTAAAGCCAAATAATCAAACCTGAATAAAATGTGTAAGGCAGCTATGTATTCATTTCATGTATGAGTTGTAATTTTTTTACAGTATAAAATATGTGTAAAATGTTTATTTATAGTTAACACTTTTTTGCACTTAAAACCAATAAACAAAACTGGAGAAAGAATGTTTAAAAAAAATACACATTAAGAAATTACTTTCTATTAAAAGTGCTGTATGTAACATTTTGACTTTACTAAAGCATAAAAATACCATAATATGTTTGCAGATATTTAAGAAACATGTTAGTTAACATACTTGTGTATCTGAAAAACAATGCTACAGTCAGTAAATCTCCTTTGAAAATGTGCGTTCAGGGCCGGAATGTCGATGTTTGTTTTAGTTTGTGAAACCCGCCCACTGCCAGTTTACCCAATTGTATTTCGGCACCCCGGGTTCCCAGTTGGCAGAAAACACAGCGCATTTCATTTCATTCATCGTCAAGTGCGCTCGTTCCTGTTTGTGTCGTCAATCTGGCAACCTGCGTGTACGTCAAGTCTGAGGAGGAGGGGCCGGGTGAAAAAACCCTCTCCAATATTTTGAATTTGGACTGCAATACCTAGTTCAACCACTCGGTGTCAATCCTACATACAGCACCTTTAAATTATAACTTTTTTTGTTTGTTTGTTTGTTTAATACTTTCTTATCTATCAATAGAATCAAATACATTTTGATTAATTTTATTTGTTATTTCGGACCAGGGTTTATAACCCAGACGAAACAGTATCTATTAGACTCAGCAAATTTGAACTGAATTTATTTATTATTATTATTATTATTATCATCAGTGTTATTCATTTAAGTTTTCCACAGAACCCCTAGCGCCCTCTTGTGGACGCCAGTCCTTGGATAAAACGTCTTAATTTTAGATGAATAACAGTACTGTTATTCTTACACTTAGCTGAAATGAAGCTTTTTACATCCGACAACCCAAATAACCCAAGAAAACTCAAAAATATGACAAAACTGTGACACTGTTACTGACCTTTGACCCCCAGGTTAACAAAGGTTTCCTGGTTTCCCTTCCTGGTGCTGGTGTAGCACTTGTACCTCCCTTGATCCTGGACTTTCACTTTCCTCAGCACCAGAGAGGCATTTCCCTGTGCGATCTGGGAATTAAACAGGTTGGTCCTGCCGCTGAAATGCTTGTTCTGGAGGCCGTACTGGTCTTTATTGTAGTAGTAGCTGTGGACGGGGATCTGCTGCTTGTACCAGTGGATGACCACGGCTCCTGTGGGCTTGAAGCTGCAGGGCAGCACGCAGTCTTCATAGAACAGACATGTTACATGTGCATCTAGAGCGAGACCAGCACATGTAAAGCCTCAGAATTCGACTAAAAATCAGTTTAAAGATAAACTAGTCATGTAGTTTCTCATGTACTGTAATTGCAATGTAAAGTTTAATATTGCTTTGTTTGCAAAAAATCGGCTAAAGGCCTATATTCATACTCTCAACAGATATCAGTCTCACAACAGAGTTTGGTTGCCTTGGTTTAAAATGGCTTTTTGCCAAATAATGGCAAATTAAAATCTCTTGGTGTGCTCAAAAGGCCTGTTTTCCTACAATTTAAATAGCTATTTACTTGTAGGCTGCTTATTCCTCATAAATGAATCACAGATTGTTCTCTTTCACAAGGGTTATTCATCTGAGACTAATGGAGTTTCCTACAAGTGCTGCTTTGATCCATTTACTGAGCCAACAGCTACGGCTGAACAACTTAAATGACAGAGATGTAAAACCAAAAAAAAAAAAAAAAAAAAAAAAAAGGACAAAAAAAGCACCATTAAAATAAAACAAAATAAATATTCACTTATCTCCATCTTAATACATGTACAAATAATACACACAAATAGACTTTAATATCATAAATTAAACAATTATATTATACATTACAGTAAAAAAAAAACACCTTGTGCGTTAATATTTTATACTTCAACATGAACACAACTAAAACATTACAGAGCATGTACAGACTTTTTAGATTTATATTTATTTTATAGAATATAAATAAATATATGCATTTTACATCCATTTATGTATTTTTGTTAATTGTATATATTTTATATATTTTTATTTTTAATAAATTTTATATTTCAAGAAAACACAACTAAAAAAAAAATGTAGAGACTTTCCCACAAGACAGGGATGGTCATTTTCATTCCGTTTTTCCATTAGAGGAGAAACAGTTCATCTCAAAAATGAGCCGTATGTGGCCTTACCTTTAGTAATGATGATACCAGATACCCAAGTCCTAAGAAAAAGCAGAAATGCAGCACACAGACACAAAAGTTCCATGACAGTCAGAATATGCCACACGTTCTGGTCAATTTTCTGAGATGCCACAATCTGTGTCCCTGTGCAAGTGCATGTGACCTGAGAGTGTGTGCCCGTGAGAAAGGGGGAGAGAAAGACCCTTGTGGACATCAATTAAACCGGTGAATGATTAACCAGCTGGTGCATGAGTGGACATATAGTGACCAGAACTGGTCTGGCCATGTAACAGGTACAGTTAAGCAGAGGATGAAGAGAAAAGAACAAATCACTGAGTTTAAACCTTGAAGTGGACTGGTGTGGTCTGTGCATGCATGTGTCGTGTTGTGGTTGATAAGAGATGATAATTATTAAAAACACTACCAATCAAAATGTTGGAGTTACTGTACTTACTGATCCCAAACATTTGAGCAGTAGTGTAATAATTGCTATTTATATTGCCAGTATGAGGTTTATGGAAAATTGATGATAAAATACAGACAAATAATATATATATTTTTTATATTTTACTTTTTTTCAGAATAAATTATGGGAAAATATTTAATCAAAGTACCATTACAAATATATCAAACATTTTCTCGTGACATTTTCCTGGATGACAAATTGTTTTCTCACAAATAATCAGACTGCATAGAAATAAAGTCCCATTAACTGGTTTCCTTCTCATAATATTATCCTTTCTTCTTTCCGTGGCTAACTGTGAGAAGCTGAAGGCTGTGTCATTAGTTTATTTCCAGCTTCTGGCTCTTCTGATGTTTTGTCTATGAAAGACAAAAGGAAAACACTCAGTTTCATTTAAATGGAATTTACATGGCTGGGTTCTTATATGATTAAATATAAAAATAAAAATAAAACAAGATGACTGGACTATACCTGGGTTCATGCTTTGCATTTCCGCATCCTCTTGAGCGCTTTCTTGATTTCTTTTTGATTTTGCTGCACACATAAACAAAATATAAATTTTTGTGTGAACCACTTAACACTCTTATGCAGATTAATTATTATGGATTGAGTTTTGTTCACATTATTACCTCTGTATCTTTTTATAACTAAAGTGAGAGCAAGAAGAGCGATTAATCCTACGACGATACCCAACATCCACAGATTATATCTAACAAAACCTACAGAGAAAAAAAAGAGAACAGAAGTGTTAATTCAAGACAGATGTTGGTGTTAAAACGTGCACTGCCCCAATGTTTTGGCAGGAAATGAGTTCTAGGTTTGGTCCAACAGATCAATTAATGGATGGATGAGTTCATGGATCAGTGGATACCTTTCTCCTGCCTGGCGGATGTAATAACAACACGGCTCTGTATCAGATGCCGTGTCTCTGCTCCTGAGAAGGCACATGTGTAGATTCCAGAATGTTCTAAGCCAACAGTGTTCTCCAGTGTTAGTGAAACGTCTCCCTTCAATGCGTTGTCCTCCTTTAGTTCTGCATTATTCCAGAAGCTTTTGGATTTATGAGTCTGGGTGTCATACGTGAGGATATCTGTGGTTTTGTTTGCTGTCATAAAAGTCCAGACGAGAGAGAAGGACTGAAGTTTCTTAGGAGCCTTACATGGAATAACCAGGTCTTTCCCTTCAGAGCTGGTAATTTCTGAGATGTACATGAGAAAACATTGGTATTATGCACATTTAAAACATACCGCAGCATATATCACTTTTTTGCACATTACAACTTGATCAAGTTTTACCTTGCAGTTGTAGTGAAGCTGTCCGTGTGTGCGTGCCGTATTTAGAGGTGATGTTACACACATAAATATAATCAAGGCTGTTGTTTTGCTGTTTTAGGATGCTCTCTACTGTAAAGAGGCTCTTTCCACCAGGAGCCATGTGGGTGATGGGCTGCAGGGCATGACTTAACCTGGGTTCTGTGCTCCACTGCACCACCGGTGCTGGATAGACGTCTTTAGTAGAGCACTGAATCAGCCCAGAGGGACTGATGTCAATGGAGACTGTCCTGATGGGAGCTGGAAGACATCAAATGAAAAATAAAAGATAGACAGATAGATAGATAGATAGATAGATAGATAGATAGATAGATAGATAGATAGATAGATAGATAGATAGATAGATAGATAGATAGATAGATAGATAGATAGATAGATAGATAGATAGATAGATAGATAGATAGATAGAAACCCGATTTCAAAAAAGTTGGGACACTGTACAAATTGTGAATAAAAACAGAATGCAATGATGTGGAAGTTTAAAATTTCAATATTTTATTCAGAATACAACATAGATGACATATCAAATGTTTAATCTGAGAAAATGTATCATTTTAAGGGAAAAATAAGTTGATTTTAAATTTCATGGCATCAACACATCTCAAAAAAGTTGGGACAAGGTCATGTTTACCATTGTGTGGCATACCCTCATCTTTTTATAAAAGTCTGCAAACGTCTGGGGACTGAGGAGACAAGTTGCTCAAGTTTAGGAATAGGAATGTTGTCCCATTCTTTTCTAATACAGGCTTCTAGTTGCTCAACTGTCTTAGGTCTTATTTGTCGCATCTTCCTCTTTATGATGTGCCAAATGTTTTCTATGGGTGAAAGATCTGGACTGCAGGCTGGCCATTTCAGTACCCGGATCCTTCTTCTATGCAGCCATTATGTTGTAATTGATGCAGCATGTGGTCTGGCATTGTCATGTTGGAAAATGCAAGGTCTTCCCTGAAAGAGACGATGTCTGGATGGGAGCATATGTTGTTCTAGAACTTGGATATACCTTTCAGCATTGATGGTGCCTTTCCAGATGTGTAAGCTGCCCATGCCGCACGCACTCATGCAGCCCCATACCATCAGAGATGCAGGCTTCTGAACTGAGCGCTGATACCAACTTGGGTTGTCCTTGTCCTCTTTAGTCCAGATGACATAGCATCCCAGTTTTCCAAAAAGAACTTCAAATTTCGATTCGTCTGACCACAGAACAGTTTTCCACTTTGCCACTATCCATTTTAAATGAGCCTTGGCCCAGAGAAAACGCCTGCGCTTCTGGATCATGTTTAGATATGGCTTCTTTTTTGACCTATAGAGTTTTAGCCAGCAACGGGCGAATGGCACGGTGGATTGTGTTCACCGACAATGTTTTCTGGAAGTATTCCTGAGCCCATGTTGTGATTTCCATTACAGTAGCATTCCTGTATGTGATGCAGTGCAGTCTAAGGGCCCGAAGATCACGGGCATCCAGTATGGTTTTCCGGCCTTGACCCTTACGCACAGAGATTGTTCCAGATTCTCTGAATCTTTGGATGATATTATGCACTGTAGATGATGATAACTTCAAACTCTTTACAATTTTTCTCTGAGAAACTCCTTTCTGATATTGCTCCACTATTTTTCGCCACAACATTGGGGGAATTGGTGATCCTCTGCCCATCTTGACTTCTGAGAGACACTGCCACTCTGAGAGGCTCTTTTTATACCCAATCATGTTGCCAATTGACCTAATAAGATGCAAATTGGTCCTCCAGCTGTTCCTTACATGTACATTTAACTTTTCCGGCCTCTTATTGCTACCTGTCCCAACTTTTTTGGAATATGTAGCTTTCATGAAATCCAAAACGGGCCAATATTTGGCATGACATTTCAAAATGTCTCACTTTCAACATTTGATATGTTATCTATATTCTATTGTGAATAAAATATAAGTTTATGAGGTTTGTAAATTATTCCATTATTTTTTACTCACAATTTGTACAGTGTCAGAACTTTTTTGGAATTGGGTTTGTAGATAGATAGATTTGTGCTTCAGATGAAGCAAAAAAAAAAAAAAAAAACGGCCAGCTAACTAAATAAAAGACGATAAATGTAACCTATGTTACTTAAATAAACTAAGCTGAGGAAATTTGTGTAAATTAACCTGTTTGGGTCGACTTGAATCGATGACTCACTCATTAAACACAAAAACACTCGGTACCTAATACATTTAAAATAAATCAAAGTATTCCTCCAAGAAACAAACCTTCCACTGATGCAACAACATATGTCACAGTTACATTGTTGACCACACATTTGTAGCTTCCTTTACTCCTCTTATCTACTTGTTTCACAAGCAGTGATGCGTTTCCCTCAGAGACGCTATCGCTGAAAAGAGACATGTTGGCATGGTTGAACCTCTGTCCCGTCGGCTCTGAACTGAATATGAGCGCCTTCTGCTGGAACCATTGGATGTTCACATCACCATTAGTAGGTGTGAAAGAGCAAGGAAGAATACAGTCCATAGAGAAGATGCAGGTCACACGAACTTCTGCAAATCAACAAAAAAGCTTTCAGATATTCCTGCATGTACAAAAATGATTTATAGACCTTAGGCAGATCTTATATAACTTATATAGCTTTTTTATAGCTTTTAACTTCTTAAAAAATTAAATACATGAATGCATTAGCATTATATAACAAAACACCAAATAATACAACATTTACAAATAAATTATTTTAGTTATATCATTTCCTCTCAAGGTCTGTGATCTAATACAATGATCATACACTGAGATGCCTGCAAATTTACCATTTAAAAACCATAAGCCCCTTAGTACTGAAACATCTTTTTAAAATTTTGCTGATAAGACAGCTGGACTATTAGGTTTGTCATCAGTGCTGATTGCTAACTTTCAGGGGCAGCTGCTAAAGGCAGGTAGATTTTAATGTAAATCTAGTAACAAAATCGCTATGTTGGCAACATTGTTTGTCATATGCATATGTGTACCCCCAGCTTCCTAACCACATGCTGCGTGGGTGTGCATGTGTACAAATATGAACACCAGTATGTCTGCCTCCTTTTTTCTCAGAACAAAGTGAGTTCTGCTGCCCCTATTTGCTGTCTGGCCTTTTCTGTGAGTGATTACAATTGTGTGTTCACCCATAACATCACTCTAAGAGGACATTTATCAATAATGACCACTCATGACTGTGATTGTTTAGAGTTCAACACACTCACCTTATCAGAAGATTGTTTGGCTATAAATACAAAATAAACAGAGCAGCGGCAGAGTGTATGACAGCGTTGACCTTTATGTTGTGACACGGTTGTGCATTGCAAGTCTGAGATTGCACCAGATTATATCTTTATCTACAGATTGATCAGCATTGATCGCATCTTTAAGTGTGCCAAAATCCTCAACAAACACGGTTATAGTGTACTGGAACAGTTGTGGTTTTACAACTGTTTCTTATCTTATCTTGAAGTCTTACATGCAACACTTTCCTTTCCTAGTCTAGATCTATTACAGAGAGTCCTCAGAGAGGTTTGTTGAAAAATTCACAGTGACCGTGTAGGTCACAAATGACTGGCCAGAGTGAATTCTAGCAGACTCACTCATCTCCTTCACTCGCAGACTCTATTACAGGGGGTGGGGGGCAAAAACCCATTAGCTGAAATTCTGCCTCCACTTGAGATCTAAGAGTAGCATCCACTTTAATTACATAATAAGGTATATTTATAATGAGGATTCATCTTTCCTGGCATCCTTTCAGTTTGGCCGATGATCTATTGCTGGAATAATGCACATTTGAAACTGGCAGGTTCATAAATAGAATAAATTTTATAATAGTTTTTATTATTGTAAAAGTTTTATTTATATTTTAGTTTAAAATCTAATTTTTACACTGAAAGCACTGAAGATAACAGTGTGCTGAAATGTTTGCTCGTGTTCATCTGTTTTAATTCACATGCACTTTGCATTTTTGCACAGGTGTGTGTGTGCATGTGCTTTGATTTCTCGTTATTGTTAACTAAAAAATAACTCAAATATAAATTAAAACTATTATAATTTTGGTAATTGAAATAAAGTTAAAATAAAACTATACATTTTAGATGAAAAACTTCAGAATTCTAAATCTTGCTTTGGCAACTGAAATGCATAAGTTTAGGCTGAAGTACTAAAATTACTAAAATTGATGTAAAAATTAATAGAAACATTTGGAGAAAAAAATCATAAAAGTTAAACTAAAATTAAAATGGAAACTGAAAATATAAAAAGCTCATTAATAAATAATACTAAAATAACACTACCTGCACCTATTAAAATTTCCATCTAAAGCAGTCATGATGGGTAACAAATAACACTTTTCCAGCTCTGGAAAGAATTCCTAAGGAGGAACTACCTAATAACTAGAAAACAGATGTCTGTGGATGATCTTGCCAACATTGATACTTTATTCCATCCACTTGAATTACATAATAAGGTATATTCATAATGTACTGCAAGTCTTTCCTGGCATCTTTGTAGCCTGGCAACTGTGACATACAAACATGAATTGATAAAAAGTGGCCTAGCTGAAAGTGGCAGGTACTGAAATCAAAGCAGATTGAGAGTAAAAAGTAAAATAAATCACTCACTCCAGATGATCAGTTAAGAACTTTGAATTGTTTGATTTGTTCATGGAAAGTGGTATTCTTTCAAATAAATAAAAAATAAATGTGCAAAAAAGTTTCAGAAAAAAAATAACAATAAAAGTTCATCTTACCTGGAACCTTACACGCCACTAAGGAAAAAATCCATAAAACAACACAAGCGCCATTGTGGGTCCTTGACATTCTCCCTCACAAACAAAGTACTGAAGCAAAGTAAGACGTGTGGAACTAAACGGGAAGCGTAGACTGAAAGAAAACTGCTTAGAAGATGAGACTCTTCAAAGAGTCTCTCTCAGGAACGTAATCAGACCCTGTTCCTCTTTGCTGCTTCACAGACAGGCAAAAAAAAAAAAAAAAAAAAGAAGTACCCCCTGGTTCCACCTGAATGAGAGTCTTTGTGAATATAAAAAACAAAACAAAAAGAGAAACAGAGAAAGTTCCTAGGTGACTTTTGAATATTGGCTCTGCTGTGCTGTGAACTTGCTGTGGGTATGAATGACAGAGGAGGAGCAAGAAAGAGAGAGAGAGTGGGTAGACAGGTTTCCACGCCTCTTTCATAGATCATGAGTCACTAAATGGCAGCTGAAACCTTTTAACGCCTACCACGTACTCCGGCTACTTCACCATAACCTTCCCACATCCCTACAGGCCAACCTTTCTGAGGCGCTAGGTCTTTTATCAACACCTTGCTCTTTGTTGAGGGTTTGCTAAATATAGACATGCTTCAAACGTCCTTGCAACCTTCTTGCCAAATTTGCCAAAGAGTGCAGTAAGCATGTGTACTTAACTAGTGGTGGATTGCAGTAACCCCGATGGTTAGTAAAGGTTCTTATGACGTCAGAACATAAAACAGTCGTTTCCTTCCTGAAAGGAGCCCTGTAGATGGCCCAGTACATTATTCTGCTTGGCATTCCACACTCAGCTCCAACAGATGCATCATGCTTAGAAGGAGTTTAAACTTGCAGTATTTGCAGACTTTGACAGGTGCAAGTTGTCATACCAACCATACAGGCTCGCCAAATGCACAGACTTGAGATGTGAGAAAGTGCTTTTCTTGCCTGAGCTGATCGAGGGCCTGCAGGCTGCAGAAGAAGTGTGGTCAATGTGTTTGATGACATGGCAGTAAATGCATTCCTCTTGGCTTCAATCACACTGCACACAAATGCAGTTTGGTTTTTATATCCAAAGAATGACTGTTTGCAATTTCATTGCAACTGATGCAATCTGATCCATTTGTTCAGACTATCTATCTATTTTAATGCTAGACTGTATGGCCTTAAAATATTTAAACATCAAGCTTTTAAAACTACTTTAAACTTTCTGATCAGGTTTTCTTAAGTCGAGTTGACAAACTTTTTAAAAAGTGCTTTATATTTTATTAAAATTGCACACTTCATATTATGTTTACATAAGTTTTGCATCCTAAAAAACAAACAAACAAAAAACCTTAGGCTACTTTAAATTCAATTCAAAGCAAATCCTTATTGGAGCAAGTCCATTCACTTGGCCACGCCCCCGAGCCGAGTGGGAACCATCGAAATCTCCATGTTTATGTTTTTCAATAACATTTGTCAAGTCTGATTACAATAGTCTCATTTGAATCCTTTGAATCCTTAAATCCACCATATTAAGCGATGTGATTTGTCTCATTCATTTTTCTGTTTTCACACCATATTGTTGTAAAAATATAAGTAGATGTGTTTTAGATATACAGTATAGGACGTCAAAATATGATTTAGTTTTTTTTTCTCATTTTTAATGTAGACTAGAGACAGAAAAAAAGGATTCCTTGAAATTACAGTGCAAACATTCATTTAGTGGACATTTATGTTCAAATATCAGCACACTAATAGCTATATCAAAGTTTTGTGATCAAAACAGGCTATTAGCGCTCCTGTCATACAGTATTTGTCCACAAGGGGATGTTTATAGAATTTGTGTTGATAAACTAAGATGAAGTGTGACTGTGGAAACTACCCTTTCGCTGTGATTGCGAAGCAGCTTTTTATATCCTTCTTATAATGATTAATGATCTGAATAGGGAAGGATGATCCTGGTTGAGTGTAAATAGCAGCTTCCTCTAGATGCACTGAGGCACGTGCTGGTCTCCCTCAGATGCCAGCACTCTTCTGTGTCCTCAATCAGACTCTAATCCTGGATTAGAGGAGCATGTTACTGCTCTAGGATTACTCTTCTGCTGGCTCCAATTTTATTATTGATTGTGTGCCACTGTGTTTCATCAGATACTCAAATCGAATATTGTTTAGAATCTGACTGTCTCTCCTTTATTCCCCTTTCTTGTACTTGTATGAATAATAGGTTTACCCCCCCCCCCCCCAACCCCGTTATTAAAACTATTGGATACTTTTTTTTTAATCATGTGTTTTTGTTTTGCCCTTGTCCCAAACAAAGACTTTCAATTTAAAAATATCAAAATCCACCAGAAATATTAATTGCTACAGAGTGAAATAATCATAAACTATTCTGACATTTATTGTGCAACACTTATTTGCATATAATTTATATATTATATAATGAGTAATGTTAGATCTAGATTTAATAACTTTATATTAAACACCTTTTGTGAAAAGTATTTATATACTTTTTTGTCTATTACTGAACACGGTAGCAACTGTCTAGATGTCTTTTAAAGTAAGCCTCTCTTTTTCTCTCCCATCCCTGCTCTGTCTCCCTCTGCACCTCTCTTTTCATCTCTCTGTCATCTCTTGATGTTCTTCATGACTTTTTCTGTAATCCTCCATGAAGCGAGTTAAGATCTGTCTCACAGATTAGCCTGCAGGAGGATCTACACATCAATAGCTAATAGCAGCATGACACCTATTTAGCTGTACAGACACGTACAATTACAGAAATTCACTGCTATGCTATGCTTCATTTACAGCTAGAGTTTAATCAGAATGTTGAAGACTCAATAAACATATAAGACTAATAACAATGTCCTAAGTTTCCGTTGGCAGACATGGGAAGATCAGTAAATGATTCTTTAGCATCTTACTTATTTAGCTTAGCAATATTACACAAAACAATACAATTTTTAACACTGATAATAATAAGAAATGTTTAAGAGCACCAAATCCTCATATTAGCATGATCAACATGTTAGCATAGATTTATTCTGTCAGCAAGTTGAACAAGCTGTCTGTCTTAGCAATGCATTTGATTCTAAAGGAAAAATTCTCGGATACAATTCACAAAAAAGAGGGCTAGTTGCTTTTTTTAGCCAACCTGATGGTAGAGTTAGCTCTGGTTGTGATGCACCTCCCCTTCCCCTTCCCCGTGGAGTTTATAGGTTACTGAAAGATTTCAGCAGCTGCATGTAAGAAGATTAGAGAGGAATTAATGTCATTCCTTTGTCATTATAGAAATAAATTGATATTTGGTTTTAATCGGAGAGAGGAGGACATGGTCAGAAGAGCAGACAGACTTTTAGGCAGGGTGGGAAATGAAGACCGCCAGCCTTACACACACTAACACACATGCACAAAAGCAGAGACTGTGAAACATTTGCTGCCCGGTGTGGATCTAAGGGCCTTTTCTGTGTCGGAATGGCCGGCACTACGAGATGGAAAGGATGCTGGGTAAGGAACTCTGGAGAGTTAGACTGATCCCACATCGTCTCTCTATTTCTCCCTGCATCAGATCCTGGAGCTCAGGACTCGGTCATGAACTTTGCTCTCTCTGTACTGAGGCTGATGTGCCTGGCCTGGCTGTTGCCCGTCGTCCTTCTCAAAGGAAGCAACACGCAAAACCAGCGCAGGCACAAGGAAGTCTACCTGGGAGAAAACACACGGCACAAACATGGAGGGTGAGGATGCTTTTGCCTGCTCCTAAATGCATTTGCAGAATGCTCTGGTAGTCGGAACGTTGCTTTGTATATAATCAATCAGCTCCATTCTGTTTAATTTAAATACCCGTGTCAGCCTGTTTACACTCTTGGTCTCATTTATTGTGGTCTCGGCCCTGTGGATTGATGTGTAAGGGTTTATTTGAAGCCCTGTGCTGTGTTTTGACCTGCACTTTGGAGATGTTGGATTGCGTGTGTTTGAAGGTGTAATTAATTGTGGATAAGGGAACTCTGTAATTAGAGCTCATGGTTGAGCTGGGTATATGCGGTAAACAACAAAAACAGCACTGGATATCTATTTAGTCTTTTAGTACTGATCCAGAGGGAGGTCATTCTCAGGTAACAGTGCCATTTGAAGCAGAGAGTTTCAGAAAAGTATTTTCTTTTTTTCTTCCATGAATTGGAAAAAAAAAAAAATTTCTTTAATGAATCAGGACAATTTCTTCATATTATTATAGTGCAATGTGCCCTATTTTTACAATTTTTTAAATTTGATTTATATATATATATATATATAAATATATATATATAAATAATATTTTATTATTAAATATAATAAAATAAAAACGTATCCCTGAGCTAAGTCTTAAGGTGCTACATTATTGCAATAGTTTACTGGAGTTTAACTATTGAGTTTGTTGTGGTCAATACAAGTGTGAACATAATATAATATGACAGAAACATATTAAAATACTGACAAAGAGAAACTTGCATTCCCTGATATATGATATCAAAAAGGTTGGACAGAGTTAAATCTATGAAATTATGTGAATATTATCTTATTAATTGTATTAGTTAGTTAGTGGGACTCATTTGGTACAGAATTGGCACCTGGAAAGGACCTAGGCCAAATTAAAATATGAAGCAAAATATTTTAATAAGAGGCATATTTATTTAGCCAGCGACTGATTGTATTGCTAGCTTTTGATTAAAAAGATGTCTCAAGAGAGTAAGAAACTGTTGAACACTTTATGTATTATGCATTATAAAGATTTATAATGCATGTTAAAATGCATTATAACTGTTCATAAATAATTGTAACCCAAGTTAAAATGCATTGTGATATTTGCAGATTCCTTGTAACATATTGGCTGGTTACTATGTGTTTTAATATATACTTGATACGGTCTAAATGTGTAAATGATTTAAATGATACTTTCTAAAAGCAATGAACAGAGTATTATAATGTATTATGACTGTGATTACAATTATTCATGCATTTATAAGGTGCATTACAAGGCACAATAATGCATTTAAAATACTTATATAGTGCATTATATATAAAAGTATTACCAAAAACTGCTTTCTGGATTGCTGCATACTAAAGTTGAAATTAATTTCTCTAAACATCCCACTCTTTCAAATTTCTAGCTTTGGTCAGTGCTGTTTTTTAACCCAAACATATCTTTGTGTATGTTATTGTTTATGTCTGTTACATTATTTTAAAAAAAAAAAATCCCCATTTTGTCTCTTTTCAAACAGACGAATAGACTTTAAAACGAAGAAGTCTGACAGCACCAAATCTCTGCTGATTAAATCAGAGCAGCTCTTGCGAATTGAAGATCACGATTTTGCCATGAGGCCTGGTTTTGGAGGTGAGGAAATCTTTCCATTCAAAAGCCACTTATGAATTACTTGCGGTTGTATTTTCAAAATAAATACCTGTTGCATTCATACATTTCAAGCATCATGTGTTATCTTGGTGTCTTGATGGTTGATTTGAATGATATTGCCTTGGGAATGCAAGCTCGTTCCACACAGTTGGTGTGAATACATGGTGTGACATACAACAACAGCACTAATACAGCACAGAGAGGCACTGCAAGGACAGCTGGGATAATTTCAGGAGATGGAGAGAGAGGAAAAAAAGAGAAACGATGATGTGATTACCCAAAAATCTGCTGATGGGAATCGTGATGCTTTTTCTGATGGCGATCACACACGTCACACTATGCCAGCAATTAAAATGATCACTATTATGCAAGCAGCAGGAAATTACCATAAATGTCAGATGAAAATCTATATAAATATATAGATCTTTTCTGTAAAATAATATTATACAGAACACTATATTCTCTGAAAATCTCATTCTTGCATGCTTTTAAGCTGCTAAGTTTGTATGAAACATGCTGTGCTGATATAGAGATATCTTGCATACTTGCTGCTGTTATTTGCTAGTATATGTTCACTGTGAAAACTCAAAGAACAGGGTAAAGCAGTGTGTTCTGTTACACTGGCTGAACTCAAGATCAAGAGCTTTAAAAGTCACCGTAGGCCAAATGACCAGAATGTGACTCTGCAGCTGAGATTGTCAAAAATGTAGGTTAGAATGTCATATGCAATGTGTCCAAATCAAAAAAAAAAAAAAAAAAAAAACACCCTGACCCAGATTGGTAGCAGTGCCAAGCAGACAATACACTGAGGACAGATGTGTTATATGCACAGTAATCTGCATTATAATCCCAGCGGCTGTTTTTAAAATAAGAACATAGAGTGGTATGCTGTTTTTTCAATCATATAATCTTCTTGTCTGAGACTTTCTGTTCTATATCCGATTTCGGGTCCATTAAGGTGAAAGTATTTGTGAAGCAGCGACTCTGTAAGAAAGCTATAATGATTGTGTGTTATCATATACTGTATGTTCATGTCCATGTTATTTGTCAGCTACAGATATACTGTTTAGCATTGTATTATTCCAGGGTGCTTTAAATAATAACATGGTATATGTCCAAAAATGGAAGTACCATGGTACTTTTTTGTTATTTTGTCTGCTAATCCCTACATGTGAACACTGAGATTGAGTTTTATTTCAGTCCAGATTAGGTGAGCATGATGGTTCTCTGAAAACAGTGAGAGGCTGATAATCACACCGAGTCATGTGCACTGAGTTAAATCTCTGTTTGTAGGAAGCTTAACATTGCTTTTCAGATTTTATGTGGGTGATGAGTCGTGAGACATCTTTTTGACTTTATATGTCATTTCTTTATGTTAGTCAATGATAGTCGATTAAATGTCCTTTTTTTACACAGTTCTTGAAATATTATAGTAATAGTTTAGTTTTCAGACTAACTCTCTGGAATTTTTCATAGCGGTTTTAAAGTTCTGTGGTAAAATCCGAGTTTTTAGATGTTTTCAATAGATTCAATATTGGATAAGAATCAGACACTTGAAATTCTTCTGTTCTGTTCAAAGACATTGCAGCTGGTCTGCATGCATTTTTTTTAATGTGATGCAGCTGTGAGTTGAGAAACTGATGTGTCTATGGTCCCCTTGAAAAAATAAAACAGCCAGCACAAGCAGAGTGCTTAATGCAGATAGACACAACTATGATAGTTAAACATACGTTTGTCATGTCATTCTGTTATGATAAAGCAAATTGCATATAGTCCTTCTTTCACAAATATTGACTCATTTGATTTGATTACGGCTTCCACTGATAGATCTTAGAAGTAAATAGTTGGCAATTTGATAGTTTAGCGTTACATACAGTATAGGCTACATTGTAAGGAATGTGTTGTTTCTTCAAAGTTAGATTAATGAGTCTTTTGAATTTGAGGAAGAAATATTTAGAAACAGTGATGCAGCTGCATGTGTTGACATGTGGCATCATTTCAACAATAGATAAAAAACTACAAGGAACAAATGTGGTAACATATTCTTAATTTTAAAAATACCACTGAAAAAACTCATAATGTGTAGCTTCAAAAGTGTTGTCAAACAATTAATCGCGATTAATCACATTCAAAATGTACATAATATATGATTATGTACTGTGTATATTTGTTATGTATATATAAATATAAACATGCATGTATCTATTTAAGAAAAATATGTTTATATACTGTATTAAATATATTTATATATAATATAAAATATAGTAATATAAATATATAAATGTATATACGTCAATATTTTCAAAATATATACTGTGTGTGTGTTTATGTATACATGATAAATAAACAGTACACAAACATATATTATGTAAACCAAAACTTTTATTTTGGATGTGATTAATCGCGATTAAACATTTGACAACACTAATCTTTAACTATATTTTGCCATTTGAACAAGTCCATAGCTACACAGATTTAGGTCTTTTCTGGATTTCTGGGAGCTGGACATGAACAATTAATGATTTAGTAAATGAGTCAGATTAACTGAGAAACTACTCCAACTGAATCATAAATGATTCACTTGAAAGGACAGGAACATTTAAATCAGATATCAGACTTCACCGGTTGCACAGTATGTTTTTGATTCACTAAAAAAAACTAGCTCATAAGAGCTTGTGATGTGAATCAGACTTCACTCGTCATGCCTTATGTTTTGTGCTGAATAGCAGGCAACACTTTCAAAGTTTTTAAGTAAGGTGTCCTGTACATCATCAGCAGAAGGATGCACACACAAGAACCATTTATGTAACCAAATGTCATTAAAAAAATCAGTCATTTATGGTTTGCTTTATGACTCCAATTCTGGTTGCCAAACCTATAGAGGTAAAAGGTTAATCTGAACAACAAAGCTCAGGTCATTTGATTTTAAATGGGTCTGAATGTAAATGTTTGAGTTTAAACTGAGCACAGTATTTAGAGACACTGACTGAAACTCAAGCAAATACAATTTTTCTTAGCTGAAAAATAAGAATCGGAAGACTGTGAGGTCACCATTTGAACTCATTACTGTCTAAGAGAAACAACTGAGATATTAAAGAGATTTATTTTGTTTTTTTTTGCCATGTTCTCTCAATTCTGTTCCTTCTCCATCTGTGACATTGAGTCCAGGTTCGGCTATTCCAGTGGGCATCGATGTGCAGGTGGAGAGCATTGACAGCATTTCAGAGGTCAATATGGTGAGTGTCTGCTCTTTTATAAATTACTTTTAAACTTTAACCTTTCAGTTAGATCTACATACCCTCAACTCCCAGTGCTAGTCATACATCAAGCTTAAATCCTCGACCATTTAAAGTGATTGGATTCACGACTGAGGCAGAGGGCAAAGGTTAAAACAACAAAGACTGTGAATGTGTGCAGAAAAGCATGCTGAACCCATAGGGATGTTCAGTTGGCATACATATCTTTATGTACTCAAGCGTCATTAATTTATTTTTATATACTTTATTTCATTTTTCCTTATCCTAAGTTGCAGAAATGGAACAATGAGAATTATGGCACCAGTTATAACCATATATACACAGTGACATTTAAAGTATAAAGGAGTGGCTTATGCAAACTGACAAAGTCTTTTTCATATGTTTTGTGGGCATAGGACTTCACTATGACCTTGTACCTTAGGCATTACTGGCAGGACGACAGACTGGCCTTCCCCTCCAGCAATAACAAAAGCCGAACTTTTGACGCTCGGCTGGTGAAAAAGATCTGGGTGCCAGACGTCTTCTTTGTTCACTCCAAGCGTTCTTTCATTCACGACACCACCATGGAAAACATCATGCTCAGAGTCTATCCAGATGGAAACATTCTCTACAGCGTAAGGTAGTGCATGAAGCCGCATTCCTGAGACCAGATGTGAAACTAGCAGTTTCCCTGAGGCATTTTTAAGATCAGCTTTTTACTTGGAATAGTTTGTCATGAAAGGAGAGCTCATCCAAATCTAAAAATTCTGTCAATACTTACTGTCGTTCCAAACCTGTATGACAGGGTTATTCAAATCTTACCCTCAAGGGCCAGTGCACTGCATAGTTTAGCTCCAAGCCTGATCAAACACACCTGAGCATGCTAATCAGTGTCTTCAGGATCATTAGAAAATCACAGGTAGGTGAGTTTGATCAGGGTTGGAGCTGAACTCTGCAGTACACAAAACCACCAAACTAACATTAAAATAAACCTTAACAACGACTTTCTTTTTTCTGTGGAACACACAATTTGATGTTTCAAAAAAAATATATCCCTTGTGTTTTTATTTCCAAACCACAACAGTTCATAATAACTCAATCCAAAAAAAAAAAACAGACTGAAATCTCAGCCATTATTCAATCATAATTTTGAGCTGATTCTATTTAGTGAACCAGATGAATCAGTTCACACAGTGGACTGAATGATTTGTTCAGTGGGTTAAACTTGAGAACCAGATCAGTCTGATTTATGACTGTTCTTTTGGGCTGGTTCTTTCAAAAGAACCCGATTTGGTTCATGAATATTACTCAACTTTTGTTTTGGGATCATGTTGCATTGGTCAGCTGTTCAGTGGAGGGGAGGATTATGAGTGAATAGCGATTTACATTTTAGTCTATTAATTAAACAAAGCTATAGTATTGTTTCAGAAGATTTGAAATATGGCCTATAAGCTGTGCATACATACTAGTTCTAGGTTTTGTTTTGTTTTTTAATTGCCAACATAACTAAGAACTCTCATTGTATGGAAACATCTGTAATTTTTCTATCAGAAAAAGTGTTATTATTTATACTATTACAGATATTATTTTGAATTGCCTTTTTTTATTTTAAACTACTATATTTTCATTTTCATTTTAGTTTTTTATTTATTTATTTATTTGAATGTTTTCAAGTAGTTTTTATTTATGTTTATTTCAGTTTTGGATTTAGCAATTCAGCTTAAACTTATTTCAGTTAATTGCCAAGGCAGCAATTCAAACATTTAATTCATCTTAAGTTTAATTTAATATTTGTATTTTATTTCAGGTTTATTTTAATTAACAAAATGTTTTAATAGTTTTAGTTTAGTTTAGTTTTGACAACACTGATCAGAATATACATGGGGGGGGGGTGATGTATGACCAAATTCGCATATACTTTAACTGACAAGTGAGGTGTGGTTTTCGTGTAAATACTTTGGAACTATAGTTGGACAAGAATTTTGTCTAAGAATTAGCAGCATGTGCTGCAAGTGTAGACATGTGTGCATGGTCAGGTGTGCCTAAACCAGTTTACAGTATGTGCAGGATCAGTTTTCAGTTCAATTCACCTGAATTGTTTCCTTGATTTGATGTTTTGCGAAGCTCAATATCACATGATTGCAAGATTTTAAAGGGACTTTTTTAATCTCATTGTAAGTGATTTATTAAGGCTGTACTGAATTGTGAATTGCAGAATCACAGTGACTGCTCTCTGCTCTATGGACTTCAGCAGGTTTCCTCTAGACACACAGAACTGTTCTCTAGAGCTGGAGAGTTGTGAGTATGACAGTCTGTGTGTGTGTGTGTGTATGTACACTCATCAGTAAGTACTATTTACAGAGTACAAGGAAATAATAAGTCAAAGCACAATGCTCTCAGTATACCTGTAAACATATCCTAAATGTAGCCTACTGTTGTGTTTAAGGGATAGTTCACCCAGAAATGACAAATTCTGTCATCGTTTACTCACCTTCATTTCTTCTGCCGAGCACAAAAATAAGACATTTGCAGGATGTTCACAGCTTGTACAATGAAAGTACACTAATGTTTATTTTTGAAGAAATTAATACTTTTTTATTCATTAAGGACACATTAATTTGAGAAAATTTACCAGTAAAGCCTTGTCAAAAGATTTCTATTTTAAATGAAAGTTTATATTCTTCAAAGAGTCCTGAAAAAATGTATCGGTTTCAACATAAATACTAAAGAGCACAATAGATTTCCACATTTATAATAATAACATTTCTTGAGCACCAAATCAGCATATTTGTGATTAGCATAATCATTTCTGAAGGATCATGTGACACAAAAAACCAACCCCAAACTTTTAATGCTCGTGTATACAGTTACCAGGACAAGTCAAATTTAAAAAGTGGTTCATATCACACAAAATGTTCATAGATTTTCAGTGAAAACACATTCTTCTTGGCATTTAGTATCATTAGCTTCAAACCTGACTAAACTGTATATACAGTATATTAAAATTTTATAACAATGGGCTGTTTGCTAAACAAAGCTATTGATCTTTTCGAAAGCTTGGAATATAAGTCACGAATCAGTTAAATAAAACTAGTAAAAATTGTTTTTGGTAGCCAAAATAAAGCTAAAATAAAATAAAATATAAATATTTCATTAAAATCTAAAACTTAAAAAAAAAATGTAAACAAAAATGATAAATGTTGTCTTGGGACATATCTAATATAAAAAAGCTAAAGTTACAATACTAAAATGACTAAAACTGAATTAATATATATATATATATATATATATATATATATATATATACAGTATATATATATACAGTATATATATATATATATATATATATATATATATATATATATATATATATATATATATATATATATATATATATATATATATATATATATATATATTTATTTAAAAAACTAATAAAAGCACATAACAAAAATTGTAAAACTTAAACTAAAAATGAAAACCGAATATTAAAGTAAAAGCTAATTCAGATAATATTAACAAATACTATACACAACACAAGTTGTATGGACCACTTTTGTGGTGCTCTTTGAGTTTTCATTATATGTTAAAAGAGCAGCGTGAACATACTTCAAAAGTTTTCCTAATGTGTGGAATGGACAAAAGAACATAATTTTTCATTTCTGGGTGAACTACTCCTTTAATAGTAGAGTTTTATATGCTTCTGGCTTGCTAGTGGTATATCATATAACCCTTTTTTAGTCATATTTATACAGGCTTCATTGTTGCAGATTTAAAATAATTGCACAGATGAACTGGTTCAAAGTTACATATCTCTGTGTCTTTCACCCATGACACACAGATTTACATGGGCCTCCGCTTCAGAGGAGAGATGGCGGAGCTGGTTTTGGATACTCGGTGTTCTCTCCTCTGAGGAGTGCCGCCCATGTATCTTCAAAGAGAGTTTGCTGTCTCACACCTCCCCACTCCCTTTCCCACGTTTTATTTTTGCTCTCTTGAAGACGCTTACAATGAGAACGACCTCATGCTCTATTGGAAGAATGGGAACGATTCATTAAGGACTGACGAGATTGCACTCTCGCAGTTTTTTATTGAAGAATTCCACCCTTCCTTCGGGCTAGCCTTCTACAGCAGCACCGGTATGTGTGCTTCATTTCCTCCTGCGTGCTTTTATTACCGTACTACCATGTGCTTGATCACAGCGAACCAACAGAGAGTGCAGAAAATTAGATTTCCCAGCATTCTTGACTGAAATGGTTAGATATATGCAGTGCTTTTCACAACTGTTTTCAACACTGATAATAATAAGAAATGGTTTTGAGCAGCAAATGACCATATTAGAATGATTTCTGAAGGATCATGTGACACTGAAGACTTGAGTAATAATGCTGAAAATACAGCTTTGCCATCACAGGAATAAATTGCATTTTAAATATATTAAAACAGAAAACAGTCTTTTTAAATTGCTATAATATTTTGCTATGTTACTGTTGTTACTGTATTTTTCATCAAATAAATGCTGCCTTAGTGAGCAGAAGAAGCATAATACAAAAACATTTAAAAATCTTACTGATCCCAAACTTTTGAATTGTTTAAATTAAAACAAAACAAAACAAAACAAAATAAAACAAAATAAAATAAAACAAAAAAATAAAATTAAATAAAATAAAATAAAATAAAACAAAAAGAATAAAATAAATTATCCATGATATTTCTCTTTCAACCCTGTTTCCATGAAAGTGTTTTGGGTTGGTAGAAGATCTTTGCCAATAACAGATTAATGGAAACTATTAAAATAAAATTAAAAATAAATATTTATTTTTTGAATATTTATATATGTATAAAATGATGCATCTAAGTTCATTATCCTGTTAAATATATCAACAGTAATTCATGGGGACACGTGTATTCTGATTTTTTTTTTTTTTTTTTTCATTTGTAATAAAGTTTAATATTGTTCTTTCTTTAATTTTTGTCTTCATATCTGTTGTAAATGTCCCATACTCTCGGTTTCTCTCAGGCTGGTATAACAGGCTGTACATAAACTTCATCCTCAGGAGACACATATTCTTCTTCATGCTGCAGACATACTTTCCCACAATGCTAATGGTCATGCTCTCCTGGGTGTCCTTCTGGATCGACAGGAGAGCCGTACCAGCCCGTGTCTCTCTAGGTAAACCTCTCGAAGAAATATCCTCTTTTTAGAATCTAGAAATACGTTTAGAAATGATATTCTGTTCATTTGTCCTATTTAACCTGTCAGATCTTAACGTTAGACCTGTGACAGGAAGTTTCTGTAATATCGCCTCAGGTGGGTTGGTAACAGTGAGCTGTGTGTGTTTACTTTGTTCTCTCTGGTTCTCTCTTATGCTTTCCAGGAACAAGCACAAACCGGTTTAGAGAGAATAGAATTAAATTACCTCAAAAATACCCTGAATTATAGTCTGGCCAACAGGTGTTAAACACCCAGCCAGGAAGTTGCTCTTTTCATACACGTCAATGACATCATAACACAAGCCCAGTGAGAGTCACAATAGAAGAAGCAGTCCACACAATGTGTTGTTCTTAAGAAGAACTATAGAGAAGTGGCAGAATTTGGAATAAACAGTGACTAATTTATAGAATATTTGTACTGAATGTCATGCATTTCCTCACACCTTACTTTACTTACCTTTACAGCCAATTTGACCGTCCATATTCTGCTAGGGACTCTTGTGTGAGATGCAATAGATGGAAATATTTATGCTTGAACTTATGAACTTCCTCTTAACATGTTATCTTTGTTTCCCATGAACCCGCTTCTTATTCATTCCTCTGCCCTCTCTCTTTCTGTTTCTTTTGATCTGCTACAGGAATCACAACCGTGTTGACCATGTCAACTATAATAACAGGCGTCTCAGCGTCAATGCCTCAGGTGTCTTATGTGAAGGCGGTGGACATTTACCTTTGGGCCAGTTTCCTCTTTGTGTTTCTGTCGGTCATTGAATATGCTGCCGTGAACTACTTCACCACAGTGGAAGAGATGAAGAAACTTCAGAAAGGAAAGGTCAGGGTCACGGATTGATCAGAGATTGTATATGGTGATATTTGCTCTGGTAACTATGACCAAGATTGAATTTTCACTTTTAAGCTACACATCGCCCCCCTATGGTAATTTTAAGGCAACACACATTCAAACAAAAGTTTACCATGGTAACTATAGTTTTTGTCAAAATACAACAACAATAATAATAATAATGGCATCTGATACATATATATATACAGTCATGTGAAAAAATTAGGACACCCTATTGAATTTCATGCTTTTCTGTATAGCTCTTGCCACAGCATTTCAGTCAGGATGAGGTCTGCACTTTGACTGGGTTATTAAAACACCTTGATTTGTTTCTTTTCAGCCGTTCTGTTGTAGATTTGTTGGTGTTCTTGGGATTATTGTCCTGTTGTCCTGACCCAATATTGGCTGAGCTTTAGCTGTTGGACTGATGTCCTCACATTTGACTCTAGAATACAGGATGCAGAAGAGTTCATGGTGGATTCAATGACTGTGAGGTGCCCAGGTCCTGTGGCTACAAAACAAGCCCAAAATCATCAGCCCTCCACCAGCATGTGAGACTTTTCATGTGTGAGGTGTTTGTGCTGAGATGCTCTTTCGGTTTTCACCAAACGTGCTGCTGTGCATTATGGCCAAACATCTCCACTTTGGTCTCGTCTGTTCAAAAGACATTGTTCTAGAAGTCTCATGGTTTGTTCAGATGCAACTTTGCAAACCTAAATTGTGCTGCCATGTTTTTTTTTAGTTTTCTTTCCTCTGGCAAGCCTTCCAAACATGCCATACTTGTCCCATATTTTTCTAATTGTACTGTCATGTACTTTATCATTTAGCATGTTAACTGAGGCCTGTAGAGTCTTTGGTGTATTTCTTGGATTGTCTTCCATTTCTTTGAACATTACACGGTCTGATCTTGGGGGGAATTTGCTGGGACGGCCACTCCTGGGAGGATTGTTGTCTGTTTTGAATGTCTTCCACTCATGAATAAACTTGCTCACTGTATAATGATGGACTTCAAATTGTTTGGAAATGGCAATTTTAATCTTCCCAGATTGATGGCCGCAACAATAAATTCTCTAAGATCATTGCTGATGTCTTTCCTCTTTGGCATTGTGTTAACACACACCTGAAGGCTCCAGACCAGCAAACTGCCAACACTTCTGATGATCAGTTAAATCAAAGGCATTTGATTAGCAGAGCCTGACTGCTACTTACCATCTTAATTCTTATGTTAACAGTAAGGGTGTTCTAACTTTGTCACACATGGCTTTTCCATTTTGGCTTTATTTTTGTTAAATATATAATGACACTGTGCAATATGTCGCGTTGTTGTTCATCTGAGGTTTTATTTTCCATATTTTAAGACCTGCCACCTGCCAGTGTTTTATTATGTATTTATATATATATATATATAATGTATGTATATATGTGTGTGTGTGTGTGTAAAACAAAATTAAAATAACTTAATAATAGAGATTCTAAATAAATAATAAACAGAGATGCAATAAAAGTATTAATTTTATAAATAATATATTAAAAATACATTTATATTTATATTATATAAAGACAACACAAATTCATTGACCTAACAAAATGTTCCTTGCTAACCATAGTTTCTGCTAAAATACTATAACAATAATAGTAATTAATTTATAAAAAACATACATATAGTTTTTTATTTATGTTATTTATGTTCTCAAAAAATACAACAGAAATTTTGAAAGTAATTAAATTATAACATGTATTTAAAAAAATAATAATAATAATAATAATAATTATTATTATTATTATTATTATTTAATGAATATGCCATTTAATTAAACAATTTCAACTTAATTGAATTGGCCTAACACAACTTTCTGCCAAAATAATAACAATAGTTACAAAATAAAACAATAACAAAATTAATTACATTTTGTTTTATTAAAATTCTTGCAATAAAGGAAAACCCTTATTAATTTATTTTTGCTTTACAGTAGTAACAGCTCAAATCGAATGATTTGTAAATGGTATTTTACACTGACTTCAATGTATCATTTTAATACAAATTAATATTAAAAAAAATGTTATCACTGTTATTAGAACTCCGTAACAGAGATTTACTTTCTCACATTTCTCTTCCTACCAAAGCTTCCAGTTTCCTACGACGCAACCCAGGCTATGGCCTACGACGGCTGTTTTCATGATGACATAGATGTATCGCCTTTCCCCGAACTCCCCACCACACCCAGCACGACGCGGACCATCCCACCCAGAGCCTCCTCCACCGAACCTCCGCCCACCGAAGGCACGAGACTCTGGAGGAAACGCTCAGTCGGAAAAAACATCAGATTCATAATGAGCAACAGCTACATGATTGACTCATACTCCAGAATCATCTTTCCAGTGGCGTATCTTCTCTTCAACATCATCTACTGGTGTATCTACTCCTGATCGTGTAGCTTGAGTTTTTCAGATCAGTTGCTCTAATATTATTGCACAAGACCAAATGAATGCTCTGAAAATAAGCACAAGTGACCTGACAAAGTGGACAGTTTTGTTTAAGTGTAACTGGAGAAAAATCCAGATGGAGATATGGAGATCTCTTAAATGTTTTGCATTTCTCATAGCATTTGAAGGAATGTCTTTTGTCATAAACCCTCAAATGCAAGGAGCATGTTCATCTCATTCACGGATATACTAAACAGCTGCTTACCTGACTCTTTGTTACCATTCTTACGGGATCCATCCACCACCCCAGATTTATCTCCTAGAATTCATTAGATCCGACAGCAGAAACCCCAAAGCAAGCCAACCTTCTTTATATGCTCAAGAATTATAACTTGTGAATAAATTAAATAAATGAACCCCTTAATGCTAGTCTCGCATAGTAGGACTTCTGACTCGTCAAAGTTTAGGCCATGTTTTTCTGTTGGAACCACCCACTTGAACAGGAAGTGTCTGTCTGAGTGACAGGTAAAAGGACCAATCACAGTTCAGAGTTTCACCCATGACACTTACATAAAGTTTGGGGTTGGTAAGATTTTTAATGTTTTTGAAAGAAGTCTCCTATGTTCACCAAGGCTGCATTTATTTTATAAAATAATACAGTAAAACTGTAATAATGTGAAATATTGTTTTCTATTTTAATATATTTAAAATGTAAGAAACATTTCTTATTAGTAATGATGAAAACAGCTGTGCTGCTTCAAATTTTTGCGGAAACTGTACATTCGAAACAACAGCATTTCATTGAAATAGAAATCTTTGGCAACAGTATGTCTTTACTGTCATTTTTGAGCAATTTATTGCATCCTTGATGATTAAAAGTATTAATTTCTTTAAAAAAAATGGTATTATACATAGTTGTGGGTAGACCTGAAATCTGTGAAAGCATAACACTAGACAAAGTATGCAACATTATAAGTTAAAGACAAATGTGAATAGACAGAATTTCATGTGTCCAAAAGATAATAAAATGGGATATATACTTGCTATTAACTGCCTCAAACATAACTCGTGAACATTTTGTTTCAGTAGAAGCCTTGCTCCTTGTAAACATAACTTTTATTTCCTGGTGGATTTTTAAAAAACTGTGCACTCTGATTCATGGAAACTGGGTAGCATCCAGCCAATCAGATTGGAGATTGGGCTATTGTATGACATTTAAGCAACATGCAACAAAAACTTCAGAACCTTCATAATACTATTCACCATCAGATTGAATGCGTGTGCGTGCGTGCATGTGTGTGTGTGTGTGTGTGTGTGTGTGCTTGTGTGTGTGTGTGTGTGTGTGTGTGTGTGTGTGTGTGTGTGTGTGTGAAAAGTGTTTTTGTAAAGAAAACTATGAGCTAGACCTTCAACTTGTATTTCTTTAGTTATACTCTTATGTTGTACATTTTATTCTTTTGAAAAGCTATAAAAATACAAAAATAAAATACATTATTCTGAATGTCCCAGACTCATAGATATACATAAAATAATCAAATCATTGAACCATATTTTAAGCACATAATTTCATTTCATAAACAATTATCCAATTTTTTCCAACTGCACTATTATCCAACTACTCACAGAAAGAAATATGCAACCCAAACCATCAGATATTTTTGTTGTTGTTGGTTTAAAAGGTTTTACATTACTGCGGTAGCTTCATTATTTAATTGCATTAATTAAAGTGCTTCATTTGAAGTAATATTCCTGTTGTATATACAACACGCAATACTTTATGTAAATTTAAAATAGCAGTGAAATACAGTGTGTCATTAGACCAGACCACACACATACATTACATACATGCACACACACTCATACCGGCTGTGATCAGGTCATTCAGTATGACCTCTGACCTCGGTACTGGTCATTGATCTCATTCAAAACCACATCAGAACCTGAGCTGGGCTCTTCTCCTGCAGTTATTATCCTGTCGTCCATCGGGTTGCCTGTAATCACAGACAAACAGCTCAAATTTTGCACTTCTTTCACAATAGATCTAATCTGATTATTCAAATAGCTTAACATTCAGATTTATTATTGAACTATATGTTTACAAGCATAAAAGATGCTTTCATTTACATTAAACAGTTAAAGGAATAGTTCTCCCAAAACTGAAAATTCGCTAAATTACTTTTGGATTATTGTGATACTTTTATCAGCTGTTTAGACTCTAATTCTGACGGCACCCATTCACTGCAGAGGATCCATTGGGGAGCAAGTGACACAATTATTCCCTTAAAAATAGGTTCTGTTCTGTCTAGTTCAAAAATCAGTTAGCATCACCTGCTGTTTCAACTAGGAATTTCAGGTAATAAACATGAAAAAGGAAAGATGATTATTAACACAGCCTGTCTAGCAGGTAATACTCACTGACGTCTACGGGCGTATCAGATGCCAAGGTGTCATGGTTCAGGAAAGATGAGCTAGAATTGTTAGAATTCGCAGAGCGGAATGAAAACCCTCTTTTTTTGGTGGCTTTGTTTATCTTTTGCGTTGCTGTGCGACTCCATTCTGGTACATAAAAGAGAGAAGGCCAGTAATTAGATAAATATAACACATAAAAGCAAGTCAGTCATTTGCATGAACATCTAAAGGCCTCTCACCTGAGTTTTCTGCCAGCCTCAGGCTGCCACAACACAGGTATGTCCTCCATTGTCGTCTGACGTTTTCTTTCATGGCACAATGGAACACAAAGATGAAGAATCCTGCCAGGGAACAGGTACATTAGCGTCAGCATTCCATCAGAATGCTAAAAATAAACCCTGACATGTTTTACCTGATAATATTATGGATTCCACAAAGGAACTCTGACACAGTGGCTTGCGTAATGTGAAACTAATAAACACAACCATCCTGACAAATGAACAGAATTTATAAAAATCCTTTTTTCTCCCTTTCAGATTTTCCAAGGAAACCACACTTTTTACTTTTCTTGCAAAGATAAGTAGTGCACATTAATACCAGAGACGTTTTTAAGAAAGAAAATAGGGTAAATTTAGCCATCAAGAATGGTAGAGCACTTGTACAAATTGGGACCTACCTTGTAAAGTGTTAAAAATAGCAAACAGGTACATGAAGGGAAGGTTAACAGGACCCCAGGCGAAGAAAGCGAAGCCCCAGGCGAGGCCCAGAAGCACGGTGAGTCCAGCCACACTGCGCATCTCCTGCCAGCTGCTGCGATTCTGCACATTGTGAGGGTTCTGCTGCTTAATGCGACACAGCTGGATCAGTACCACGATAAACATGGTAAAGTTCAGCAGGAAGACAAGACAGAAGTACGCCACCACAGCAACATAGAAGACAATGTCGTTTTTTATCCAGCAACTGCAGGGAGAAAACACATTTTTATAAAACATTGTAAGATAAAAGCATGAAAGAAATGATAAAACATATTCAGCAGGGTTTAATTTGACATTTAAAGTAAAAAATATATATATATTTTTTATTTTCTATAATTTATATAGAATATATTTTTTATATATTTCATATCAATATAGTTCTGAGAATAATTGGGATTATTACTCACAAATCGTCAGTCGCTCCGCTTGCATACCTCCCATATGTCACAAGGCCATAGTGGTCTTTGTTAATAGCTATGACTATTATGACTACCACGAGAGGAATGCCTTTAAAGAAACAAAACATTATGAGCTCATCTGCTCTCAGACAGACTAAACTATTTGAGCCTTCAAAAACAAAGCATGAACTTGTGCGAGTAAAATCGAAGTAACAAATCAGTCACGTACCCCATCCAGCAAGTCCTATCTTGACCATAAAGCGGGTGATGTAGGTGTTAAACACCTTGACGAGGGCCAGATACATCTGCACAGCTTCCAGTGCCATCCAAGTAAAGGATGCCAGGAGGAAATAATGCAGGAAAAAAGCAGTGGAGATGCAAAGACCCACGGCATCCGGGTACAGAGCCAGCCAGGCGTCCAATAGGAACACCAGGTTTAGCAGCAGCAAGGCCAAACACAGCTGAATCAGGATCTTAGACGGGATGTCTTTGCGCAGTTTACTGTCATGAGACAAAAAAACGTCTTATATAGATAGACAGATTAAATTAAAACAAAGATAAGTGGTGAGTCTCCACAGGTAAGAGGGATCCATACCCAAAGGCCAAATATGTGAGCAGGGTGACAGAGAGGAAAATGGCTGAGAGGCCACAGCCGATGTACGTAATGTATGTCAGGATTTCAGCATGCAGTCCACTGATGGTAGTCTTAGAAATGTCCTGTCAAGCAAAACACAATTATAAATAACATCCCAGAGAATCTAAATATAATATTAAACCAGGATATGTCAGGTCATTTATATTCTTTGTGATGTAACTTACTAGCAGGATACCGAAGCTGGTCAGGTGACTGCAGGCGCATTGAGTTTCTTCAGCAGAAGAATTAAGCACATCACACCCAAAAGAACTCCAGCCACCCGAACCACCTTTGAGCCAATGACCAATGGTTAAAACACATGAATTAACCCAACCAAAAAAAAATCTATTCACTAAAGAAGGGAACATTAAGAGACAACATACCATTTAATCCAAAGTCCCAGAATACACAGGAAGCTACATAGTTAGCCTGTGGAGGAATAAAAAGAGAGTAAGATACGAAAGCAGTATTGTATTGAAGTACAAATCTGTTATTGTGTTTGTTGTGATATGTTATTTATATTGACCGGAATGGGCCCTGTGTTCCGCAGGGTTATCAGCACTTTCTTCTGTAGACCAGAGATGCTCAGGTTAGCCACACTGCTACTCACAATCCCACTGTTTATTTTACGTTCACCCAGTGCTTTGTCCTACAAAAAATATATACACACATATTATATATATTAAATATATATATAAAAGAGTCACATGTATTAAACTAAAGCTTCTAACACAATAACTACACCAATAAAAACATACTGTAAATTGTTTTGAGATGTGCTAGCCAGATAATATCTAGACTAAGTCATAGATCACATCAGTTCACATTACACCATTCAGCTAATTCAAACACGCAGCAGTCATCTTAACACAAAGCTAACTAATTTGAATCAAAAGCATTGCTCTGCCTCAGACCTGAAAGAAGGTGCTCTTCTGGAAGAAGTTGAACTGGACTCTGGATGCGAGCCGCTGCTGTTCTGCCGTGAGGTTCTGTGTGAGGGATGCTGGGAGGGTGACTGAACCCAAAGGAGTGGATCGAACCTGAACCATCATGTTTTCAGTCTCCATGCTGGGGTTACTTCGAATCTGTAATTCCAAACACAGCAGAACCAAATTAGCTACTCTGACCCATAAAACCCTAATTATTGTGCTCATCAACATGTACAGTATTGTCACTTCATTTATGTAGTGTAGTGTATACGGCCATGATAAGTACTTAAAGTGATATAAAACTGATCAACAAAAAAACATAACAACAAAAAAGCAATCATCCCAAAAAATACTACTATAAGATCAAAAAAAATATTATTATTATTATTATTATAAAATAATAATTTAATTTAATTTAATTTAATTTAAACCAGTCAAACCAGTATAGGGCCAGCCTACACATGAATAAACATTTGTATCTCTTTTTTTATTCTCTTATTCTACATTAGCTAGCAAACAGCAGCATTTCCATTATCTATAGTCTGTAAGATGAATAAGAATGAATGAAGGAGATGTTACCTGCACACTAGATGCTTCGATTAGGGAGAAGGACGTCTCCTGAAAGTTGGTCCCATCGACTTTCTTCACTGCCAGAGCCAGTGACTGTGAAACTATTGACTGACTCGTTCCTGATACAACCAGTTTAAGACCCACTGTGTCCACAACCCCAATGGCTTGTAACCAGAGACAAACAGCTTGACTGTATACAGTATAACAGACAACATTTATTATTGAATCTTATGTACAGTTAAAAATTGATTTTAGGTAAATGTACTTTCTAGGTAGGCTTGACTCAATACTTTAACTATTATGTCATAATAAAAAGCATGGGACAAAACAGTAATAAACCTGGCCACAGATGAATGTGTCTCACCTCTTTGAGAAAGGAGTCATTACAGCTACAGGAACATCAAGGAGGTTGTTGACAATATTGACAGAGGTGTTTGCCAGAGCCAGGCTGATGTTGGGCCCAGAGAGGAGTGACTCTAGCTGTGATAAAATCTGGTCCACCTGACTGGTGTTTAAAGATGAGGAATTTGCACTCAACTTCAACAATCCTTCAGCATCTAATGTCCCTGACATGGTTGTAGACACTATACAAAGAGGGAAAGGTAAATATTCAGTCGTTTGGTCAATTGATCGATCCCAAATTCATTCTTGAATGCTCCTTCAAGTTTTCTTTCTACAAATAGCATTAATAATTACATTGAACTTATGACAGTAACAAGGTGAATCTCATTAAACCTGTCAAGAACATGTCTGGGTCACATTTTACCCCAAAATCAGAAATGAAATAGAAAATTATATTTTGCATAAAGAAAATAAAATGATTTTGTCAAGAAAGACAGTTGTATAGTATTTGTTTATCATGTTGCTATCATGTTAGCTTATTTCCAACAAATTGTACTGTAAAAATAAAGTCATAATATGAAAAAAAACCTTGATGGTCCTAAAATAGGCTTTAATTTCTTAAACATAAAAAAGTTAAAAAAACAGTAGCACTTTATTTTATATAGACCAAATCTTACTGTTAACTAGTTGCTTATTATCCTGCATATTATTAGCATATTGGCTGCTTATTAGTACTTACAAGGCACTTATTAATGTCTTATTCTGCATGACTGCATTTTAGATCCATTAATCCTACACCTAAACTTAACAACTACCTTACTACCTTACAAGTTTATCCAGGCAAACGTTGTAGTTAATAGTGAGAATTGGTGCCCAAAAGTTTCTGAATACATTTTAGTGCATTTTGAGATTATTTTTAAATTATTATTGTTTTTTGAAGGTTAAATGTGCCCTCCCATAGCCCTGTTTTACTGTATTTAATTACCTGAAGCTGTTACATTAGCAGGAGAAGTTGTTACATTCACAGACTCTGTTGTGGAGACTGTAGCATTGATGGTGCTTGTGTTCGAGAGGGAGGTGCTTGTGAAAGATGGAGGAGTTGTGGTACTGTTTGTAAAAGTGGGTGCAGATGAATTACAGCTGACATTCAGGGGAATGACAATACTTGGGCTGCCTTTATAGTTAACACCTGTTTTGCTGTAAACATATGAAAACATAAGAAAACAGATATGCAATGTGTGTGTGATGAAGTTTTAAGGACATATATACAGTACACCTTCATGCATAAATTATAGTACTGTATACTGTATGTGTTTGTGGCAGAGGAATATTGCTAATAAATACAAACAGCATACATATACCTAATGACATTAATGACACACTGTATGCAAAGAAAACACTGAACTTTACTAACCAGTAATCTGTTAACAAGTTTACTCTGTCTGACTCCATGCAGCTTTCAGAACTGAAATTTGTACTTAAAGATGGCTCCCATATGAAATACTTTCTTAAAGGATCCAAAGAATAAGAGCAGACAGCTGAAAATAATCACAACTATAATCAGATATATATTTAGAAACTAATCTGATATAGCTATGTTTACAGAAGACACTTACCTACTGTGCTTACAACTCCATTTAAGGTGAAGTTTTTCTGAAGTTCAGAGATAGCCTCTACAGCTGTGCGAACATCACACGGGTCCATAGCTGCGTCAAGTTTCAATATAACACTACAATTGCTTGCAGAGACCTCGTCCTGACTGCTTGGCCCGGACAGGAAGGAGCAGTACATTAACCACCCATCAACTGCAGAACAAACTTTACCATAAAATCATGTTGCATTGAGAATCAACATACCTGTTTATGCAACCACTCACACCTACATCCTGCAAGAGTCAGAATTGAAAATAAGAGACATGCACCATTTTAAGACCAAAAGACTTTCTAGGCTGACATCAAGACATCTTACCTGAAAGTGATTTATGAGAGTCTGCACACTGTTACATGCAGATCTAAAAGGCAGAAGTAGAAGAGGACTGTTAAAGTGAATTACTATAGTATTTATGATATTTAGTAGATATCCTGCAGTTTAGCTTGTAGAGTATTGTGCTAGATGGTCATGGGTTCGATTTATTTGCTTTCGCTTTTTGACGACAAAAAGATACAATAAAAATGGTCTTAACTCACGACATGTTGCTGCATGCTGAGTGATTCAACAATGAAAACTGTAGAAAAATCTAAATAACAAAAAACAACAATAGAAGGATCAATAGAACTATCACAAATCAGTATGTAAGTTATGAATAAACATCCAGTGTTCTGAATTTAATACTACACATGATACTTACGGACTGTTGAACCATGTTGGTGGAATTGAATATCAAGTATTGGTTAAACTGTACATTAAAATGGTAATAGTAGAAATCTAAAATAGAGGAGGACATGTAAATATAACCTTTGAGCTGAATTACCCTTCAAATGCATTTATATTTGAAGCAGGGTTTTTGTGCATTTACAGACTCTTACATGATAAACTTGTCTTACCTGAGTTATTGCAGTGTGAGGAACAATTACATGTTTGCGGTGCTTTAGGGAAAAACAAAAGATATGTTAAAACATCATGGCACACTGATTGTAAATGTAGTTGCTCATTAACATTTTTACATATGTCGAAAACCAACAAGGTCTTTATAGTATGTAACATTTCTGAGCAATGAAATATCTTTCATTTAAAGCACACAGGTTTATTAATAAAGAGGATAAAAGAAGCCTTACGTGGGCTAGTAGGACAGATCTGCTGATCACCAGTAGCCAGTGGAAAAATTGCATTTGTATTGTTTCCACTATGAAAAGGCAAGAAATGAGACAGAAAACAAAGAAAACCAAGTATGAAAAAAGAATTTTAGGTTGTATCTTACTCAATTAGCATTAATGTAAGCGTGCTACACCATTCTTTTCCAGTCTGTGTCTAAACTTACCATGAGATGTTCTGTGGTCCTGCTGTACATACATCAATTCTGACTGTCTGATTGCATTTGTCATATTGTCCAGAAAAAATTGGTGATATATAATCTGTATAACCTGCACACACACCTGTGCACATCACATCACATCTTTTAGAAAGATTATGTGATACTCAGATAGTACAATTTCTTTTTATTCCAAGATGGAAACAATCTATACACAATGCTTTTATTCTACATAAAACAATATAAAATATTAATTGCAAGCAAAAAAGAAATAAAAATACTATTATTAAAAGTCAAGAATTAGGGGAATTTTTACTAACCCACTCT
Source organism: Cyprinus carpio (assembly GCF_018340385.1). Taxonomy (NCBI): domain Eukaryota; kingdom Metazoa; phylum Chordata; class Actinopteri; order Cypriniformes; family Cyprinidae; genus Cyprinus; species Cyprinus carpio. The sequence goes on along the minus strand of NC_056606.1, from coordinate 16,758,736 downwards.
TTCTATTGTTCCCACCAAACTGACACTGACATTTTCTGAGTTCATCTTCACAACAGCGTCACTAATGCAGCAAACATTGGCAGGTGCACTCAGCATCAGAAGAATATTGCACAGTGCATCCCTGTCAGAAAACACCAGGATGATGTAAGAGAAGCTTATAGAAGTGCAATGATTGTATCTATTGTTTGAATATGTTTAATATGGATGAGAGCAGCATTTGACACTGACTTTGTACTATTTTTTGGATCACACGTGACCTCCATGTCCTAGTAATGGAAAATAAAAGCAAATGTTGTGTATGCTTCTCAGATGAACTCTGATAAAATGCCAAAATGTGCTGCTTGCAATGACAACTGAATCTGCACTTACTTCAAGCCTGGGATTCTCTGTACTGCAGAACAGAAAGAAGACCAGATTCATTTATTAGCTTTTCAAAGCACAGTAATTTTTAGGCAAGGGAAATAATGGAAACTGAAAGCTCCTTAAACATCTCTGATTAAATAACGGAGGTGTCAGTCATTAATGCATGATGATAAAATACATAGGTTTTTTTTAAGTTGAAGAAAGACAAATTACATAACACATAAATATTATTCAGTTTGAAAGTACTGACATGTCTGAAGGGCCTTAAGTGAGAACATTTTTATGCATTCATTGATGAGAAAAAAGGCTACCACAGTGTAGAGGGGTTACCTTATGCTTGTAGTTGTGATAGGCTCAGCTGTTACTAATTTGCCATCAGAGTTCTCCTCCACCACTGTCTTAACCATCCGCATGGAAACTGCACATGCAATTAGTTTGCTTTTGTAAAGCTGCTCAAGCTGAAAAATACATTTCAGATGATTGAGTTTAATTACTGCTTTTCAAAAAATGACAGAAAACTGTAAAGCATTTCCATATTTTTGGACACTGTAATTGTTTTATATACTGTTAACTCGCATTATTAAAAATATTATGGTATAAAATGTTGTTATATGAAATATTATGTACAAGTATTTTTATATATTAAAATATAATATGGTCATAACAAAATATGGTCATATATTAAATCCAATTAAAAAGGTTAATACATAAATATTATATAATTTATATTTTTATGTTTTCTATATTATTAACAGGTATAATACATATTAAAATAAAATAAAATAAAGCTTCTCAATATCATTTCTTCTAAGTGAGGATCATTCCTGTACTTACCCATGTTTTGATCATTTCATTTTCAGCTGTTTTTGTTACATTAACGGTCATCCAGTAAAATGCTAATAAAGACCAAAAGAGTCAGTTATGCATTGTATTCCTTACATTTAATAGAAAAACAGGCTATTATGTTTGCTGAAGTTGTAATACTTACCTTTCGCACAGCTTTGATTGAAGTTACAAAGTGTGGGTGCTGTAAGTAGACAAGAATGACTGAATGTTAGATATTAGAAGAGGGGTAAAATGTAAAAAGAACATGCAGAAAAGTCTAAACTGTGGTTTGGTACACAGAGGGTTTTTTTAACACTGTATGTCTTACCGGTCGTTGTTAATGTTTGGTTAATGGTTGGTGTTGTATCAGTTATATTGGCAGAAGGGGATGGTCCGGGCTGAAGATGATATTAATAATGAGTTTATTAATATGGTGCCTGACAACATACTGTAGGATGTAAATGGAACTTTGGTGCTAATAATGGTGTTTTTGTACTTACTGTTGCTGTAAATGTTGTGAGGTTTGTAGTTGTTTCAAAAGAAGTCATGTTTCCAGTGGATGTGAAGCTTGCGGTTGTTTCAAAAGAAGTCATGTTTCCAGTGGATGTGAAGTTTGTGGTTGTTTCAAAAGAAGTTGTGTTTCCAGTGGATGTGAAGTTTGTGGTTGTTTCAAAAGAAGTCGTGTTTGCAGTGGATGTGTATGGTGTGCTTTCCGTAGTACGATTATCAGTGCTGTTTAATTCCGTTGTTAATGTTGTTGCTGGGATCACTGTGCTTATGTTAGAAGATGCGACTGTGGTCTCCACCATTGTAGTTGTATTTTGCATAGTAGCATTGCTTGTTGTTAGTGGCAGTGTTGATGAGTTATTGGGACCTTCGGTTGAAGATGAATGTGTTGTGGTAATATTATCTGTGGTTCCTCCAGTCGCTGAATTTTCAGGTCCTGTAGATGGTGTGGTGGCTGAAATCCCAATTGTTGTGCTATTTGTGCTCAATGTTACTACAGGAAAAGAATAAATTACAACTAATGTATTACTATAACATTCATCATGTTATAAAAATTTAGACACAACATAATTTGATCTCTATCAGAATATTAGTTGTATATATTAAAGATTTAATTTAACTGAGAATGTATGGCATTTATAAATAAATACACACACTGCTATTGGAAACTTCATTATTTTGTCTATAGAATAATTAAATATCAGTCTCTCTGGTAAGCATCATCAGCCTGCTGTTGTTGTTTTTGTAATGAAGGGCTACTCTTTATCCATCTCTTTCTTTTTGTCTGTCCATTGAGCTGATTCATAAGCATAAGTAGAAATTGGCTTTGGTTTTGTTCCAGACTAAAACATGTCCAGCAGGTTGACTGAGCTATATTTGTATGGTTGGTTCAGTTAGGCTATTGTGTTTCAAAGTGATCACAGCCCAAGTCTTACGTGACTCAGCTATGCTCCTATTACAGGAATCCTAAACACAATATTTCTGAGATGTTCCTTTTTACACTATAGGAGAGACATGCAGACACTTACACATAGTCTGAAACAAATTACTGCTTATATACGCTACATACAATGAATATGGAAAAAATGTTAATATACAATGCGGTACAAAAAGAGAGGACAAAATCTTGGATTCAAAATGTTAGGTTTAAAAAACATCATGATGTAACATGAATAAAAATTATTTAAGATAATGCACCAAGGTTTCCAGGTCTCTTAACAAATCTGTGACATTAAAGGGGTCAAATGATGTTGCTAAAAAAAACATTATTTTGTGTATTTGGTGTAATGCAATGTGTTTATGTGGTTAAAGGTTAAAAAAAAACACATTATTTTCCACATACTGTACATTATTTTTCTCCTCTATGCCCTGCCTTTCTGAAACGCGTTGATTTTTACAAGGGCCAATCTTTCTGAAAAGCAAGGTGTACACTGATTGGCCAGTTATCCAGTGCTTTGTGATTGGCTGAATACCTCAAGCGTGTGACGGAAATGTTATGTCCCTTAACATACTGTGATGTGTGTCCCGGCACGACAAGACAAAAGCAATAAAACCCATTATAAACGAGGCATTTGTTGCATCCAGTGGGGACGTTATTACTGATTACAATGACTAGTACTGTCTTTTTATGCATTGCGTTGCGTGGCACTGCAAAAACATAAAATCATGTCTGCATTTGTGTTCGGAGAAACGACAAACAACAAGCTCTAACAGTTACTCTACACTGCTCAAAACTCGCGTTTGAATCATCAGTGGCAAATCCTTTACATATGAAAACGTACTTACGTACTTGGAATTTCACTTTATAGAAACAGACACCGAAATTGTATACTCTCACAGGAAACAGTCCTTGTCCTCCACGAAATGCGCTGCACACATCTGAATATTTGGGTTGAACTGTTCCAGAACAGTGTTGTAAATACAACTTAACCACTGATTTCTAGTTGTGTCCTCTTTTGGAAGGCCAAACAAAGTAGTTTCGCTTTCACAACGAAACACACAGTGACAGCAGCGGCAACAGCAAGAATAAAAGCCACGCCTTCTTTCTTTGGGTGAACATTTGGGCGGTGTTATGCAAATCTTCCCACATCATGATGTAGACATGTGGGGGCGTGTTAGAACGAGCCGTTTTAGGTAGGAGTGGTTGACCCTTAACTTTTATAAAGAATATCTCTTTAGATTTGAGACTTTAGTCTTTGCAACTTCACAGATCTTCTTTATGCACCAAGAGCTTGTAACACGCCGAAGAGAAAGGAAAAGTTGAAATTGCATCATATGACCCCTTTAAACTTGAATACATTTTATACAAAATGTCAGATTTCTTCCATTGAAACAAAAAAATGCTCTTTGGATCATCTTGTTCTACACAAACTTGTTAAGTTCATGCAGCTCATCATATAACAGATTACATAATTAGCAATGCAAAACCTCTATATTTTCAATAGAAGACTTTTGGGTTGCATATGTCGAAATGCAAAATACAGGATATTGAAGAGCTTTTGATCGTCATTAGAAGTTACACAAGCCATTGTGTAATGTTACTACATTGCACAAACAGGCATTACATTTCATTATCATCTAGCTTTGTTCTATAAACTCAAATGTAGAGTAGTATTGTGGCATAATAGGTGAGCAAACAGGAGGACAATCCCTAAAATTAAGAAGAGCATCAGACCTCACCTGGAAGGCACAGTAGGAGCAGGAAAAATACATAATCCAGATGGCTCCAGCATCCAAAACTCCATCTACTCAATCGTTTGGTCGCCATTGCTCTAAAAGATACACAGAAAACTCACTCACTTTGCAACAGACACAAAAAATGACTTCAGAAGTTTCAAAGTAATAAGTATTACATTTTGTGAATTTGAACTGTAGTGATGTAAATGTAACTATAGTGATTGACACTTTAAGTCAATACACTGGCCATGACGTGACTCCCAAACAAAAGACTGGGACAGGTAACATAATTAAACTCATGAAGCTTTAACACATCCGCTTCCTGGTACAACTCAATTCACATTTCATTCAGCTACTTCAATATAGCTTCAATAGGTATTTCATAAATACACAAGGCTGAATTTACAGAATGTTCACAAACATTTGTTTAACCTTTAGTCTGGTTTTTCAAGAGCTTTCAATTGAAAATCCATGGTGGGTGTGTATTTCAAATACAAATACAACTGACCTGATCTATTGTAAATTTTTTATCTAATGTAAAAGTAAATGTTATCAGAGATCAGACATTAAGTAGAAAACTCAAACTGTAGAGGAGGGTGCTAACAAATGCATCAATCTAATTTAAACTTAACAGTATTTTTCTTCTTTTTTGCTGCAATATTCAAAATCTCACTCTAAAAAGCACAAACTAATGCTAATTTTTTTTATTCATAATTTTAATATTGATATTTTTTTAAAAGAAATTTAAAATATTTAATGTCTTCATATTTTCAATTATATACTAACTAGCACTACCTAAAGTTAATCAAAGGTCTGGGTTGGTAAGGCTTGGAAATATATGATACATTTTTAGGAATTATAAATATAATATTTGAAAGAAAAGCATTTATTTGAAAGAGAATAGAATATTTGTAACCTAAATGCCACTTGATCAGTTTAATTCATCCTTGCAAGATAAAGGTCTTAATTTCTTTCAGATAAGTAGCATATATTGAATATCACATATAATAAGCTATTCTAAATTAGACAGTATTTTGATTATTTGATAAGGTACCAGTGGTTTAACTAGTCTCTCAATACATAACTTACAATTGAAAGTAATGTTTCAGTATATAATTCATTTATATAACAATTTAGTTATAATACAGTATATAACTGAATCAAACATGTACTACCTACCCCTGTAATTAACAATAAATAATATCAAATACATTTAAGTAAATAACAAGAAACAAACCATAAAACATTAGCAAACCAACAGATAATAAAATGTAAATTTGCTCATTAAAAAGGTATTTTTTTAGCACATTGCTAAATTGTAAACATAAAATGAACAGTAAATACGTATTTATTCATTCACAATTAATATGAATTAATTTTACACCACATACCTTGTAGACACTTGCTTAGAAAACATGCTGTGCTTCACATCATGATCTGTACCGACACACCAAACCATGGATATATTCTTCTCTCTGTTGACAGCCACAGCCTGGTTTCCCACAGAATAACCAAAATGTGTCCTTCCAGACTTCAGAAAAATCTAAGACAGACAAAAGTTTCTTAGTATCCGAAAAGACGTTTGACTCTCAGGTCTTGTGAAAAGTATCAGTGAAGACTGAGTAATGTGCACCACCCACCTTAAATCAAATCTTGAACACACACCCAGCCTCCAAAGCACAGGAAGTCAACTTCCCCTCTAGCAAAGCTAAATGTTAACTGTAAATCAATAAATCATTATAAGAATCCTATTTGTCAGTAAATACCCTTATATTCATATTTTGAGTATATTGGGTTAGATTTGGAGCCACTGAGAACTGCAGAAAAAAATTGCATGATTATATTTAGAGATATTTTAAAATAAGCTGAATTAAAATAAATATTTTTGAGCAATAAGTCATAGATTAAAACACATTTATATACATTTATATAGTTATTGTGCTGTGGCTACTGTGACTTATTTATCTCTTGCAAATCAGTTTCATTGACTAACAGGTCAAGCTGCTTTTTACAGGCAGAGCTTTTATTTCAATGGAATGTAATAACCGCATTGGGGTTTGCGTAAGTTCAAGTTGTTCCACCCATGCCTGCATCATACTAATGACTTTGTACACCTGTCTCATGATTTGAACAAGAGCGGGTGGGGTTTGCATCTGACTTCAGCTTCCCCTTGTTTTGTTTTTTGCTGTTTACCTGTATCCATAAGAGCAAGATTTAATCTGCGTAAGTTTAAACCCATTTAATATTGAAGGAATGGGTTCCTGGATCCACCATGGCCTTCATAAATTATATTTATTATCCTTTTGCATGTTTATTGATCAAGTTATTAATCAATATTTAATCTCATATATTGTTAGTGATTGAATACATTTATTATTTACCACATACTACTAGTAATAGTCACTAAGATGAACTATGTTATTGGAGTGTGTCTTTCTCTTGTTTGTGAGAAGCTTCTTCCTTTTCTAACTCCATTTTACTCCTTTCAGGTTAAAGTTCATAATATATATATATATATATATATATATATATATATATATATATATATATATATAGGGCCTCTCGTCTACCTGATAAATGTGTACTCAGAACATTTAGGTTGTTTTCCATGTATGTATATTAATGAATAAAGCTGGATATGGTCCGAGCTTCTCACCTTTCTTTGTCTGAGAAGCTGCACTCATTGTCTGTGTGTGTAAAACTAAACACCTGGTAAGATTCAGGGCCGAGCCAGCCAACCCTGAGGTAGTTATGTGTTTTCTGCATATGTGTGTTGGTATCTGTCTGTGCAGGGCTCGTCTTCAGGGAGATGTGAAGATGGCACCTGAGGAGTAAGCATTCATATTGAGATCTGTCGTCACCCGGATGATCTGTTAATTATATCAACACTGATCGCTTGTCACCTAAATAATCACCAGGAGATATGTTTTGAACTAGACGTCCATGTGTGGAGATTTTTTAAGTTTATGTTTCAGCCAACCAGAATCCTTCCTACCCATGCTTTGATGTAATTTGTGACCTCTGTTAGAGTATAATAAGTGGTGTATTGAGCATGTACGCAGAATGGCCTACAAACTCATATAGAGTTACTTCTGCTGATGAAACTGCAAATTATTTTCTTTAGTAAATTTTACTTCAATTGATTGCATCTCTGACTCCTAGTCTTCATTCATCATACCTGCTTGGGTTTAACTGTAAATTCACCTACAATATGTGTTTATTTTGTAACAATAATACTGTATCTGTCAATCTCTGTCTATTGTTATTCTCTTCTTCCTATCAACTCCAAATCCTCATTTGACCCACAGGGGAGGGTACATTCCCTTTTTGCTTATTACACCGCGATAAAAAATTAATGACGATATGAACAATTAGCAAATGCCTCAGTATTAGATTTAAGTAGCAGGAAGTCCAAATGAGAGAAACAATAGGATATTACTGGCCCAATTGATTTCAAGAAGCATCAGTCATCACATTAATTTGTTTCCCATCAAACAGATTTACTGTATGTATGAGTGAGTCATATTACATTTTAGTGAATATGCAAATAACGTTTAATTTGGATCTGGTGTTCCCTAATAAGCAGAACACACAGAATAGCCTATCTCATATAGCTCATTATGTTTTCTGTTTACTGGGAGCTTCACTAAGAAGCTTACTTGCAAGCATAGGGTACTTGTTGTAAATAATTCTCATTCTGATTCTGAAAGCACTTTGTGAAGTTCAGTACAAAAAGAGGACGATTTATTTTATTTTTAAGTGACCACTGAAATAATTAGGCATATTATATTAGCGAAAATTCGCTGACAGTGACAGCGCTCTGTTTTAAGTAATATGAGGCTGAACAATTGATAAGAGTCTGCACATATCTGCGCAAAGGCTACGCATTTTTATCCCCTTGATTAACCATTCCTTTAACGCGGAAGTTGTGGTTCAAGTGCTGGGAACTGCAGTCTAAAACAAAACACGAAAGGGATCCGCTCTCCGTAAATAATTGTTCTTTAAGGGCGTCTTGTAAATGATGCACATTCTCCATCCTGAAAATGCATAGCACTTTGAAAAAGTGGAAGAAGACGTTTGCAGATTTTGCACCGGATATAGAGTTGACCTGTGGGGTAGCGATTGTGATCGTGCTGTCATGTGTTTTTAGTGTCACACCATATTACTTAGATATTCCAGAGCACTTTTTCAGTCTGGAGTCCAGTGCTGTCATCAGCGGCCATGGTAAGAGTTCTTTAAAACGTATAAGTCACAAATAACTCCCTCAGCTCCCTTTTTCCTTCTACAAGGCGCACAAATAAGTTGAACTCATTGCATTTTGTAGACTGATGTAGCCTGTGACCCACAACTACTGTCTTAATGAATGTATGTTGGGCAGGACGTGCCTTAAATACCTCAAAATTAGAGTTTTGTGGTTTGCCGTCCTTGTCTTTTACCTCTGCTGCCAGCTCTATGCTAATATACTTCTAACTTTGACAGAATTCACTTTAATACATTTAAATTTACATTTAGTCTCTTTTTGAGAAAACGGAACAACAATATTGTTGACATTTTTCAGGAATAAAAGCGCTAGAATGAGTACCACGCAACTGAAGTTTATTGGTTATTTAATTATTTCATATATGTTAGCCAATCAGAAAAACTGGAGGTTGGTCTTGGGCAGTATCGACCAATGACGTGAGTTTAGGGGTGAGAAACCTGTTTGGAAACAACAGTCAAGCAAATCCCGCCAAAAGAACTCTTTAGTTCCCGCCCACTCCTATAAAGCACATAATCAAGTCAACCTCCCTATGCTCAAAACTACATAAATATGTGTATATATATATATATATATATAAATATATATATATATATACATATTTTGCAATAAATTCAAAATGTGCTGCTTGTATACATAATCAACATCTTTAAATTAATATTTTCCTATTTATCCATAATTTTTATTTTATATAATTTACAATGCTTTGACTGTAGTACTTAAGTTGCCTACTTAGTCTTACCTTTGTCATATTTTCCAAATACGTTTTTTGCTTCAGATAAAGTTTTGTAATGTTTACTGAATTAGGTAGCGCGCCTGTGTTTCCTATATTATGTTATCATATTAAAATAAATACATATACCATATTTTTGTGTTACTTAATTTTTGTCCCTTCTCTCCACAGTCTACAAACTCTTCACCTATTTCCTCTACCACAAGAATATGATGCTTTTGTTCCTAAGTGCCGTTCTGATGGCGTTTCCCTGTAGTGGGCTGGAGCGAGGAATCGGAACGGTCAGATTCCTCTACCGGTCACTGCTGCTGTCGTCCATCTGTGGACTCCTACATGTGCTGCTGGAGTCACTGCTGTTCTCCCCGTCCAGTAGGAGCTCAGTAAATGGGCTCATCCCATTAGCCCTGTCCGTCCTGGGAATGATAACCATCAATTCTGCTATGCGGAAGGCATATATTATGGGCGTCAGTGTGCCTACTTCATCTCTCCCCTGGATTATTCTAATAATTCTAACCCTGTTCTTTCCAAACGCTTTTTTCCTTTGCAACGTCCTGGCCATCATTACAGGAATGTTACGTATCCTTAATCTAAAATGTATAGAATACTCAAGACTTTTTCATTTTATTTCATATGGCAATCCTGTATTGTAAAGCAGACAATCCTATGATGTAGTTCAATCAGTGTATAGTGTATTTTTATACTATTCCTTAACTTCACTTTTAGATGGAATGGGATGGTTTTCATTATTAGAGATGTCCGAATCTAGAGCTTCCGTCTTGGAGAAGAAGTTCCCTTTTCGCTTGCTAAAGCATATACCTGGTGTCCAGTTCATTCCTGCATCGACCGAAGAGCGCAAAAAGCCACTTGACCTCACGTGAGTGATCAGTGCCACAATTACATATGGTCACCCTTTTGTTTACTTTACGGTGTTCATATTGCAGTGTGCAGAAGGTTGTTAGAGTGCAGATTTTACAGTATCTTCCTCATTTTGAGCAGCTAGCAGTAGTAAAGTGTTTTTTATCAGTTATTGTTGGTATCTTTTAAGCTTTACGTCTTTGCTGAATGTGTGCCACAGCCGGTTTAAGTTAAAAAACCTGAGAAACATATATTTTAAGATTTTGTCAGTAGGTTCTTTATGGAGGTTATTCATTTAATTTATGCAGGTCTTTAAAACAGTCTTAAACCACCCAAAAGTGAAAACTCTGTCATATTTTGACAACGTTTTAAAGAATGTTGGTAACCAAACAGTTTTGCTTCCCGTTAACTTTAATTGTATGGTCAAAATTCTCAATGAAAGTCAATGGGAACAGAAACTGTTTGGTTCCCAACATTCTTCAGAATATCTTCTTCTATGTTGCTCAGAAGAAAGAAAGTCACCCAGTTTTGAAAAGACATGAGGGTGATTAAATGATGACACAATTTTCATTTTTAGGTGCACTGTCCCTAAAACCAAAACACATGTTTTGATTTTTCTCAGTATATTTTCTGACCTTAAAACACAGACAGTGTTTGTGTGATTCCCAGTTACGCTGAATGCATTAAGATTTAAAAACAAACAAATGCAAGCTTGTCTTATTTTAAAACCTCAGTGCTGGGCATTTTAATGCAGTTGCAGCTTTGGCACACTAGGGGGATGAATTGAGGAATCAATTCTATAAGTAGAAATCAGTGGAAAAGGCATACTAGTCAAGAAACTGATAAGAAAATAAGAGAAGAACTTATATTTATACTATTTGTAATTCCAGAAACGCTCCACCAGGGTCGTACCCTGTCCAGGCCTACGCTCCAGTAAATGCAACCAGTGGTCAAGTTATGGGAAGCCTACCCAACACAGTCGATGGTTGGCCCGTCTCACTGTATCCTCAACAGCAATACACATTTACTTCACCTTACGCTAAAGTCAGCATTGGTCACGATCATGGACATGGACACGGTCATGGTCACAGCCATGGACATCATCATGGGCACAGCCATCACACCGGCAGCCCGTGGATGCCGATGTCCCCATATGCTCAGCATCAGTTCAGGCCTCCAGTCAACATGACAGGTCAACCCTTTACTAAACTGCCTCAGCCAGGAGTGCCATTCACACCTCCGATCTCACAGCCAGAGACTGGAGTGCCTTCGTTTCCCACAACTCCCCCTGGAGCCCCTGTGTCATTGTCATCCTAGAGACTTAACAGTTTTTTGTTTGGTCGTTCTTCTGTTCCTCATATCTTGTTCCTAGAATTCAAATGGCTCCAGATGTGCAGTGATGTTTAACTTGTTTTTAATATTATACAGTTGGAGTTTTGCTAAAGAATATTTTGTACCTTAAATTAAAAACTGAATTGAGTAAAATGCTTCTATCATGTTTTAATCAATTTTAAATACTACAGTATTTTTTAAGCATGTCCATACAAACACATTTTGAGGCCAGACAGTGTTTGTGCATATTCTTTAATTGTCAAACATTGCATGACTGAGATCACAATTTTGCACAAAACATTTGACATCACAATGACATTTCTCTTCCTAAGCAGTATTAATGCATTAAGTTTTAAAATTACACCAATGCAAGCTTGTCTCATTTTAAAATCAGCGTGCTGGGCTATGCAGTTGGTTCACTTAAAAGCATAAGAAAATAAGAGAAGAACTTACTTTTCTTTTCATAAATGCACCTTTTTAAATGTTAGGAAAATACATATTTCTGTGACTATTAACACCTGACCACTTGCTAAAACAGAATGTAACACTTCACTCAAAGATGGGAGTCATGTTAAATGCATAATTGCTCATTCACTGCTACTTAACATTGAATTTGTGAACTAATGCATAAAAAGAGTGGCAGAATATCTTGAAACAACAGGAAATAAGACTGAACAAACATCACATGATCCAAAAAAAAACAACCAAAAAAAAAAACACAACTGACCTAAATTGTTAATTTCCTGTAACACATATCACAAAAACAAACTCTAAAGTTTTACAGTACGTCACAAAGTGATACTTGCAGTATTTTCACATAGAGATAAAACGAGTATGACAACATTTATATATGAATATTCTTTATAAGGCCTCGTTCAAAAAAAAAAAAAAAAAAAAGCATTTTGTACCCTTGACCTACATTTGCGTATACATGAACATCCAATGCTGCTTAGGGTTCAAATGCAGTCAAATCAGTTTCCTGTTGCAGTACACTGAATATCCTAAACGCATCTGAAGGAAGAATGTTAAACCATGCTTTTGTGTGATGCTGGATTGCAGTATCTTTCATCAAAATTCTATTATATAACCAATCAGTCCAGGCAAATTCTATGTTTTAGCTCTAGCTTTTGGAAAAATGATGGCTTTGAGGTAAAGTGGCAAACATTGGTTTATCAAGCTTAGCTCCAAACGTCCTGCGAGTACCGGCCCTTGGTCATCAGCTTCTTGAAATAGTCCACAGCTTGAGTGTGCGTCAGGCCGCCCACCTCCTCTGCAATCTCATAGAAGGCCGTGTGCACGTCCCGAGCCATGTTACGTGCATCTCTGCAAGGACACATATTCTCATTACATACGCAAGCAAATATGCTGCTGGAAAGAGATGCTGTGGTCTTTAAAGATACAATATGATACTGATGAATGGCAGTATTGACCACTTTATGCTAGAAAAATCATATAATTATATGGAAGCACTATAATTATTTCAAGCTGTTTATTGTTCCACTGAAATCCTGCCAGTTAACTACTAGTGTGGATTTAGTTCATAAGAATGTTATTCATCTGTGGTAGAAGCAACTTCTGGTTCTTACCCACAAACGTAGATATGGGCATTATTTGAATGAATGAGCTTCCACAACTGCTCCTTGTTTTTCTTCAGAAGATGTTGCACATAGATCTGTAAAAACAAGTCCACAGAATTACTCTTCAGTTCCAAACTAAAAATGGAAATCTTTAATCGGGAAAACACTCTTTCACGTAACCCTGAAATCAATGTAATGAAGACCAGTCATAGTGATCATTTACAGGGTTGCCAGGTTTTCGCAACAAAACCCACCCAATTGCTACTCAAAACTAGCCCAAAACTAGCACAATCGCGTTTTGACAGGGATTCCCCGGTAAAAAAATAAAAATCGCATTCCGGGGGCTAAATATCACATTATTGGGGTCGCTTCAACCCACGGACATGAAAAGCAACAGTGTTAGAGTAGCCCAATTCTGCGGGAAAAACGGCAGACTTGGCAACACTGGTTGTTTAGGAAAAAATAAAAAAAATAATCAAATAATATGTAGTGCATCTTTAAATATGGATGCAAATAAATATATTTATGTTTCTTGTTTTCCAATACAGTACAAGTTTTGAAAAAAAAGGCTGCATTTATTTACAGCTAAACATTTTATATTGTGATTATTATAATTTAAAATAACAGTTTTCTATTTTAATATATTTTAAAAAGTAATTTATTCCTGTGATGCAAAGCTGAATTTTCAGCAGCCATTATTCCTGTCTTCAGTGTCACATGATCCTTCAGAAATCATTAATATCATTGTAAAATAAATCTGTTTTTCAATATTCTTTGATGAATATAGTTCAAAAGATCAGCATTTATTTTAAATAGAAATCTTATGGAATATCATAAATGTCTTTTGTTCAATTTAATCCATCCTAGCAAAATAAAAGTTTTATATAAAAGTACATGTGACCAATATTGGAAATGTAAAAAAGTATTTAAAAATGTGTAATTCCTATTTTTAATTTGTATTAGTTTTGCCACACACTTCAAGTCTTTCAATCTTTTTAAAACACTAATAATTTAACACTGTTAACCATAACATTTAGCAAATCTAAAAATGAAAATCCATTATACAATACAAACAAACTATTTTATAGATATTTTTTAGCCAGTATAGTATAAAACTTTAATATCATTAATGGCGGCCATAACATGAAAATAATTTAGTTACTGGCCAGAATCTGAATTTCAGTGCATCACTCACCTTGTGCTCCTGGTCTCTGGAAAAGGCAACGTTAAGTTGTGTCAGCACGCCTGCCCTCTCAAACTCCTCCAGTTCCTGCTGATACAGGAAGTCCTCGTTCTTATGGCGACAACCAAAGTACAGTATCGTCTCACCAACTTCCTTCCCTGCAACAGAGAGCAAAAACTGAGTGAGAGACCTATGCTATATTATTATATATTTTGTCAAAGCAAGTTCAAGCTTCACCTTGTTCCTTCTGCCATGCTCTCTCTTGGATGAAGCCCATGAAGGGGGCGATGCCAGTACCAGGCCCGATCATGATTATAGGGTTACTGGGTTTGAATGGCAGGCGGAATTGGGATCTCCTAACATACATGGGAACGGTGTGCTTATGGCCATTATCGGTCACTTCTTTGTTCTTAAGCCAGTTGGTGGCCACACCCTTGAAGACTCTTTCTGTCTTGGTGGTGTACTCTATCACCACAGCACAAATGTGGATAGAGGTTGGATAGACCTGTAATGAGGGTTAACAAAGCTTGTGTCAACCTCAAAGTTTTTAATTCACGGTATAATATTGAAAACTGCAGCTTTTACCTTGCTGGAAGAGGCAATGGAATAGTATCGAGCCTGAAGTCGAGGAAGGAGCTCACACAGGTGGTCTATAGGAGGATTCAGGGAAGGTAGATCCTCTAGAATAGCTAGTATGTTCCTCTCAGAATCCAAAACCCAGCTGTGATACAAAGCCTTTAAAGGACCAATCAGATGGTGAATAAAAATGTTCAAGTTTTGCTATAGACTACTATTACATCAGGATGGAAGCCCGTCCCGTTTCTGCCACTGAATAAAAAAAAATTAAATTGCAACTTTTAATTCCTCAAAATAATCAAAGTCAGAATTGTGGGATTTAAATTCACAGTCGCAACTGTTTTTTTTTCAGACCTAAATGATATAAACTCACAATTGCGAGAAATAAACTGATTTCTTTTTTTGCAATTGCGAGTTTACCTTACAATTCTGACTTTTTTCTCACAATTGCGAGTTTACATTTCGCAATTTCCTCAGAATTGTGATAAACTTGCGATTCTGGTTTTTTTTTTCTTTTGCAATTGCGAGTTTACCTAAC
The DNA here is from genome assembly GCF_018340385.1 of Cyprinus carpio. NCBI lineage: Eukaryota > Metazoa > Chordata > Actinopteri > Cypriniformes > Cyprinidae > Cyprinus > Cyprinus carpio. The sequence continues at coordinate 16,743,313 of NC_056606.1, read as the reverse complement.
AATTCAGACTAGCAATTCTGACTTTTTTCTCACAATTGCGAGTTTACATTTCGCAATTCTGAATTTTTTCCTCAGAATTATGAGATGTAAACTCGCAATTGCATATCATAAAGTCAGAATTGAGAAATAAATTTGTTAATATCTTGCGATTCTGACATTATTTCTGAGAACTGCAACTTTATTTCAGAATTGCACGTTTAAATTCAGTTTTTTCCTGTAATTGCATGTTTATATCACGCAATACTGAGTAAAAAAATTAAGAATTGCAATTGCGAGAAAAAAGGTCAGAATTGTTATATAAAATGTTGCAATTGCCTTGTTAAATTTTTTATTCAGTAGCAGAAACGGGCTTCCATACTTTAGTGATTATGACGTGATCCTAACCTTTCCTTCAGGTGAAGCAGATGCCATCTTGCGCATGTTTTCTTGCTCTTGCGGATCAGAGGCGTACTGCGCTAGCTCAAACAGCACATTTGTGCGAGGAGTGTTGTTGATGTCAAGGTAATGAGTCAGTGCCGTACGGTAGGTGGTTGGACAGGGGAACGGGTGCTTTTTATTGGATTCCTCTACAGAATTGAAACATTATAAGCAATCATAGCATGTTCCAATACACATAAAAACATATTCTAACTTTTTAATTATATAATATGAATTTCAGATATTAGTACATACCATCAAGGTTTTTGAGAGAGATTACAGTATCAAGATCTACTCCAAGTCTCTCTCCTATTCTGTTGACCACCGCTGCATCATTTGTGGGGTAAACAGCAACATGATCTCCAGAATCATATCTGCCAAGTTTGGTAATCAACTGATTTATATGTGGACATTAAAAAAAACACTCTGGACACTGCATGAATATATACTCAATAGTGAAGATATTATGCACAGTATGCATGCAAACTTATTTTATATGTTATACGAATAACAGTACTGCTATTTGTATTAGTGATACTTCAAACCATTTTAGTTGTTCAATTCAATGCTGTAATATGAAGAATAATTATTTAATAACTGTGGAATCACCTCAGATTGTTGAATCAACATCACATCATCATATGAACACAATTATAAGAGCCTGAATCTCATTAAAACCCTCAAGAACATGGGTTGTATTACAAACCTTTAAAAAGGGGGGAAAAAGAGGAAATAATATTTAATATAGAAATCTAAAATTATTTTTCTATAATAAAATTGTATATGTATTATTTATGTAAAACAATAACAACAGGCTTAATTTTCTTCCTACAAATGACCTTTTTTCCCCTTTCTGTTTTTAGGGTGAAACGTGACCTGGAAATGTTTTCATGAGATTCACCCAACAAGTCATTATTATTATGCATACCTGATTTTAGAGTCTGTGATATCTAACTCGATATGCATCAGGTGCCGATTTCCTCCTTCGTTCAGTTTACGATTACCGGTCACAGTTGCAAGGAAAGGATTCTTAGAATCAAACGGTCTGCACAAATCAAATGAATAACAATGCAATCAGATAAAATGTTTTAGTGTAACATTTCAGTATATCATTTAAAACATGAGACTCTAATCCTAAAAAAAAGTTGTTCACAAAACCACAATTAAAAAACTTTACACAAACTTAAGGTAAATTTATAGATTTCTAAACAACTAAAGCATAAAATGTATTCCCAGATCAAGAGTGATCTTTTAAAATGCCGATCGGTGTCATGAACTCACGGTTTCTGTGTCTGAAAGCTTTTGAGCCGCCCCATCTCTCCGGTGTACACTTCATTCATATTGATGTCATTATGAACCACCAGTTCAAACTGCCGAATGCTGAAAGAACACAAAAAGGATTGGAGATCTCATCCTAGCCTGTATTTAAAGCATTCAAAACACCTATGATGTTTAATAAGATGCAAAAACCTATTCAAAGCAGGACAGGGGAGGTTTTTGTTATGGAAGAACATGATAAATGGATTTGCTTCCTCTAATATGGAGATGAGACACTGCATGTGTTGTGTTGCCACAAAATACCCATCAAATAAACATCACGTTTGAACTAGACAATCTCACACAGCTGGTCTGGCTCTTTTAAATTCTACTATTTGATGCCTACCAATACTGTATTGCAGACTGTTTTTAAATTAAAAGCTGTGATTCAATTACAAAACAAGCACATGGAAAATTAAAAAAGAAAAGAAAATCATACCTGCTGTCTTCTCCCGTGGCCTCCACGCCAAAGAACTCACATACTGCAGGCCAAAACTGTTCCTTCCAAGAAATAAAATCCTCTTCCAAGCTATAAAAGATTTAAGATTAAATAATTAGGACAGGCAGACAAAAGAAGACAACATGCACATGTTTATCTATTGTATCGGTTTCAATCTTTTATTCACTCACTTGCTGTCGTCATCCCCGAGGCCCAGGTCAAAGACCCTATTTCCCCCCAGTTCAGCAAGCCTCTTGTCTGTATACTTGCCTGTGGCATTGAAGTGCTCATATGTTTTATTTCCTAAACCAAACACCTATGAAAAATTAGCAAAAAAAATAAAAATCATTCAATCTCTGCAAGGTGTAAAAAAGACAGAATTGAGACACTTTCAATAAACACATACAATACTCTAAAGGCTTAATGTCAACTAAAAACATTTAAACTGTCTTGTATTTTTTTTAATGTGAGTTCAATCTACTAGAAGTTTTACTTAATCATTCAAAACTTCCTCTCTAGTTCAAAAAGATCAAATTGAGATACGAGTCACCAAATGGAAATGGAAACTAAACCTAAATTATGACTTCTGGATAACAAAAAACTTCATATATATTTATGATTAAAACTGACTTCAATGCATTGGACTAAAATTCAACAGAATAATGAAACTGTCTGCAAGGTTCTTCTTTGCTCCTTTTAACCTCCTCTAGCCTATCCCACAGTCATCTAACGCTGTAGACGCACTGCAGTGATGTTTCAACTTTCCAACCACATGTTTTACCACACTGTCCCACCACATCCACATAAAAGAATCTGAGAACTCCAGACTGAAACCACAAGGCTTTCATCCAGAATGCAGGTCCAACTTAAGTGGCATCAGGACACCCATGTCTCCAGAATAAAAGAAACAGAAGATCCAGTGATCCAGTTCCATCTGAAAGAGTCCCGCTAAGAGAGAAGTTCCGCTGGGATGGAGCTCTAGCTTTGTTTGGCTAGGCCAGATGTTTCCATTTGGTGAGAGAGAACTGATGAGGAGTCCATGGGCCCCTTAACTACGGGACAGCCTCGGGCTCAGGCTTGTTAAGAACTTCACCGACTGCCCAGGAAATAGGTACCACTCCATAAAAAGGCCTGGAATTATGGAGGGTGGAAGGTTGCAAGGTTGTCTCATGCAATCTCTTGATCCCAGTTTACTCACCATAGACATGAATCACAAAAAGAAAGAAATTAGCCTTCAATGCAACTTTGCTAATGTTGGAGTATTACTCACAGCAAAATTGACTCCCGCTAGATCATCATCAGTCCCTTGCATCCAATCGTAGAACTCCTGAGCGTTGTCTGTGGGGTCTCCCTCTCCATAGGTTGCCATGCAGAACACAGCCATGGAATTAGGAATCTCTTTCAGTCTGGACAGCTCGGACTGCGAATGGGAGATTATAATGACAAAAATCAAAAGAGTTGAAAAGTACTCAGTTCTGATCTTGACTCATTGATTTTTAATAGTGCGCATTAAACAGGAAGAAATAATGGTGAAAGTACCATGTCATACTCCTCTGGGTCAGTGGGCATGCCTTTCATGCCGTAGCGTTGGGCATCTTTTGCCAGCCTGTTAGCAAATTCCTCAGCAGTCCCTGTTTGGGATCCATAAAACACCACAACGTTTCGGTTCTAGAATAGGAAGATACAGAAATCAAACATAATGGAACACTTTTTTTTTCCATTGTTCAAGGTGGTGGAATTTTTGGCAATTATTTCAACTTTTTAGAACTTTAATGTTCCTGAAAATCTCACCGTTTTCTTCATTTTCTCAATAAAGCTGGTCTCACGTATTTGTTGTGTTCTATGAAGAGAAAAAGAGGAAAATAGATAAAAGAAGAAACACACATGTGAAAAGGCTGAAAAGCATGCCAGACCAATTCTTTTGGTAATGAATAGGGGATTGAGCCATTCATTTCTCAGCCTTTTCCACACAGGAGAACTTCCTGAAGTTCACACCCCTCTGAGAGCAGCGCAGCAATAGAACACGTCTGCTTTCAGTCATTGTTCAACTAATGAAAACCACAAACTTTCATGTTAATTCAGCAATGAAGAACAGAAGGTAGTCCACAAAGCACAAAAACCTTACTTGAACATAGTAAGTTTGATACAATAATCTTATGTTTTCAACTCCTATTAAAATGCTCTTTAAAATGTAAACAAAAAAATAAAAAGTAAGTTTTCCAAAATTTCTAAATAAACTTTCTACAAATAAATCAACAAAAAAATCTATCTATCTATATATCCATCTATCTATATATCTGTTTTTAAGAATATTGTTTAATAGTTTGGAGTCACACAGAAATGAATACATTTACTCAGCAAACACTTTAAATGTATCAGATAAAACAGTAAAGACAAGATTGTTTTTTTTTCTACCTTCTATTCATAAAAAAAAAAAAATCCTTATAAAACATTATCATGGTTTCCATAAAAATATTAAGCAGCACAAGTGCTGTTTTTTACATTGATAAAAATAAAAAAATGTTTGTTGAGCAGCAAATCAGCATATAAGAATGATTTCTGAAGGATCATTTGACACTAAAGACTGAAGTAATGATACTGAAAATTCAGCTTTGCCATCACAGGAATAAGCTTCATTTAAAATATATTATTTTGTTTTTGTAATGTAATTTTTCACAATATTTTTTGTCAAATTAATGCAGGCCTGGTGAGCAAAAGAGAGTTCTATCAAAAACATTTAAAATGATCTTCCAGACACCAAACTTTTGAACAATATTGTAGCCTGTAGATTCATTTAGGACACCTAACTTTTTACTTTTAAGAGTTCAGTTTTAGGGTATATAATGTATAATCAAACTATCAAATTACTAACCACAACCATCATTGCACTGGCAAGACATCACCGTCCAAAACAAAGAATTCCTCCCTTACATACTTGTTTATAACTCCAAATGAAAGAAACAAATTAGCCGCTTCTCATGGAGAATTCTTGCAGCACTCCAAAAGACATTCCACAAAATAATCATACATTTGTGCAAATGGAAATTAGAAACCTCAGTTTGCTTTTGAACGCCACTTATAAAAACACTGTTAAAAGACTAGAAGCAATCTCTTCCAGCAAAAGTAATTAGACAAAAGTCATAAATAGCACCTGAAATATCTATCACAACAGAAGGAACATCGCATAAACATCCTTCTGTCCCAGACTAACCTCTCTGCAGCAGCCAGTCTGTCCTGAGGCAAAGAAAACATGCATCCCATGACTGGGGAAAAGACCCTCAGCATACAGAGCACTTTCGTCTCTTAGAGGTTCGGATCAAGCCCTCAGAAAGCCTGAGAAATCCTTTGGCTTGTGTAAAAGTTCATTAGGAGGCTCTGTAGAAAACACATCTCTCTTCAGCGCTGGAAAAGGGGGTGTGAGGCAGGCGAGGACCTCAGACGGGCTCTCTGTCTCTCTCTCTCCTGCCATCTGGCCAGAGCACAGTGGTTGCAAAGCAACAGGAATATACAACATTTCCCATGGATCTCTGCAGCGCAACACTGTTACTAAACCCCCAATCTTAAATGCACACACACACATAGACATGCATAAAAACTTGAATGCTCCTGCCAACACAAACACAAGGAGTCCATTGCCTCACTTTCCCAGCCAAAAGATCACTAAACAAAAGGCAATCTAAATTTCTGGATTTAATTCCATTTTTAACACACACCACATAAGAAATGCATTTGATTAAAACAACTAAAGAAGAAAGTGTTCTTCAAGACTTTGGCAGGATGACTTGGACTGGCTGCAATCCTTCAATGTGAGTAATGTGAACCAGGAAGTGGAGAGAATTGAAAGAGGTTATCCTTTCCTGCTCACTAAAAATGTCTTCCTGATACTATAGTTCTCTACTTGTACAAGATTTCCTCCTTTATTCTTTTCTGTTCTTTATGTATTGCTTTTTTAGAAAACACAATCAATAAATAGTGAAAAGTGATATATGTTGGAAGGAAAAGCTGTGCACACTATTGTCCAAAATGTACTTTTTTAATGTTTCTGAAAGTCTGTTATGTTCACCAAAAATACAGTAAAATATAAGTACAGTTTAAAAATAAGTGTTTTCTCTGTCATTCTATTTTAACATTTATTCCTGTGATGCAAAGCTGAATTTTCAGCAGAGTGTCATGTGACGTGAAATCTGAAATCAATCAAATATGCTGATTTGGTGCTCAACATTTCTTATTATTCTCAATGTTTTAGTACTTAATAATCTAGTGAAAACCATGATACATTGATTTCATGATACTTTGCTAAAAAAAAAAGTTCAAAAGAATTATAATTATATGTCTTTACTATCACTTTTTATTGAATGCATTCTTGCTTAATAAAAATATTAATTTCTTTCTTTTTTTTTAAAAAAAAACAAAACATTTTTGAACAGTACCTTGATGCTAAGTCATCAGGCCTTTCATTGTTTTCAAGGGTGAATAGGTCACACGTTTAACAGCACTACAACTGACTAGCAAGGATTACGAGGAACATTCAGGAAGAATAACATCCTGTGACTCACAATGAACAAACAATGCTAATTTTCAAGCTCATATGTGACCGTGGACCACAAAACCAGTCATAAGGGTCCATTTATTTAAATTGAGATATATACATCATCTGAAAGCTGAATAAATAAGCTTTCCATTGATGTATGTATTATTATGATAGAAAAATATTTGCCCAAAATACATCTAATTGAAAATCTGGAATCTGAGGGAGCAAAAAAATCTACATTTTGAGAAAATTGCCTTTAAAGTTGTCAAAATGAAGTCCTTAGCAATGCATATTATTACTAATCAAAAATTAAGTTTTTATATATTAACGGTATTGATCTTTACTTAATATCCTAATGAATGTACTGAATGAGCACTGTGCTATGTCCGAACTGATTGCACTGTATTTGATGTATAATCATCTTTTGTTCTTAACTGTTTTAATTCATTTTAAATACATTTTTTAATAATTTTGAAAGTTTTTTAATTCCTTGTTTTTATTGATGTGATTATTTTTTATGATTATTTTACTTCCTTTTATGTAAAGCACTTTGAATTACCATCTTGTATGAAATGTGCTATTCAAATAAACTTGCCTTGCCTTGTCTAATGATTTTTGGTATAAAAGAAAAATCTATAATTTTGACCCATACAATGTATTGTTGGCTATTGCCTACAGATATACCCGTGCTACTTAAGACTGGTTTTGTGGTCCAGGCTCACATATAATCCTTCTGTTTATTACACAGCTCAGTTTAATGTTTGATATCATTACCTGAGCCACTGACTGTTGAGCATTGTGAAAACCGAACAGGAAATTCACTTTTTTTATATACATGGCATGTATGAAAATTCGTGAACAAAGAAGTAGCTGTTGGCATTCACAATGACACATGACCACTGTGTATATGAACAGTCTCTCAGCTGCTACAGACCATAAAGCTGAGACAGAATGTAATGCATGCACATTCTCTCAATCCCATGATGTCAACACTTTGCAATGTTGGCACCCATGACCAACCGAACCACAAAGTGCTTTAGGAACGAGCTATGGTGCAGAAACGATGCTTTGTTCGAACAAGGCCAAAGGTCTATGGGGAGAAAAACTATAAGCAGGCCATCCAACAAAAATATTATTGCAAATTTGAGCCCCATAACACAGGTTCTGCCAAGAGCTGTAATGCATAAGCTAATTTTGTAACTAGCAAAGCTCTGATCAACATTTTAGTCATGCAGAAAAATTTGTGTGGGTGTAATATTTCCCTCTTGAGGACAAATGAAGGGGGAAGGGGATTTAAAATCAGGCACTTACACTGGAGTGAATGGCTTCATCTCTGGAACAGGCTCTGGTTTTTTTCGGAAGAAGAACCAGTAGATAAGCAGTCCTGCGATTAGAGAGAAGAGGAAGATGTCCAGAGAGCCGAGGAGAGGCTCCGGAGTCTGCTCCTCATCAGAGAGCATCTGGGATTCACTGTCCTCCATTTTCACAGAATTCAGAAAAGAGATATGTCTGCGAAAACAGATTGTTTTCATCACTTAGTATTAGTCTACAATTGATTGAAGTGACTCTTAAATAAGCATACATACATATGCAGTAAATTACACAGTCACACAGATATATAATTTGTATTTATATAATTTATTAATCATTTATAAAATGTAAAAAAAATAAAAAAATTGTATAGATAGACAGTATAGATAGATAGCATGCAAAACTTTGAGAACCCCTTGCAGAATCTGTGAAAATGTGAATAATTTTAACAAAAATAAGAGAGGTCATACAAAATGCATGTTATTTTATTTATTTAGTACTGTCCTCAGTAAGATACTTTACTTAAAAGATGTTTACATTTAGACAAAAAAAATAGCTGAAATTATTAAAATAACCCCATTCAAAAGTTTGTGAATCCTTGGTTCTTAATACTGCGTGTGGTTACCTGGATGATCCACGATCATGTTTTGTGATGGTTGCTCACGAGTACCTTGTTTGTTCTGAACAGTTAAACTGAGCACTTTTCTTCAGAAAAATCCTCCATGTCCTGCAGAATCTTCAGTTTTCCAGCTTCTTTTGCATATTTTAAAATGCTTTAAAATGTATTAAGGCTCTTAATACAGCGTGTTTCCTTCTGGTGCATCAGTGAATGTTTGAACCTTTTTTAATAGTTGTATTTGAGTCCCTCAGTTGTCCTTGATGAGAAAAGATGGATCTCAGAATCATACAGTAACTGCTGGAAAGGGTTCAAATATGCAAAGATGCTGGAAAACTGAAGAATCTGCAGGACATGGAGGATTTTTCTGAAGAACAGTGCTCAGTTTAACTGTTCAGAACAAACAAGGAACTCATGAACAACCATCGCAAAACAAAAACACAAAACAGTCTTGGATCATCCAGGTAACAACACACAGTATTAGCAACCAAGGGTTCCCAAACTTTTGAATGGGGTTATTTTAATAATTTCAGCTATTTTTATTTTTTTGTCTAAATGTTAACATCTTTTATGTAAAATATCTTACTCAGGACAGTACTACATAAATAAAACAACATGCATTTTGTATGTCCTCTCTTATTTTCGTTAAAATTATTCACATTTCCACAGATTCTGCGAGGGGTTCTTTCGAACGCTCCTGTATATCTTACGTCGAAAGTAAGTTGACAAACAATAGCATTTGTGACTTTGTCACGTTGTGCCCTCTTTTGAAAGCTCGATGTAATTACATAATGATGACCAATTACAAAATACCTTTTCCTTTGAAAGACTTTCGTCAATTTCTAATTAATGTAATTTTTCGCCACCTTGGTTCCTTACAAAGAAACTTTTATCGCTCAATAACAGCCACGACGTGTTACAAAATAGCCCTCATGTTTTAAAAAAGCAGAAGTACTGTAATACTGACATGTTTTTGGACATTTAACATGTCTCTGTTTAAATATTTTGACGTCCATTGTACATGAGTATGTCAATCATTCAGTATCACGTAGCAAAGTCACACTGTGGTACGTTATCATATGATACTATCACTGTACTATGCTACCATCGCCGTAGTACTTTCTGTAAGGGCAGACATACGCGTATATAAATCAAAATGTTCACTTTTTGTTTATGACTTCACAAAAGGATTGAAATGAAACTATTAGTAATAGATATTAATATAATTCAACAGTTACACAGCAGAACACACACTTAAAACACATACCTCCGGTTAGCTGGAGCGAGGGGCACAGCACGAGCTTACGTCACATAGCGACACGCCGGGTTGCCAGCGCAAGTTCGAATATCCCTCGCGTATTGTATGACCGTAGTTATTCTGAGTTATTTGTCAATTATAAATGCTAAGAGAGTTGTCAAATGAGACAAGAGAATTTAAAAAATAAAAACCTTTTATGCTCAAGGTTATTCCTTTCCTGGAATTTTTGGTTTAAAATGCTTGTTAAAAAGTTGTTTAGATGTCTTTTTTACAGTAGTAAAAAACCTGGGACCTAACGTTCTTCTGAAGGGATATTTCTATTTCCTGTTTCTGTTTGACAGGGCTTCCTCAATCAATTCTTGAAAATATCGAAAAATTCATTCAGATTTTCCTAGCATATGGCTTACTGCACATGCTTCTCACTCACATGAAGGTGACTATGACTATGACAGTAAAGTCATGCGGTGACATTGCAAATATAGCAAATGATTTCCATAACTGTCTTTGAGATCATTAACTTGCCCTTCCGAATCTGCTTTAAACATAGACCAGAGGTGTTTTAAAAATGTGGAAAAAGAAAACAAAACACCATGACACTTAGTGCTTTAATAAAATCAAAATATTAAATATTATAGGTTTAGGGGAAAGACATTCCATCCCTTATGCTTTGTGACACATTTACAATAATCATAACTTAGCCGGGTTGAACAACAAACAAACATTCATATAAAACATAAAAAAACATTCATATAAAACATAAATTGCTTTAATAAAGGGTTCAGCAGTGTCATTGTGCCCGTCATTTATAAAGCTTTGGCTTTGTCCTGATCCATGTATTTGTGATAAACAACACCAAGAGTGGTGAAGAAATTTCCCATGAACAAAACAAGGAAAGTAGAGCCGCACATGAGAACCTAAGAAAAAGAATGTATTTTAATTACAAATTATTTCAACATTATCACAAAAAAGATATATTAATACTTCTGGCTTAAAGCAATATACACATCTCCGATAGTTAAATATAATGTAATTTAGCTAATGTTTGTTGGCACATGATGTAGAGATTTTGAATTATTTTGAAAAACTGACCTGCCACTCTTTCCATTCTGGAAGTTGGGTCATTTGGAAGAGTGTAATTCCATTATAAAGCTGGAAAAACTGGATGCACATAATAAGACGGTTAGAACCACAGCATACTAACAATAGAACTACACCAGAACTTTTCTGAATACCCATGTCAACATTTCATGTCAGTATTAAGTAAAGTCTTCTTTTGGCTGGTACTGGTAAACAATAACAACATTATAGTTATAAACTGGCACTCTGTGCCACAGATCTTTACCACAGTGATTACATTGCCACAAAACAGGAAGTTAGCGGTCCATGCAAGATGATTGCATTTATTGCAAAATAACCCAAGATTAACAAAAACAGTATCAAACTTACATGGCCCAAAAAAAGGAAAGGCAGTAGAAAGGTCAGACCCCTCCACATCCAGGACTGAAACCCCTCTGGTCATAAAGCACATGTGAAAACATGTGTTAGCTGATAATTCTGAAATAGGATAAGGAAAAACAGACAAAAAAAAACCCAACACACTACACACCAACTGTGAGGTCCATGTTGTGTCTTTCTCCAAGAGCTCTGAGTCTATATAAGCAGCCACTCTGGTAATAGTACTGGAGAAACTGAACAAAATCTGAAGGGAGAACAAACAAGAAAAATAGATGATTGAATAAAACAATGAATAAATCATTATTACAATAAAAGTGTTACTAATACTGTAAGGCAGCAGTTCTTACTTATATACATGGAGTAGGACAGGAACTGATTTCTGAACATCTGGTAGAGTTCACCATCTGGCCTGTGAGACACACATGAACAGCTGACACACATTAGATAATCACACATACTATCTCAGTCTTTTTCACACTTCTACTGTTCCTCAAAAACGACTATAAAGTGTACTAGCCTACTTAAAAACAGTTCATTTCAAGCATTTAATTAAAATAGATTAATCTGATTACTTAAATTACTCTTTATTAAATTACCAAATATTCAAAGATGTAATGTTGTAATATCTCAAAGTGTTAAAGAGTAAAGTTTGTCATACCAGGTCAGCATTACTCCAGAGAGAAATGTTGAGACATAGTGTTGAAACACCCACCAGCCCTTGATCCTGAAACACAAGCCAAGTATTGAAACTTTACTAGTTTGGTACTGATTCAATATATGTCAAGAATACTACATACACTGTAAAAAATAAAGGTTTTCACAATGATGCTATAGAACCATTCTGTGTTCCCAAAAAATCCTTTCAGTGAATAGTTCTTGTAAAAGAACACTTTTATGCGAGGACTGTGGAAAGATTCTATGGATCTTTAAGGTTCTTCATGGAACAATAGATGCCTACAAAAACATCTTTCTTTATTTCTCTTTCTTTAGTGTCACTTTATTCCTTTATTAAAAGACAGTGTTACATTTGTTACATAAAATGAAAAGAAACTTTATTTTTAAGAGTATAATCACATGATTATTCGTACTTGGAGCCGTTATTAATGAGGATGCTCTCTCTTATTGTCAATGTACAGTAATACCACACCAACAGGAAGTTGAAAAGTGCATCTAGAACCCTGTTAAAACACAAGGGAAGAAAGACAAAAAACAAGTTTAATTGACTATTTCACATGTATTAGTGAAACATGCAGCATTACATATAATCAATGATTAAATGGCTGTTTCTACAACAAATTTAAAAAAAGTACACTTTTACACTCTCAAAAAAATTGTCATATTTGGTTGCAAATAAATATGTACCTGTAGGTGACCAAAAACCGACAGGTGAATGAGAACAACAAGAGCAGCACAGTCAAGTATAGTTTGAACTTCTCATACTCATCTTTATAGGCAAACCTGTGTGATTGAGAAACAGGCAAAAGTCAGACAAATCACATGACTCATGACTCATTAACATGACTGCATTTCGTGACACCACAACGTGATGATGATTGTGGTGTTACAATTTTTCAGAACTTTTGAATCAAATAGGACTGTTCACAGAACTTACTTGGACTGTTTGTTAAGGAGAGTAACGTTAACATTTCCAAGAACAAGACTGAGGTATAACCTGGAACAAAAACGGAGTAAAGTATTTCATGTTAGCCTCAGGTGCTTGCCGAATCATAGTATGTGTTTGAACAAGGTAAATTGCAAATCCACACACCACTATGAATTATTTTGAATTCTATACCACACCTTTAGTCAACACTGAATTAGAAACAGGCAAATACAGAGCTGTATGACCTGCTTTGAAAAGTAAGTGCTGATAATGTGTATTTTAAAAGAGGGTGTGACAGAGGTGACATTAGCTATCTCTCATTTGCATTACTCATTTTTCTTTGGAAGGAAGGCCTCCATCTCGAAGAAGACATTTGATCTTTCCTTTATAGAATCTTGGATCTCGTCTATTTTATTTACATCTTCTGGATTCACTACTGCTCTGCATCTATGAAAGAAAAACAATAATTAATAGAAGATATAGATCAATAACATTTCTTTGTAGCCAAAGTATATATAACTCATGATTTACTCCTGCAGGGATTCATTGAGATCCTTTATCTTTTTCCTCTGCCGTGCAATAGAAGAAGAACAGCTATCCTGCAATTTCGAAACCTCCTCCAGCTTTTGTTTGTAAAGTCGATGTGTCTCCTGTGCAACAAATATAGATGTTACAGATTTGTATATACATAGCCATTTTGATATTTTTGGTGTATTTAAAGGCTTATTATTACTATTTATTTCACCATCTGTGTGTCTGTGTGGCCTAGCCAACATTTTTAGACTCTCACAATTTTTATATATATAGATAGATAGATAGATAGATAGATAGATATATGTGTGTGTGTGTTTCTCATAAATATTTGAAACCATTATTAATCCAAGGCTGATAAACTTGGCACATGTGTATTAAATGATTATGATATTGTACATTTTTGTTTGTCATTGACCCATATAAATGCAATGCAATATACTTCATATATTGCAATTACACGTCATTTTTGTTAGAATTGTAGGTGCTATTTATTAATAACAAGCTAAAAATATATTTGGGGGGTATTTATTTTACCACTTATACTGTAGTTATACTGTACTGAGTTGGCAAGGCTTACATTTCTGAGCAGCTAACGTTAGTGCTCAAAGCTGAAGCGTATCGATACAATTAGCTGTTCATAGCGATACATTTGTAAATAAAAACAAATATAATGTATATAAAAACATTTAAAGATAGAAGAGTAAGATCTCACAGTTCAGAGCTGCGCTATCTGATTAACGTTAGCAGTGGAGAAAGAAAGACTCCTCACCTGAACTTGTTGATAGTCTTTTTCCAGATCCTCCCATTCTTGTAAACATTCGTTCAAACCAGTCGGGTTAAATAACATTTTCAGAGAGTGTACTTGATGAAAGGTAGTGTTCCCAGATGAGATAGAAGACAATAACGGTCTGTTCCAGCGTTGTCGAAGCGCCTCGCTATCTTGACAGACGTCTGTCATCTGAACGCAGCTTCTCATCAAGCGTAGCCAATCAGAGACCGATCTCGCGGCATAATGAAACGCCCCTCCCTGAAATTTGACCAATGAGCGCTTTCCAAACAAGCCCGATACGTCAATGACGCTGTGGCCTAATGACTGACTTCCCACAGACGCCCATGAAGAGGGAGAGGGCAACTGAGAATAATTAGAGTTCAGGGTCAGTGTTAAAATTGTAGACAGAACCTCTTATTGTGTCATAGGAATGATGATTCGGCAGCACATTTTAAAAAGGCTTATTGCTGTTGCTGTACAAATCCTCGATTTGGCCTCATGTTGGCTTTGCACTGCTGAATATGATTCCATGCTTCCTAAAATATTCAGAAATGACAGGTGAGAAATATTAAAAAGGCATCTGTCAGTAACATCAATGCAAAAAGTAAAACATTACCTTAAGTGTGTATTTGAGGTGATACATAAAATATGCTATTGTTACAGCACAGCATCGGCTTACTCCAAGAGTAGAGAATATCAAAACAGAAGAAGAGTTATTGAGATGTGAACCTGAAATGTTTAAAACACTCACAATCATAACTGAACAGTTTTTTGTTGTTGTTGTTGTTGTTGTTGATAGTTATTGTTTATCCACTGGACGAAAAAAAATCTCCCAGTACTTACCAATAAAAACGCACATTCTCTCGAACGAAGTGATCAAATCTGATTTTCGGATGTGTAAGACAGTGCAGTTGCCTTTTTAAACCTGGTTTGCAAAGTTCAGTTCACAGATTAATTTGGGTTTTCAGCTCATACTAAGACTGGACTTTTTTTTTTTTTTTAATGCTACGATTACATATGAATATATATATGAAATGGTGGGTTGGCTCACACAAGACTGCATTCATCAGAGACACTGACAAGTACATTCAGCTTCAGATCTTTAAGGATTTGAAGGTTTGTGGCCTGCCTGTAATCACCCATATAAAGCTTGCCTGGCAAGATTTCCACAGGATAGGAATTCAAGCTCTCCAATTCCTATAAACATAAGTATTTATAATCATTAAATATGTTTACAAACATAAAAAAAACACTTAATTTATGATCTATTAAGAATAATACCCTAATATTGTAAAGACTCACTGGCGTTCTTAGGAAAGGGTAGAGTGCAGAAAACTTCTCATCGCCCCCGCTAAGAATCTGAACAGGAAATTGGCTTGATTCTTCTATGCTGTCTGCACAGTCTATAGCTGGACCTATAAGAAAACATACAGTTAGGATGTTTTCAGAGGTGTACTAACATTTTTAGCAGAGTTCATAACATGTTAGGAAATGTAGTGTCTTACCTGAATCTGACAGTGAATATGTACTACTGTCATAAACAATTATGTATCTCATACTTTCAACCTCAACATCCAAGGGCATAATAAACTTCCCATCAGAATCCTTTGAAAAGCATGCAAAAAAATAACCAGTGGTGATTTGATATTCTACAGTGTAGCAAAACAGGAAATAAAAACCATAAACTTTAAAGGGAAAAAAAAACATAAAACTGAAACATACCCATTTAGCATTTATGGCAGTAATGATAGAAATAAGACTATTATTATACTTTCACATTTGCTGGTGTTTGAATTAGTATGTTCAATGTACAGTCAGTATTTCAGTATAACTAAAAATGCTTACCAGTCAAACAAAAATAGTGTCTCTCTGCTAGCCTTGGTAGAAAAGTGTATTGATTCTGGACGTTGTACAGTTTTGTTTCCTCACAGAGGACTTTTCCAGCCATTAGTAAAAGTTTGAGCACATAAAATGCTGATGTCTGTATGTCTCTAAACAAAAAATATAAAGACCTATATTTGACTAAAAATTACTAATTGTCGCGTCTTGGCTTGATACTTAATTTAACTTAGCGTTTTGAAATATTACTGCTCGAAATGTTTCTTACACTCAACGCTGCTGCTATGGTAACAGACAAACCGCCGCAGTGATTGGTTGAAAACGTTCCGATCCAGGTGCAAACCCTTTCCGTTTTCCTTAACCAATCAAAAGTTAAAACCCGCCCCATCGCACTTCAGCTGCAATCCTATTGGGTGCTAAACAATAAGGAACTATTTTCAAAATCAGACATGCAGCTGTCAGCAACTCCGGATATGCTTGGATGCGGGGTATGTTGTTACATTAGCTAACGTTACTTAAATCGGTTAATCATGAATCATTAAACGATGTGTAATTTTTTTTTTCCAGGGCCTCGGGAGTGCCTTTTATTGGCGGAGGATGGGAAATGGTAGCAGTCGACGCTGGCCCATAAAGAGCAAGATGCCACCTGGGACTCCTGCCAGACCAACGGCCCCTGTGTGAGCAACTGAATTACATATGCATCTACAAAAGCAACGCTTGCATATACAGTGCCTTCATATACACTTGCAGTATAGTTTAGGATTGTTGTACTACATATCATGTGCATGCCATGTTACATGATGTATATACTTATGTGTTAAGATCAAATATGCTAGATAGATATTTACACATATTCCACAAGACAAAATAATAACTTAATTTGCTGTAATAATATCTGTTGTGTAGTATTTAAAAAACACTAACAATTTTATCTTTATTTTTGAGACTTAAAGGGATAGTTGACTCAAAATGACAATTCTTTTATCATTTACTCGCCCTCATGTTATTCCAAATCTGTATGACTGATGATCTGTAAAACAGAAAAGAAGATATTTGAAGAATAATGTTGGTGACCAAACAGTTTTGGTGCCTGTATTGATTTCCATTGTATTATAAAAAAATAAGGTATTTCACAAAATATGGGTTAACTATCCCTGTAAGCCTTTGAAAATAAAAGGCTTATGAGCTATAACTGTATATCTAATATATACTGACTTTACTTTCTGGTAATACTTCCCCACCCCCCAGTCCAGAAAACAAATCAAAGGTGGACACTATGGAGGAGACAAGTGTTCAAGCCACTAAACCGCTGTCTTCATCACTAAGTATTGGAGCTCTGTTTTCTGTATTTGGACGTGTTATGCGAAAATGCAGAAAGACAATTAATCAAGTAAGTGTTTCTTTTCTCATTTATTAGAGTTCAAAAGGGCTTTTCAGTGTCTGACCTGCTTGTTTTTTAGATCTGTTCTGGTCTCCTGAACGTTGTATTTTTCTGGAGAGGCTATTCAGAAAGAGTGGAGTACCTTCACCAAAAAGTAGAGGAGCTGCAAAGAGAAATAGCACTATTGCATTCCACTTTGAAGGTTGGAACTTTTCAGCTGTACTGAAAAGGATTTTCTTTAATTATTCTCAAAATTCCAGCACTTGTAATGTGTATAAAGTATTACCTCATAACTGTACCAGGAAGCCAAGACTGTAGGCCGTCAATGTGAAATGCCTGATGGTGTTCAGCACTCTCCACCTCCGCCGCCACCACCTCCTCCTCTTCCTCCTCCTCAAATTCTGTTGACACTTGCTGCTCCGAAGATGGCCTCACTTCCCCCAAGACCTGCACAAACTAGCTCTCTGAAGGTAATAGTTTATTTTTCAATTAACGTCACTTTGCTTATTGAGAAAACAAGTTATGAAGGTTTGCACTATTTTAGGTTTTGCACTAATTTTCCTCCTGTCTCCTATCAGGAGAAGCAAAATGGCCTCGCTGCTGTGACTCTTCGAGATCTTCAAGCAGTACGACTAAAGAAAGTGACTGTAGGCCAAAAAAAGCAGGCGAGTGAAAGATTGTGTCCTCAATTTTCCATTGAATTCTGCATAGAGTCAATATTGATGATGGCACGTCCATTCACAGGTGTCTCCACAGAGAAGAAGATCACCAGTGGTCACACTCGCAGACTTGCAGAAAGTCTGTTTACGACGCTCTAATTCTGACCTCCCCTTGAAGTCTAGATCAGGCCTTTGCAGGTAAAATTCTGCATAAGTAAATGTATTAATTTTGCTTCAAAGCAATGCATTTGTTTTTGCTATACATCATTTGTGCTCTTCTCTGTAGGACTGTCTCTAGGACACCAACCAAAAATCCCATGAATCTTCGGGTACAGCTTCGAAAAGTCAACTTAATGAGGCAAGATCATTTTTACTTTGCATTGTTGGAATCAGAGCCAAGACATGCCTAAAACTGCAGACATCACATCTAGCTAAATACTTCTCATTCAATATATTCTTAGGAGTCCTGGTGGCACACCGCTAGGTAACAAAGAGAAGGATGTGATGGATTCAAGCCTGGATCCAAGCATGACCAAAGGTTTAGGAAACCAGTACCTGGTATGTAAACAGCTTTATCCCAAAAAGAATCACTGAATTTATTCCTTCAAAGTTCTTTTTGAGACTGCTTCAGGTTTCATTTTATCGAAAGGTAATTTTATTTAACAATATAAATCATGATATTATGAGCTGAAAATTATTTATTTCATTCTTTTTTTTTTTTTGTTCTTTACAGAGTACTTTAACAAAAGGACTATCACCATTCAAGGCTGTCTAAACAAAGAAATTGGCTGTTTTATTTTTATTGCATGGCCAGTCTTGTGTTCTTGTTGGCTTGTTTTTACATGTGTACTGTGACTGTGCTAATAGCTTTGGTTCTCATACTGTCATGTTACTACGGTAACTATTTTAGTGGCAGGTCAGTATTTGAAGTTACTCGCTGCTATGTTATTTTATATACTTGTTGCATGTGAAATGTGCTACCTGCTGCTTTTATATCAGAACCCCCCTTTTCAAAACATGCTCACAAGCTTAATAACAATTGCACACTGTAGGCAAATTAAATGCACGTCATCTTGAGCATGTTTTCATATATGGTTAATTGTATAATTAGTAGAACTACATAATTGAACATGTGGTTCAGCGTCACTGTTACTGAAAATGACTGTGGAATGTGCAAACTAACTTGGCTTATAAAATATAGTACTGTATTGAAGTCTGTACGGTGTGAGACAAGTCAGTTATTGATCTATAAATTTAATACCACATATAAACCTTGTATGTGTGTGTGTGTGTGTGTGTTGGTAAAACGTGAAGCACAGCCTGACGTAACCAGCGGTGTTACTGTGGGACTCAGGATGTTTTATTTCTATGTATTACTGTATGTTTACCGGTGGGCTTGATACAAATTACACATTACAAATTCTAAATTTCTTATTCAAAATTTCTCTTAAAACACTTTTATTAAACAACTCACATTAATAAAAAAAACTTAATAAAAAAAGCAAAAAACAAAAACCAATAAAAAAAAAACGCAAAATAAATATTGTACCTACAGAAAATGTGTGTGTGTTTTATTTATTATTTACAGTGCAAATTAGTTCATTTATATAAAGACAAAGTAAAGGTTTAATTTCTGGTTTATAAAATGTACATTATTTAATTTTAGAATTATTTATATATAAAATGTACATAAAAAAATTTAAAAAACTTTTAATTCTTAAACAAAATTAATACTTTTAATTTTAGAAACTTTTATTTCTTTAGTCGTTTTAATACTTCAACAAACTTATTGCAATTAGCTGCAAAAGCAACAGTTCTGATTTACCTTTAAGATTTTTAGCTAATATTTAAATATAGTATTCATCAAAATTTTGAATTAGCTTGTATTTGTATATTTTCAGTTTTCCTCTTAATTTTAGCTGTAGTTATTTTGTGCTTTTGTTTGTGCGTTTTTATATTTCTATTCAGCTTTAAGTTACGTTTTAATATTTTAACTAAATCTTATTTTAGTTAGGTGACAAGCCAACAATTCTAATTTTCCTTTAAGTGTTATCTAACTTTTATATTATATTTAATTTTAGTATTTTAATTACCGAAAACGATTTTTTTTAACATATCAGGTTTAGTTAACAATAAAAACACTCTATATTTCTAAAAAAAATACTATTTACATATTACATTTTGCATGCTTTTTGTCCGGACATTAACTTGAAGATTTATGTATCCACCCGGACTCTTCTTCTGCGCTCAGAGCATGTCAAAGCCCCGCCCCTTTGTTTCTGTCCAGCAAAAATGGCGGTGCCCATGAATATCGGAGCACTGTTACAATCACAAATAATAGAAGATACCGTGGACAAAGATGAGGGCGTTTGCGTACTAGGCATATTTGGGAAAAGCGCAATGCAACCGGGATCAATCAAAGACTCTCTCATAAACACCTTAGCGGATAAACACGTATTTTCCCTCTTCAGGAGCGATGACACTGACAGCTCGAGCGGGGGAACATCCATTCATGCGTATTATAATCAAGAAAACCGCGTGCTGTATCTCGTATTAACATCTGTTTTTGACAACCGCCAGCTTATTCGCGCGTGCGAGTCATTGACGGCGGGTTTGGGTCATGCAGAAGCGCATGAGTTTTGGAAAGCAGCAGAGAAGGATCACTGTTTGCAGCTGCTGTATCTCTTCTCGCTGTGCCATGTTCTTCTGCTGGTTCATCCCACGTGTTCGTTCGACGTCACTTACGATAAAATGTTTCGCGCTTTGGACGCGCTACGTCAGAAAGCGCTCCCACTGTTGCGCGCCGCGATTAAAGATTCGCCAGTGTCTAAAGAATGGAAGTTAAACTGTCGGCCCTGCCCTCCACGTTTACTTTTCGTGTTCCAGATGAACGGAGCGCTCAGAGTGGCCTCCTCTGGCACTGGAGGGAATGGGCCTGATGGCTCTGGAGGGGATAAACCCAAAAAACACTCCCCAAGAAGGAGAATGCAGCATGCTCTTGAAGATCAGATATATAGGATATTCCGGAAAAGTCGTGTATTGACCAACCAGAGTAGTAATTGTCTCTTTACAGTCCCTGCCAATCAAGCTTTTGTATATGTAGTGCCAGGACCAGATGAGGACCCCATTGGCTCTCTTCTGGGGCACCTGCGGTCCAACTGTGTCTTTCGAGAAAGTGAAGGAGGCACGCCTGCGCCCCGGCAAAGGCGGTACCAACAGATGAGGCACTCCAATAGACAACCCTCTTTCAATGTAGAAAGCAGTCTTTCTTCAGGGGGGCAGCTGGTGGACTGCACTTTAAAAGAGTTCCTCTGGCAGCACGTCGAGCTCGTATTGACCAAGAAAGGTTTTGATGACAGTGTAGGTCGCAATCCGCAGCCATCACACTTTGAGTTGCCTACTTATTCCAAATGGGTGCATGTAGCGCACAGACTTTATCAGGTCATGATAGAGAACGGTGAGGATGATGCAGCCGAGATCTCCCTCAAGGTGCAGGGTCAGCTCAAAGTGTTAGAGGGGTTCCTTGATGCAGATGCAAAGTTCTCGGAAAACAGGTGTCAGAAAGCCTTGCCACTGGCTCACAGTGCATACCAGTCAAACCTTCCCCATAATTACACCACCACAGTGCACAAGAATCAGCTGGCGCAGGCACTGCGAGTGTACAGCCAGCATGCAAAGGGAGTCGCCTTTCAAAGATACGCCTTACAGCTCCACGAGGACTGCTACAAGTTCTGGAGTAACGGGCATCAGCTCTGTGAGGAGCGCAGCCTTACGGATCAGCACTGCGTACATAAGTTTCATCTGCTGCCAAAGCCAGGTAAAGATCCACGTATTACCTGACAATCGAACCTATTACTTAGGTGTTGCTAGCAACATACTCTAAGTGCTTTTAAAGAAGAGAAAGATGTTTTGTTTTTGTTTTTTTAGACTGATGACCCCTTGTTCCTTCCAATGATTTTTTACTTTACAAATCTGCATAATGACATATACAGTAACATGTTTAATAATCAATCAATAAATAAATAAACCTGAAATTAATGTTTATTCCTAAATGCTTTTTAGTTAAGTAAGCACTTTATACAAAACAGATTGTTTGTATTAGTCTAACATTGTTCATATTAAGTTAATATTAAAAGAGTGTTTCAAGGTAAACAGCATTCCTGTAGCCAAGGTTGTGGCTTTGACTCCCAGAGTCCCAGGTAATGCAAGTACTGATAGAAATGTGTATCTCCAATGCAGTGCAAGTCTCTGCGTCTGGCAGATGCATACATTTAAAAATCTTCATGATACTGTCAATTAGCACATATTTTTGACTCTTGGCAGAGTTTGTAGAATCTTAAACGAAACATTTTGACTGAAAAAAAATCCCATTTATAATGAAGTCAGTGGAGCAATATGGGATGCGGTGCTCTATGCAATGCTCCAAGTTGCTTTGTTTCCATCCAAAGATGCAAATTTAACCCATGCACAATATTGGAACATTGCATAGAATATTTGCGAACAAAGAACGTTTTTCCACCGAGAGCTAAATCATCGCTTCCTGCAGAGGTGGAGGCCTGCTGTTTGAGAACGCAGTCATATAAGACAGTTCTGGAAAGCAATAATACAGAAATACTTTAACGACAGACTTCTCACACACATTTTTTACAAAAAAATTTATTACCACCATTATGATATAATACAAAATGTGCATAAAAACAGGGTGATGGAAATGGCTATTGTAAGGAGTCAAAATTATTTTTCTTGGCATTTTGTAGAACATACTTCCCTCTACCTCAGTTACCACTTTTCTTCACATTGCAGGAGAGAAGCCAGAAATGGACCACAACCCACCTATTCTATACCACAATAGCAGAGGCCGCTCTACAAGTTCCTGTAACTGTGGTAGGAAGCAGTCTCCAAGAGAAGATCCATTTGACATCCAAGCTGCCAACTATGACTTCTATCAAGTCAGTAGTTGTAAAGTTCTTCTATCGTCGTTATTCACTACATAAGCTTTAAATCTATTCTTTATCATTCTGTCTGTCATTCTCAGATGCTTGAGGAGAAGTGCTGTGGGAAGTTGGAGAGGATCAATTTCCCAGTGTTCCAAGCCAGCACACCCGACCCTGCTCCTGCTAGTGATGAGGTGCCCAGACCTGGAGAGGTACCTCCATCAGGAGAAGCTGAACGTCTAAAGGAGAAAGAGACTAGCACTCACACACCTGGTGATAGCACAAGTCTGAGTCTAGCTCTTAGCTTGGGCCAGTCAACTGACAGCCTTGGAACATATGGGGATGGAGCAGAAGGACAAGAGAAGAGGCCAAGCTTGGTGGACAGACAGCCCTCCACAGTGGAGTATCTTCCCGGAATGCTTCATTCTGGATGCCCGAAGGGACTGTTGCCCAAGTTCTCGAGTTGGTCTCTTGTTAAACTTGGTCCAGCTAAGGCCTATAACAGCCTGTCTGGTTTAGAGCAACCTGGATTCCTCCCAGGCTCCGCTTTCCTCTTGCCCTGGGATGTTGTCATTCGGAGCCGATCAGAGGAAGATGTAGGATCGCTTGAGCCTCTGGATGGAGGCCCAGCCTCCTGGCCAGCTCCGAATAAAGCATCCGCTGGAAAGCGAGGCAGCGCTGGAGGAGTCGGACGAGGGCGCAGACGAGATGATGTAGCTCGTGCTTTCGTTGGTTTCGAGTATGAAGACAGCAGAGGGCGCCGCTTCCTTAGTTCTGGCCCTGATAAAGTAGTCAAAGTTCTTGGGCAAGGTGGACCAAAGGAACCTGCAACCAGATGCTTGAATACTGATATGCCTTTATACATTCCCTCTCCAGCTCAAGGACGAGGGATAAAGCCACACTACGCTCAACTAGCTCGTCTTTTCATTGTCGTCCCTGATGCTCCTCTTGAGCTTGTCCTAAACCCACAGGTACAATATGTTAAACAGTGATAAATTAGTCAATTTAATTCTCAAATTGAACTATTCACAATGATTACCACATACGTTTTCTTCATTAAAGTATACTGTTCCGTGCTTCTCTTCTTTCATAGGTCCAGCCAGGTCCTGCTCCCTGTCCTGTCTTCCACCCGGAGCAGCCTGAGGTTGTGCTGCCCCCTGATGGACTCTGGGTGTTACGCTTCCCTTATGCCTACGTGACAGACCGGGGACCATGCTACCCTCCGAAGGAGAACCAGCCACTGGCAAACTTCAGGGTGCTGAGAGGCATTCTGCATGCCAACACGACTAGTTCAACTCCACAGTAACACAAAACACTCTGCACTTAAAAGCACTGTTGGGATATCTGTAGGACAAGGACATTTGGTGTCTCCATGCTTCGGTTCATTTTCTGTGCCGGTTCTTTTATTAAACAAATCTAGAAATAATTGTGGCTGTAAATTATACAAGCAACCAAACTAAGGAATGTTGTGTTTACAGTAAATAAATACATGCAGTGAGAAAACAAAAAAAAAAGACTGTGAACAATGTCATTATAAAACTATAATACCATTTGAAACTGAATTTACTTATTAAATGTGTATGCAAATAGTGTCCACTCTGGATTTTCTGTTTGCTGAGGACTTTTGAGGTTGATGTTGTGAATTATTTTTACTCAAGTAAATAAAATGAGATTTTATAAAACACTTGTTCCTTAGAAATACTGTTAAAATATCAATCTGTTATGGTTGTGTTTTTAGATATCAGTCTGTTAAGGTTTGTTATGGTTTTTTACATAAAATAGCTAGTAAAAACACGACACAGAGAGGCGCTATTTAGTTGTGATCTGTCTAACGTAATTACGACTTGGTATATCTTTGACATTCTCAAGTGAGAAAATACAACGTGACAACTGTAATATCTTATAAATACTTAATATTTTCTGAGTTTGACATTATTTAAGACGTACTTTCGCTTTTAGGTTTTATTACTTATCCAGCTGACACATCACAAAGATAACAAATGTTTTGGGTTTTTGCCTGTATATCCTCTGCGCTCGCTCATTGGTCCGTCCACTTTTTAGGCTGGCCAATCAGCGTATTGTTGCTAGGCCGTTTTGTCTCATCTATTTGCTGGCCTGGTTGTCAATCAAACTGGGAGCTTGTATGGCGAGGCCCGATGCGCAACGGTGCTGTATTTACAGAGCGCTGCTCTCGCGGTGCGTGGCTGATGAAGATACCTGAAAACTTTGTGTTGTGAGGAATGATCGCCCTGCTGTTTTGCATGAAGTTGCAGTTTTAAAGAGAAGAGAGAGAGAGTTGGACCTGCGCGATACCTTTCCATTCAAAGGTAACATCTGTCTACTTATAATGCTTCTAGTGACACTATAGGAAGTTCGTCTTTTTAAAAATGTTACTTTTGTTATTTAGTAACCTGCAGCATATGACAGCTCACTAAAAATAACCTTGGAAATATAACTTATATTTTAGTTTAAGATTATCTCTCACTGCCGATGATAGACGCTGATCTGGGTTTAAAACGTAATGTATACAGAATGCATCAATGCAAAATAAAATTTTGTAAACAATTATACTCTATACTATAGTTGTCATCTGCTTTCCGAAAGTGTGCTTTAAATCTAGACTATTATAGGATTATATGTCACTATCAGAAAATGTTGGTACATTAGAAGAAAAAAAAATGTTTATCTAAAGAATCATTGGCCTTGAACACAAATTGTATGTTCTCATGATGTTTTATATTAATTTAACTATGATTGCTTAAAATTTAAGCAGACATGCAGACAATTTAAGCAGAAATATATGCTGTTTTGCATGAAAAAGAACATGGGAATTAACTTACACAATTGTGAGAAAGTGTTCATGCTACTCATATTGCACAACAGACTATTTAATTAACATTAACATGTGCATGTTATTGATATTTAATTATGAATTATTTTTTGAGATATGCTATGCATAAGCAGGTGATATTAGAGGGCTAGAGCACTTAAAATGAAAGTATGGCTATTAAATATTTTGTAGTGTTGATATTGTGTACTGTTTTGTCATCACAATGAATACGTCTGACACTCAGGCTTGTTGTCATTTTAAAGCTGGCTTTTCTGAATTGGTTTAGCTGTGGGTGTTTTCAAAGATGCGATTGCCAGAGGTGCTGAGCTGGTGCTGCCATCTGCACTTCAGTCTGGTGGCATCTACTATGGCCTACATAGAAGCTGGTTCACTGACACCCACACATACTCGTCTGACCTGGATCCATCGTTCTGTCTCTCCATCTGACCCACTCCATTTCCAACACTCTTGCCCTTAAGTAGCTTTGCACATTCATGGGTATTTCTGTCAGTTTGTGCCATCAGAATATGGACTGGGAGGTTATACTCAGGGAGGATTGCACAAAGAATACCGGTATATTCATTTAGAGGTTGTTTGAGAACAAAATTTATTTTTTATTTTTCTTGAAGTGGGCTTTTTTTTTTTTTTTTTTTTTTTTTTTTAATTTTCAGGATTGTATTTTCTCCAAACTTTAACTTTTTTTTTCTTGAAGTGGGCTTTTTTAAAATTATTTATTTATCATCTATTTATTTATTTATTTATTTATTTATTTTCAAGATTGCATTTTTCCAAAAATTTTAAATATTAAAATGTTATTTTTAGTGTGCATTTACTAATCAATATAAATCCTTTTAAAGGGGTCCTTGTGTTTGTGTATTGTAATTACGTTAACAGGGACACTGTAAAATAAAGTGTTAATCCATCAAGTGTATGATCAACAATTTAGTTAGAGCTAAATATCACAGCATATGTGTGTACGCAGCAGGGGCTTTTTAATTTGTGCTGACAGATTTCAAAGGACAGCAAAAAAAAAAAAGGTGCTATTATGGGAGCTGCCTGCTGTGTATTATGTGAGGGACTGGGGGGAACGAGGGGGGATTCGCCACCTGTCCGGGGGTCCTTGTCTGTTTAAATGCCCTCTTACTGCTTAAAATGCGCCTTTTATTATGTTCTAGTTTAACATGCAAAACAAACAAAGTCATTTATTAAAAGCAGATTTTGTGCTGATGTACCTGCTACACCATGTGTTATTGTTACATAACAGGTATTTTTATTAAAAACGGGTTTATCTGATTTGTGTTAAGTGTAATACTTTGGGACAGAGATGATATTGATTTACAATATTATGCACTTGGAAACAACTCTTGTGTGTTTCCAAGCATATTGGGGAAACCTTAGCTAGTTTTTTTGATATATGCATGCATAAACAAAAAATGTCCATAATGTCTGAAGGATTACCTATTTTTAAGTTAGCATTAGTAAGGGTTAAACCACCATAGAAATTAAAGGAATAGTTCACCCGAAAATGAAAAATTAATGAAAATGTACTCAACCTCAGACCATACAAGATTTAGATGACTTTGTTTCTTCATCAGAATAGATTTGGTGAATTTTAGCATGTAGCATGGGTGCTTGTGCAGTGAAAAGCTGTGTGTTTATAAGAAACAAATCCATCATTTAACTTTAAACCATTACTTCTAAAGCAATATTATGTTTAGAGGACTTGAGCAAGTGATGTAAAGTAATTTTTTCTAAATCTGTTTCGATGAAGAAACAAGCTTATTTACATCTTGGAAAACCTGAGGGTAAACTATTCCTCTAAGGGAAATCCATTTCCCCTGATATTCGACCATAATTGCAGTCTTGGTTTTGTTACAGCCGTCTGTATTAGATTTGTTTGTCGAGTCGTCAACTGTGTGGTCAGAAGAAGAAAGGTCAGCCATGTTTGAACGTTTGATGAATGAGATCTCTTCATTATACGTGTGTTTGGTCTGCTCCAGACTAATTTGAAATGGTAAACACACAAAACAGACAGAGACGAAGTGGGCACCGTTTCTGTGATTATGGCCTCAGTAATTATACTGGCGACAGCCATTTATCTTCATCTCATCTGTCGAGATCCGAATGAATTCCAGCCTCCACATCTTTCATAAATTTTCCCCATAATCATTTTACCTCCAATTAGCTTTATACCAGTGACGTATCTCTCTTTTGTTGATTCTGTATAATTGTGTTAGAAGTCGCATGAGGAAATGATGTCGAAAATGATGCTGCTGTACCATTTGGCCAAATTATACAGCATTCCAAATGGCAGAGCGAACACAATGATGCTTAATTATGCCAAGTAGAGTCCAATTTCAAGCCTCACGCTGGTGACTAGAATACTCTCCGGCTGTATTTTTTTAAGGCATGTTTGATCACACACATCCCACACAAAACAAATACACACAAACAAAAACAAATACCCACCAAACAAACCCTTCATCCCATCATAATACAACTAACCCAACTCTATTTGAGTCACTGAGTTCATGTGATATCTAAAAAAGAGTTTATTCTTTTAGTTTCTCTCACAGTCACACTAGACATGTGGCTTTATTTGTATGGTAACCCTTCACAATAAGGTTTTTGTGTTCGTGCATTAGTTAACATCTACTAAGATTAATAATGCTGTAGAGGTATTATTTATTGTTAGCTTGTGTAAGCAAATGTAGTATTAACAAATGAATCATTATTGTTAAGTGTTACCATTTGTATTCTACAGTGGAAAAAAAAAATATTTAAACATTTGTTCCTTTCTAAATATGTGCTTTATGACCTCAGCAGGGTTTATTGCTGACAAATGCTATTGTTTTTGGGATAATTACGTCGGTTTGCAGAGATGTGGTTGGAATTCAAATATCTGATGATGTCACTCACAAGGCCCTTTTTTGATCTCACGAATAGCTGTCCGCGCTTCTGGGTAATTAAATGAGATGCCTGCGGATTCTTTTAGTAATTAGTTCTGCCTTAAATCTCGTCCAAAGCTGCTTCCTTCAACAGGCTAAAAGCTGCCAACATGCCACGATGACGTAAAAGAGGGCACACAATAAGTCAGTTTGCTGACTTATTAATAGAATTCAGAAAATCACAACAAATTTGTGTGACATGAAGTGGTAGTTCTTTCAAAAAATGGCAATGCATCATCATCAACTCGTCCTCATTTCATTCCAAACCTGTATGACTGAAAAGGAGACGTTTAGGATAATGTTCATGCTGCTCTTTTTTATAAAATCATTTTGGCTGTCAGTCTCAAATAAGGACAATAACTTGTGCTAAGACATAAACTATAACATTTCAGAGCGAAAGTGTAGGGAATATTTGTGTAAACGTAAATAACGACCTAAATTTCGGTCATAAGCCTTGAAATATAGCACATTCTGCTACAGCTACTTCTGTTACATCCCAGGCAACATTTTGTGTGATAACATATAGATTTTTTTGTTTCGTTTAAATGTAACACATTTTTATTAGGGATGAATCCATCGAACAAAGAGGAGCGTTGAAATCATACGCGTTTGGTTGTCTGGCTGTCTCTGTGAGTTTGAGCCCACGTCATTGGCAGGTCTCCAGCTCTCTGCATTAAAAAGCCGCCTCTCATACAGCGCAGCCCCCTTCTAACCTGAGGGCAGGATGAACGCGGGACCACACAATCACAGTTAGCTGACAGACAACAGCTCACAGACACTCTGATTCATGCCTGTTTGTCCGCATTTGCACTGTTCTTGTGAATGATGTCTGCTGCGTTCACTGTCTGTGTGTCTTGATGACGTACATGTGACGTTTTCAGCATCATTTCGCATCAATCTGTGTCATTTATGACACCAAAAATGTAGGAATACACTGTAGGATTCTTTAATATTTATTATCTATTCATTCTTTATGTCTTTGTACATTCATTTATATAGCTACAGCATGCCAAGCTTGTCTTAAAGGGGCAACTACACTATTTTATTTTATCTCTCTTTGATACTTAAAGTTAAACTGGCTGTTTTTGCAATTGCATTCTAAAGACTACAATGTGTAAGTTCAATATGTTATGTTGTTATATGTTAATATGCTTATGATAGTGTTGTCATACATCTGATGATTTCTGAATTATACACTACTGGTCAAATTTTGGAATAATTTATTTTTTTTATGTTTTTGAACCAATAGCGTTCATTTGAAAGGAAATATGGAAAAACAGTAATGTGTAATATTATTACAGTTCAGAATATGTGTATATACACACACACACACACACACACACACACACACACACACACACACACATATATATATATATATATATATATATATATATATATATATATATTTATTTAATTTTTTTGTTACTATATTTTTAAAAAGTAATTTATTCCTGTAATGACAAAGATGGATTTTCAGTTTTCATTACTCCAGATACTCCAGAAATCATTTCAATATGCTGATTTGGTGCTTAATTATTATCAATTATTGTTGGTAATTATTGATAATGGCACTTTTTATTGTCATGGTTGAAAACAATTTTTGCTGCTTAATATTTATTTATTTTTTGTGAAAATCTTTTTTTCAAGATCCTTTGATGAATAGGAAATTCAAAATAACAGCATTTATTTGAAATAGAAACATTTTGATACATTATAAATGCCTTAACTGTAACTGTTGATCAGTTTAATGCTTCCTTGCTAAAAAAAAAAAAAAAAAAAAAAAGTATTAATTTCTATCTTAAAAAAAATCAAACCCCAAACTTTTCATTGGTAGTTTATTTTTACATTGTTCTCTTCCTAAAAATGTGTGTGTTCCCCACAGGTGTGCTCTCATCTCTCCTGAAGCTTCACCACGGCCCTCACCTGCGTGCTCCACTGTTTCTCCTGCGAGTCGTCCTGGGCTGACCGGCCCTTCCTGCTCCGCCCCCACGCCGTCTCTCCAGCCACGGTCACCATGACGCGCTCCAAAACCTTCCAGGCCTACCTGCCCAACTGCCATCGCACCTACAGCTGCATTCACTGCCGAGCACACCTGGCCAACCATGATGAGCTCATCTCAAAGGTAATCAGCAATGTCTCTTTTAGCCCTTTTTCATCTTAATCATAGACCTTAATCGGGTTAGACACCATATTGAATTGGTAACATACAGTCTTTACAATGGCATGCGTTGTATAAAGGTCCTACAAAACTGTTTTATAGACTTTTGTCAGTTAAAAGTCTTTTTGTAAAATGTTTTGTCAGCTGGTATGTTCTGTACAATCCATCCTAATGGACTTCCTGTTGAAGAGTCATGAAACACTATGTGAACACTATGAAAACAATGTTTTTGGGGATTTTTACATTAGCATCCGCAACATCATGGAATAACAGTATCAACATTTGTATGTGTTTTTGTGTAATATGTTAAAAAGTTTTGCATTTTATGTATGCTTATCATTCAAGCTTATGGGGTCAGAAAGATTATTTTAATAACTAATTTATTATTTTTTAGAAATGAACAATTTTAGTATAGCAATATATAATGTTTCAAAAGATTTCTGTTTCAAGTAATTGCTGTTCTTTCAAATTTTTTATTCATTAAAGAATCTTAAGATGTTTTTTGAGCAGCAAATCAGCATATTAGAATAATTTCTGAAGAATCATGTGACACTGAAGACTGGAGTAATGATGCTAAATATTCAGCAATTCTATGACAGTTTTTATTTTTTTTTTTAATTCAGTAATTTAAATTTTTTTGAATATTTCATAATGATGTTTTTACTGTTTTAATGAAATAAATAAAGCCTTGGTGTGCTTAAAGAATATATATATTTTTTAAATATTTTAAAATCAAACTTTTGAACAGTAGTGCAATTTTGCATTGCTCTATGGATTTTGGGTAAACTTTTGATTCTGTTCTTTAAAAACGGACCCATATATAAAAACTGAGTTTATGACTTCATTAGTGAAACCATATAATCCCACTTTAATTGTACTTCATGTGCACAGACTCCTCCAGTGGCACACTTTTAAAACACCATATGTGGCCTTTTTATGAGGTGTGTGTGCATGGAGAAATATGTGTCAAAGATTATTAATAGCACATTTAATTCATAATGTGAACTTTGTGCGTGTGAGTTATCTTCGCATGGATTGTGTGTGTGGGCAGAATGTGGGTCAGTAAGGCCCTCAGCTTCCTGACGAACATGTCACACAATCAAGGATCAAGGGAAGCAGGTCATCGTCTGGGCTTTTGTGTGCTGCAGAAGTAAGAGTAATCACGTCTCTATAGTATACGCAGATGATCCAGGACACCCACGTATACCCATAATGCTACACTAAAGTCTGCGCACAGGGTTTTGGTCGTCTGATACCATGATTGTCTCAGACAGGGTTTTTGAACGCGCCGTGTGTGTTTACAGATTGTGCAGATTAGACAAGATTGTTTTCGCTTCATTCATTAGTTGTTCACATACTGTGTTTGCAAAATAAAGCCAGCGGTATCCGGCCTGACGAGACTTACTTGTGTTGCAGGGGGAGCAAGAGCACTGCAGGCGGTTCTGGGGCGGAGTTGAGGTTGAAATGATAATTAGATTTCAATTAGTTTGAATCCCTCTGAACCAAATAAAGGTCAGAGTGGAACATAATAATTGTAGTAGTTTAAAAGTAGGTTAATAGACTTTGCACAATAGGAGGCTTGTGTTTTTGATTTAACATTCAGGTAGTAAAACTTGTTAAAGGAAAAAAAACGGTGATCCACCTAGCTAGTATTTGAAATTTATACAAACTGCCTTCATTAAACATGAAAATGGCACATATTCACATATTTTTAAATGTTATTAATTAATGTGTTACTTTGGCAGCTCGTAAATACAAAGTAATTTATTTAAAATAATAGATTTAATTGAATAGATTGAATGTTTTATTTAAAAATCTGTTTAAAATAATCAAGGCGAGGAAGAATTATATTTTAATTTCTTTTAAATTGTCGATTGAGTCGATTGAATCATTGTGAATCTGCTAAATCACTGAATTTGAATTGTTAAATCTGAATCTGAATGAATCATTTAATCCATTTTGAACTGATTTATTGAAACAGGCACTTTCACTTTCAATTCACAGAAAATTAATTAACATGCTACAAGAGTTTCTTATTGTATTCATGTGTTTATTGTATTGTGTTTCAAGTGTTTACCCATTGTTGTCATGGTTTCATTCAGGTCTTGTAGATTATTTAGGCTTAAAGATATAGAAAGAACACCTTCCTTGCTATCACAGCCAAAATGAAACCTCCCTATTGATTCTTTGATTCATGCCCATATGGCCAAACCGCTTTCAAACCCCCGTAATTATGACCCTGCCCCTGTTTCACATCATGTCTGGGAAATCCTATCTGCCAAGGTCATGAATGGAGCAGCGAAGGGAAATTGATTTTTCCGAAAGATTACCTGATTGTGCAGTCACAATACAAGTAAATGATGTTGAATTACTCTGACGTAAATATGTTAAACACATGTCAGACAATTCAGTGTGTTTATTAGGATGTGGGTTTTTGGGCGATTTTGAAATGTAATCTTTCTTGTTTTATTTCCTTTGCAGTCTTTTCAAGGGAGTCAAGGCAGGGCCTACCTCTTCAACTCAGTGTAAGTCCTCTGGTTTATCTTAACCATCCAACACATAAAGGTTAAAAAGGTCCTCCCAGATTTTGACATCCTCTTTTCATCAATCAGGGTGAATGTGGGCTGCGGGCCGGCAGAGGAGAGGGTACTGCTGACCGGTCTTCACGCGGTAGCCGATATCTACTGTGAGAACTGTAAAACCACTCTGGGCTGGAAATATGTAAGTTCTGGATCAGACTAGATAAACACCTTCACTCAAAGACCATTTACCTCAAACACACACTCATGATCATTCACACCGGACAAGAACACTTACAGAAGAATACTTACAAACATGTCAGAAATCATGAGGGACTTCGGAGTCCACTATAAGATATCATTTCCTATTGTATATTTTTAGTCACATAACAACAAGGGCTGACATTTGATTAATCTGAAAAGTTTTTCATAATGCAAATTAGGACTTTTCAGCCTTTTTATCTGGACAAAACACACACACACACACACACACACCCACACACAAATATATCAAAATGAATGTTCATTCACTATATAAGAGGTGTGTTCAAGACATTGTTGCAGTTATTTGACATCACTGATGCTTATATTTAAAGAATAAGCATATCAGAATAGATTTAGAAGTTGCCACTTGTTTTACAGCCCATATACTGTATAGTGCAACATCTCTTCTACAGTAATACTGCTATTTAAAGGTCTTATATTTGATTGACATATCTAGAA
The DNA here is from genome assembly GCF_018340385.1 of Cyprinus carpio. Classification (NCBI taxonomy): domain Eukaryota; kingdom Metazoa; phylum Chordata; class Actinopteri; order Cypriniformes; family Cyprinidae; genus Cyprinus; species Cyprinus carpio. The sequence goes on along the minus strand of NC_056606.1, from coordinate 16,709,069 downwards.
AAGCTTCTCAACAGCTGTCTATTATTTTTGGATCAGCAGATCTTGACTTTGAGGTGACCACACACTCGTTCTCTTAACCGTTTCTCTTTTTCTCTCTCCCTCCCTCCCTCTTCTTCTTTCCGATAGGAGCATGCCTTCGAAAGCAGTCAGAAGTACAAGGAGGGCAAATTCATCATCGAGCTGGCCCACATGATCAAGGACAACGGGTGGGACTGAAAACCCTGGACTCCCCACGGCCCATAACGCTGGAAAGAGACGTGCAGCATATGAATAATTAGTTTCATTATCTGGCTGTAACTTCCTCCCTGGAAATCTCTCTACCTGACACACATCTCTAAACCGTGAGGGTGCAAGGTTCATAGCAGCAGCGCTACCCATTTCCTGTGTGTATATACGAACCAATGTGTGCCAGCTAGACACCGAGTGTTTTGATTATGTGAGTATTTACCTATTCAATTCAAGGGAGTGCGTGTGTGCAAATCAAGGCGCAAATTGACGTTTGCTTTCCTCGGGGTTGGCCAACGGCATAGTTTTGTCCCACACTCAGGTTTAACTAATGGCTGGATCCATGATGAAGAAGGGTAAAAGATGAACCCATTTAGCACGGCACCTTTTAACTCATCTGAGGCGAAAACACACTCAAATAGAAGCGTTGTCCATTTGTTTCCCTTTTCTTTAGTTTCTTTATTTCCTCCATTCACTTGCATCTTGTTTATTTATACGTGTATTTATTGATCTTTTTATTTTAGGGACGTTACGTTTATGGTAAACTGTAGCAACCACAGTGGTCTTACTTTGACCTAAATAGCAGAAGTAGCAATGTTTGATAAGAGGTTTGTACGTACGCTTTCTCTCCAGATTGTGATCTGTCTCCATTTGAATGTGATTATGGAGTAAATGCCATTTACAGGGCACAGGTCGCGTACATTAGCTAGAGCCAAGTCTTTGGCCCCAGCCGCAGCTGTCAGCTTTGAAAGGGAACTGAGGTGTTCTCACAGCCTGTGATGTCCCCTTCGGTCTCATTAGTTCCCACCATTAAATCGCAAATCAAGTGGTAAACCAGACTTTCTCACCATGTGTTTTGGGGAAGAATGCGATCGACAACTAGTAAATGTGGCCGCTGAACGAGGTAATCCAGATGGGGCTCGTAAATAAAAAGCCTTGGCGCAACCAAAGACTCTTTCATCACCTACACTGACCAAACTGAGTTTGATTTCCTGATTTAAGGCCTGTTCACACCAAGGACAATAACAGTGACGATAAATATAAAGTTTTAAAACTCGTTGTAATGATAACGACACAGAGGAACAATAATGATTTTTGTTTTAGCTGACGAACAATAAAAACATTGACAGCCAATCAGGAAGCACTTGACTTTAACAAGCATGAGCATTTAAAGTGAGAGACAACATTAATGCAGTGCTTGCTTATAATGAACAGAAATTAGTATTGGCTGGTGTGGACTCTAATGTAGTTATCATTATAATTATTGTTCTTGGTGTGAACGGAATTTTAGATACATTGTTGTTGTGTCTTTTGGTTCAGTTGAATTGTCTTGTGCAGAACAAGTCGATTTTTCTTTGATTTAGGTGTTTTGGATGTTAATGTATAATGTCTTATTTTGAGTATGTATTTATGATCAGTCATCACGTATTGTTTTAGCACTCAATCTTGCATCTGTGTATTTATCGTTCTGTGGGACCGCTTCACCTATTCCAAGATTTTTTAAAATAATTTTAAATGTTTTTTTCAAGAAGGAAAGTATGTGTGAGATAAATTTGGAATCGGTATATTTTAATCTGATATCAATAAAGCTCTCATTTTATGAATGTCCTTTTGCCGTTGGTCTTTTTAAGAGTGTATTCACTGTTTTTAATAAAATTAATCATTTTATAAAGAAGTCTCTTTTTCTCACCTAGTCAGCATTTATTTTTAAAAAAATATAGTAAAACTAATATTGCAAAATATTATTACAATTTTAAAAGTCTTTTTTTTATATATTTTCTGAAATAGCAGCCATTGCTCCAGTCTTCAGTGTCACATGATCCTTCAGAAATTATTTTAATATGCCAATTAATTTCATATTATCATCCATGTTTCAATTTTTGTGAAACTGTTATTCAGTTCATGTTTTTCAGGATAAATAGACAGTCCAAAAGAAGATGATTTATTTACAATATCAGTCCTTTGTATCATTGTGAAAAGTTTTAACTGTTACTTTTGATCAATTTAGTGCATCACTGATGAATAAAAGTATTATATTCTTTAAAAAAAATAACAACACCCTTTTGAACGGAATTGTGCATTTAAATAAGGAACACTGTTATCTTTCATTCATAATTTCACATGTATGCCTTAAGTAAATCATGTGTTTCTGCAGATATTTAGGATATGAATTTTGAGAGCAGAGTTCAAATGTTCCCAAAGGCCTGTGTATGCTGAACCTTGTACGCTGTCTCTGCATGCAGGGAGTGTGTGTGAGAGGGTGACAGAGCCAGGAAACATTGTTTACAGCAGCAGATGGTGGGCAGACTCTCATAACCATGATACTAGCAGCAGCCATGTGAGTGACAAACATTGTGTCCCCCCCCCAGGCAGAGCTAATATGAATCTATTGTTTTATTCAGGCTCCCGATGCGAAATAACACCCTGTAACATCTATTACAGCACTTAACAGCTTCACATTACTGACAGAGACAGCTTTCCATTAAAAAGACACAAAAAGCTGATGTTAATATACAACTCACTGTGAGTGGAAGCAGTACAACAACTACTACCAAGAAGAAAAAATACTTTACATTTTTATTACCACTGTTTTCGCTTCTTTTTTTCACAACAGAGTTATGGGAATGTGGTATTTTTACATTATGGTAATGAGAAATGAGGTGTGGGGTACATTTAAAGCAGTAGCTAATTGTGGAATAGGGTCGAGGTCTGTGTTTCTGTCTCTCTCGACTTCTCCTCAAAGCTGCCTGCCTCAGCCACATGATATATACTAAGCTTCTTGCTGGCCAAACCCACTGTGTCTAAAAATAAATGCGATATCCATCCCGGACAGAGTGAGTGAGTGTCTATGTGATAGAAAGAGAGATGAGGAGAGACAGACACAGCTTCTCTGTAGAGAAAATATACATTCTAACCCAAAGCAAACCACCAAAGCCAATATAGAGCAATACCCTAAGATTAAATAACATTATATGTTGCGCTTAAAAAGATTTATGCATACAAATCATACACTCATGCATTTAAATGTCAAAATCTATCCTCAACACTCTTTTAGCTCTGATGCATATGAGAAAATGTTCCCAATAAGAGTCTTTGGATTAGAGAGACTGTATAATCTCTGCACTGGTTTCAGATTATATAGGTTTATTTACCCACTGGCCTCATCTCAGACTGTGGTTATGAGCTTTTGCACAACCAACACGTGTGCATGTGTGTGATTTCTTGGACTTGGATTATTTCTGAACTATGTACAAACACAGCTCAGTGTTTCCTGCTGCAATATTATCAAGCCTCTCTGCTGTAGATAAAGAAATCACCAGTGAATTTGCCTGTGAATCCTATTGACTGTTTATAGAAACAAACAAAAATAACTCTTTCACAATAAATAATAAACTATATGGAATTTTATTTGGAATGGAATTTCGATTTATCTCATTATTTGGTCAAAACAGTGAGTCGTAAAACCAAAACTCTCTTTTAAACAGTTCAGACCATGTCATAATACAAATCTGACATTATTTGTTTGTCAGCATGGGAAGGGTACATAGGATTCAAACCTGGCTGTGACCATTTTATTGTCAGTATTGACAGGCATGTGTTTTATTAGAAGGGATACATTGGGGGGTACAAAAATAGAGTTTTTGGGGCACTTATTTGGTCATTTTTTAAATAAAAGATAAAACATTTCAAGCAAAACATATCACAAATAGATGATAATAGATATACTGTTTAAAAGACGAAGAAAGGTATTTGGAAACCTTGTGGCCATCAAATGTTAATGTAACATGTTACCAAGACACTGTGTACACATGCATACAGATAGAAGCGAATCCACTATAGAAAGTAGTAAAATATTTGTGTTCCCTGCTCATTAAAACTATAACTTAGCACTGAAAATGCTGCATTGCTGTCTGAGGCAAGGAGGGTAACACACGGTCATATGAGGTGGGGTACATCTAATCAGGAAACCCAGAGGCTGTGGTCCGGGGGGAAGGGGCTTGTTTGGGGTAATTATGCTACCCTCACAGCGGCAGATGGTTTGGGAGGGGACTGGGAAGAAGGTTGATGTTAGTAACAAAGCCAAAACTTGTCTGATGCAGGAAATTAGCTACACGAAACATGAAGGACTGTTTCCTTTGCTCTCTCTCTCTCTCTCTCTCTCTCTCTCTTTCTTTCACTGACTAGATTCCCCTAGAAAAAAATTTGGCCATCAAACTGATACACATATGAACAATGGAGGATCAAGAGGATGAGTGTATTTGATTAAATAGCACCTCACAATTATATTAAAGGGGGAGGCTTGTGTGTCTGATGCAGATTTGCAGAAGGGGAATGATTTTCAGGATGTTACTGGCCTCAGCACTTCCTGGTTCAAGCAGGGCCATTAATCTGAGCCCGGCCAGGTTAAAACCATTAGACCAGCAGAAGGTCTGCACCATCTGCACTCAGCTCTTAACAGAAAAAGGCCAATGAGGGGAAGCAAGGGGGTGCCTGAATTAACCCTAGCCAGTCTCTCTCTGTGTGTGTGTGTGGTGTGTGTGTGTGTGTGTGTGTGTGTGTGTGTATACATGCATGATGAAAGCACTCAGAGCAATAGATTCAGACCCTCCTCCTGGCAAACAGCCACACACGCACTGTCCGAAACAAACGGCTGAAACATGCTGAATGGAAATGAGCATTTTAGGCTTTGGGTAACACACCTGCCCTTTTCAAATGTTGGCGCAGTTGAGTTACGGCTGTGCTGCTTATCCAAATGCTAAGCTGATATCAACAACAGGCCACCTGCAGTGCAGACGTTACCCATGCACTTTTTAATCTACTGTGGCAACAAGGTGCCATGCGTTGAGAAAGGCCTCTGTAAATGAAGACGCTGACAGGTGCATCACTTTTCCAAGCCTTCTAATAGAGAGAATCTAATTCGGATTTTCAAACACATTTAAAGTTTATTGTAAAGTGTGTTGGGTTTGTTACTATGTAATAGGCCTATGTATAAGTTATTTAAGAATCTCATATAGTGCTAATGTCAAAGATAAACATTGATTAGGCATTGACATTGTTTGTCTAAAGTAGAAAGGTAATGTTACTCCCCTTTCAAAACAGTAGGTACAGTGATGTTACTGGAGATAACTATATTAATATACAAATAATATTTACATGACATTTCAGGGGAAAAGAATAGCATTGTATTACTACGGTGTGATACATGTCCAAAACTAAAACATTTTGGGGTGAACAGACACACATTAGCACACATTATAGCTAAAGCACTAAGTCAGATAGGCCTAGCTTGGTGATTTTGAGCAGTCTGAAGTGCCGTTCAATAAGCCTCATTCATGAACCAGAGTGAATTTCTGAGGAAATGCTTTGTTTATATATTTAATTGTAAGTGTAAATTTGTAAATGTAACCAATTATCCCACTGAATTGAATGGATTAGTTTACAGCGAACTTGTGGTGTTTTATGACCCAATGTGTCCATGCTTCCAACGTATCAACTTTTTTTCTTCCTTTATTATTTTTATCTTTTTCTTTACTTTCGCTGTTTCATGTCAATACTTGTTCTAGCTTTTACTATTCTGGTCGATATGTAAACTATGTATTGCTTGAACACATCGATGAATTGTTGTTTTTCTAATTGTAAGTCAATTTCGATAAAAGCGTCTGCGAAACGAACAAATGTAAACGTAAAATATAGCTGCAAGCAGCAATTACGGGGCCAAGCACTACATGAGCAAGCTTCAGACGAACGGCAGGAATGAGTAATTAAAACCGTTTTAAGATTATTTTAGGTAAAATGGCTTGAAAACAATAAAGACAACAACTAGTAATAGGATTTATTGGCTTATCACGTTTGACCAATAGGTGGCGCTGTTGTCAAATTAGTGGGAATGGTCAGTGTGAAGTGACTATTGCACATACAAAGTTTGCTGTCAGTATGTCAAAGCTTTGAAGAGATATAGCCTTAGAGTCATTTTGACACAGTGCTTAAAGTTTATAACGGCGCTGTACGAAAACGGTTTTGTCTTTTGACACGAAATCCACAACTTTTTGGTCAGCACAGTCTGAAGATCATCTGATTCGATTTTGATGAAAATCGGACCAACGGTTGATGAGGAGTGCAAAAAAGTATGTTTTCAACATAAATCAAAATGGTCGACAGAAAGTTTGGCTTATTATGACATAATTGATATGTATGTTGTCGGCATGACCCAAGGAATATTTTGAGACCAGTTTCATTGAAATAGGTCAATGAAATCAAAAGTTATGAAATTTTCAAAAATGCTAATAATTACGAATTAATGAATGTTTATTACTCCAGACCAATAGGTGGCGCTGTTACCAAATTGATGTGACGTGATCAATTTGTGGTGACTATGGCACATGCAAAGTTTGGTGTAAATATGTCAAATCTGTGCAGAGATACAGCCTCAGATACATTTTGGCATCCTTCCAGCAAATTCGTTGGTGCGTTAAACGAAAACCGTTTCGTATATCGACACGAAATCCATAACTTTTTGCCAACATCATCTGAAGATGATCTGAGTCACATTTGATGAAAATTGGACTAACGGTCTAGGAGGAATTTGACAAATTAGGTTTTCAACATGAATCAAAATGGCGGACAGGAAGTTTGGCCAATTTTGTTGTAATTGTTATCGATGTTCTCGGCATGATCCAAAGAATTTAGGGAGACCAGTTTCATTCCAATAGTCCAATGTATTCAAACGTTATTAGCATATATGTTAAATTTCTTTATAACTTTTGACCACAAGGTGGCGCTGTGCCCAAAGTTTTTGAGTACCATCAGGGCACGGTGTCGAACATTTTTGTATTTAGTGTCGTAACGATACGCTAATGGGTTTGTGAAATACAGCAACTTAAATAATAATTCAAAATGGCCGACGCCCAAAATGGCTGACATGGGAAAACTGGGTATCATTTGATTCAACATGATTCACCAAATTTAAGAGACCAGTTTTGTGATTTTTGGCCAAACCATTCAGAAGTTCTGGGCAAAAATATGCATTTTTCGTATCTGCTGACCACTAGTGGGCACTGCACCGAAACACTGCAGGTAGCCTCAGGCTATGCTTGTTACAACATACACCAAGTTTGGTCTCAATACGCTAAACCGTTGCGGGGATATAGCCTCATAACTATTTTTGCCTGTATTTTCTTGAATTCGTTTGCGTGTTATTCCAGAACGTTTTGAACAATCAACTTGAATTCCATAACTTTTTGCCAGCATGGTCTTAAGATGATCTGAGCTCATTTTGGTGAGAGTCTGACTAACCATCTAGGAAGACATAGAAAAAGTACTTTTTTCGAATATATAAAAATAGAAAAAAAACTAAACCTTGCGATTTTTGAATTTTGGGGTTCAATCGACTTGGCATGAGCCAAGGATTCAGAGAAAAATATAATCTTCCTTCTGTACCTTATGGGTTCAAACGTTATTAGCAGACATTTTTTGAAAGTTTGGACAAATGGTGGCGCTAGAGAGCTGGAGATAGAGACTTTAAATTTGCGATGGTTAATGTTGACACTGTCTGTCGTATTTCTTAGTTTATTGCGTGAGTACAAACAGCCACACACCTCAGTGAACTCTTCTAAGCCTCGCATTTATTCCACCCACCCCCAGTGCCCCCTTCTGGGCAGGAACAGTACTCAGGATCTAAACCATGTAACATTGTTATGTAGTACACATTAGTTCCACTACATAGATTATCCCACATCTCCCCTTTTAACGGAAACAATAATAAAACACAATGATATATTTTCCTTAGTAGACATTGCTTAGGAAACAACTCAACAATGAGCAATAAACAATATCTTTTGTAAAGATGAACATTACCTGAAAAAACTGTTCATTCCAGCCTACAAAAAGTTATGAAAACACATCATCAACAGATACACATGTATATATATTTTTTTAAACATACATCAACAACATTTCTCCTTTCCCTTCCCCTTCTTTTTTTTTTTTTTTTTTTTTTTTTTTTTTTTTTTTTTTTTAGGGGGGGGTAAACTGCTTGATTCCTGTAAGAACAGTCCCCTAAGGCCTACAATGGAGTGACTATAAATCCAGTCTTTTAGGTTTTATGACTGGCCTCCCAGATCTGGTTCTGGTTACTATTCCTGTTGGACTGACAGAATACGTTTGGGGTGCCAGTGCATTTTGTGTCTCTGTACTGTTCTTGGACAACTGGGAACCAGCATGGGTGTCACACCCACCCTCCTTTACATCCATAGGAGAGAGGAAATGTCGGTTCCTGCGAACAGTTCCATGAGGCACCTCAACCTGGTAAGAACGGGGTGTTGGATGTTCCCCCACCACAGTTCCAGTTACCTTTTGATCAGTGACCCACACCTTCTCGCCAGGTGAGAGTTTATTCAGGTCATGCACTCCATGCCGTTTGTTGAAATATCTCGTATCTGCACTTCTTTTCTCTCTCTCTCGAACACTTATGCCAGTGCCATCAGGTAACAAAGGGTCCAACAGTCTTGGGAGGGTTGGTACCGTAGTACGAAGACGGCGTCCCATGAGTAACTGGGCTGGGCTGTACCCATTGTGAAGTGGAGTTGACCTATATGACAGTAAGGCAAGGTAGGGGTCCTGCTCTTTTTTAAGGAGGTTTTTTACGGTCTGTACAGCCCGCTCAGCTTCTCCGTTGCTGCGTGGATGCTTTGGGCTACTGGTGACATGTCTGAATCCATAAGCACCTGCGAACTCTGAGAAAGTGCTGGATGAGAACTGTGGCCCATTATCACTCACTAATGTCTCCGGGATGCCGTGGCGTGCAAAGATAGACTTTAGGTGCGTAGTGACATCTGCAGAGCTGGTGAGTGAAAGATTTGCCACCTCAACATAACGTGAATAGTAATCCACAACTAAAAGATAAGTTTTCCCCTTCAGGACAAACAGATCTGTCCCTAGCTTTTGCCAGGGCCTCTCAGGAAGATCCGATGGGATCAACGGTTCAGTGTGATTAGTGCGCTCTTTAATGCAAGCATGGCATTTCAGAACCAGCTCATTCAACTGTTGGCTAAGTCCCGGCCACCACACACTTTGCCGTGCACGTGCTCTGCACTTAACTACACCTTGATGCCCTTCGTGGAGTCTGTCGAGGACATCATTTCGCAATGCAGAGGGAATGACAAGTCTTGTACCTTTCAGAAGAAGACCGTCATGAACAGATAGGTAAGCTCGCTCGGACCAGTAAAGCCTCTCAGTCCCTGTACAACAACCTCACTCAGGCCATCCATCCTGACACATTTTCATGACATTTGAGCAAACACTGTCTGATTTGAGGTGTTCTCTCAGGTTGTCCAGGAAAGATTGACTTGCTGGGAGATGCTCCACAATGCTGTCCACATAAATGTTAGTGCTCTCCATAAACTCGTCATCCATGATTTCTTTATGAGCAGGTATCGGAGCACGTGACAGAGTGTCGGCAGTCCATAAGCTCTTTCCAGGAACATGAGAAATCTTGTATGAATAGCGCATCAGTCTCATACGGAAACGCTGGATGCGGGGAGGTAGGGCATCCAAGTCCTGGCCACCAAGGAGATTCAACAGTGGTTTGTGATCGGTTTCCATATCAAAATGTTGACCAATCAAAAAGTCACGAAATCTCTCACATGCCCAGGTCAGCCCAAGTGCCTCCTTTTCCACTTGTGCATATCTTTGCTCAATAGGAGTAAGAGAGCGTGATGCGTAGGCAACAGGTCTCCAATCGACACCATCTTTTTGCAGCAGGACTGCTCCCAGTCCGTACGATGATGCGTCTGCAGATACTTTGAGTTGCTTGTTTGCATCATACAAGGCCAGCACTGGAGCAGATGACAAGTCTTCTTTCAAGTTTTTAAAAGCTTTAACTTGTTCTTCCCCCCAGAACCAACAATTTTTCTTGGACAGGAGATCTCTGAGTGGTTTATCTTTTTCCGCCAGATGGGGAATGAATTTTCCCAGCTGGTTGACCATACCAAGAAAACTCCTTAGCTCACTGACGTTTGTTGGCTCTGGCATCTCCTGGACCGCTGCGGTCTTGGCTGGGTCTGGTTGCACTCCTCTACCTGAGATAATGTGGCCAAGAAACTTGACTACGCTCTGTGACAAAGCACATTTGTCTAAGTTAAGGGTGACGCCAGCACTTTCCATCCTTTGGAGCACTGCGTGAAGGCGCACATCATGCTCCTCTTGAGAACGTCCCCACACCAGCACATCGTCCATGTGGCAGACCACACCATCCAGGCCCTCAGTGACTTCAGTTACCATACGATTTTGGAAGTGCTCAGGTGCCCGATGCGATACCGAAGGGCAAACGATTGAAGAAGTACCGCCCCCAAACGTTGTGATAAAAGTCGTCAACTTGGCAGACTGTTTTGCTAGAGGTATTTGCCAAAATCCCATGTTTGCATCTAACTTGCTAAAAACACAGGCTCCCGCTAACAATCCAAGAGTCTGTTCAACTGAAGGAAGTATGAATTTCTCCCTTCGCACTGATTTGTTGAGCTTTGTTAAGTCAACACAAATGCGTGGATCCCCTGACTTTTTAGGCACCACGACAATGCCTGCACACCACTCTGTGGGTTCATCCACCCTGCTTATGACCCCCATTCGCTCCATGCGTTGCAGTTCATCTTTTACTTTCGGCATGAGTGGAAGAGCGATGCGTCGTGGAGTTTTGAGGGAAAATGGAACTGCTCCTGGGCTCAGTTCAATGGTGTAGGGCCTCTGTAACAGTCCTAGCCCACTGCACAGCTTTGGATAGCGTTCCTGTAGTGTGTGAATGCTTACATCATCAACACGTGTGACAAGACCCAGTTTTGTGATGGCGGGTCTACCTAATAGTGGTGAATGAAGACCCTTAACAACATACACGTCCTCTAATATGTGCTTGTCTCCTTTCAGAAGCAGCATGTTTGATACTCCAATCACGCTAAGTGGTGAACATCCAGGTCCAAGTAAAGGCTTGGTCACACTCTGGAGTGCTGGTTTGTTGCCTTCTTTAAATATCTTATGGAACACATTGTCTGGCATAACAGTGACGTCAGCGCCTGTGTCGATTTTGAACTGTACTTCACAGTCTTTTATTTTAATATCGATCATCCAGGGGTCACCCTCGGCAACCACAGTGCCTAAAAATATGCCAGTGTCTTGTTCTTGAATCTCATTCACCTTTCTGGATGAAGCACACACTTTTTGATAATGTCCCCTTTTCCCACAGGCATGACAGAGTACAGTATTTGCAGGGCAGTGCGCTTTCGGATGAAATGGGCTTTTTCCACACTTGTGACATCTTGACTGTGACTGTTTAAATTTTTCTTTTGCTCCATGAGCCTTTTTGACTCTCTGCCTGCTCTGAAATGGCTTGCTTTTACTTATGACTCTATCGACAGAATCAGACGTTTTGGCATTAAAGCATTCACCACGCAAGTTATTCTGCTGCTGCTTCACTGCCTCAGTCTGTCTCGCCATATCAATGGCCTTTTCCAGCGTTAGATCTTTATCTAACTGCATTCGCTCTGACAGACGTATATCATTTAAACCAATGACTAACCTGTCTCTGATTAATTCGTCGTGCAGTGTCCCATATTTGCAGTGCTCAGCCAAGGAATACAGTGCAGTCACAAAGGAGTCGACTGGTTCGTTTTCTCTCTTGTTTTCTCATGTTGAAACGTGCTCTTTCATAAATGACGTTTTTCTTCACCAACAAAGAACGCATGAAAACCCTCTTTCACTGCGTCGTAACGCTCACTGTTTTCGCTCGTCAAATTTAGCCCCTTCAAAATGTCGTCCGCTTCATCACCCATACAGTACATTAGTGTATTTATTTGATTGGCTTGCGTGGAAGTATGGAGATTACTGGCCTGACGGAAACGTTCGAACCGTCGGATCCATTTTTCCCATTCGGTAGGTTTGGAGAAGTTAAATGGCTCGGGTGGCTGGATGCTGAACGTAGCACACGGGCTCGGCGCGGGCGGCTCTCTCCCCCCGGCAGCTGCATCACCACGAGCGGGTTGTCCTCCTGCCGCTTGTTCCATGACTTTGAGACTTTCTGCTTATAAAACTTCACTCTCCCCCGAAACAAACTTCTTCTTCCGCAAGCTTATTTGAGTATCCTACTCTGACACCATGTCGTATTTCTTAGTTTATTGCGTGAGTACAAACAGCCACACACCTCAGTGAACTCTTCTAAGCCTCGCATTTATTCCACCCACCCCCAGTGCCCCCTTCTGGGCAGGAACAGTACTCAGGATCTAAACCATGTAACATTGTTATGTAGTACACATTAGTTCCACTACATAGATTATCCCACACTGTCCTCTATGAGTGTGCCAAATTTCACAACTTTCCCGCAGTCGGTTCTATGGGCTGCCATAGACTTGCGGCGGAAGCGGAAGAATAATAATAATAATAATAATAATAATAATAATAAGAATCCTAACGGATACAATAGGTGCCTAAACACCTTCGGTGCTTGGCCCCTAAATAGCCATGTGTACTGAGGTTGTATTTTGATCGATTTGCGCCATCTAGTTGCCATCGAGTTATAGCAAGAAGAAACGGTACGTGACTGCAGTCACACTGCTTGCTATACGTTTCACAATAAAACTGTAAATACTCTAAAATGCTTTTATTCATCACATATTAGCAGAAGCTAAGTACAAATCAAATGTAAAGTATACATTAAAAATATAATAATGTACTAATATAAAAAAGGGATTTGTTTTGTTTTCCTTGTGGTATAAAAGGTAAATGTAAAGTGGTAAATATTGACTTGTGAACACTTGTAGAAAGTGTTTTATGTGAAAAATTATAATAGAGTATTTTTTTCAAAATTCAAATTCTCTCTCTCTCTCTCTCATATATATATATATATATATATATATATATATATATATATATATATATATATATATATATATATATATATATATATATATATATATATATATAATTTTCATTTCATTAATTTAAAATTAGACTAATAACAAACCATAATACAGTGAGTACTTCGTGTTTCTGCCGCATATGTAATATAAACAGAAATGCTAGTGTTGCTTTACATTACAACGCTAGTGGGCGGTAAAACTATCTAATTTGCACGCGTGCAGTCACGGACATCATCGAGACGTAAACAACGCGCGCGGGCGCGGGGAATTATGGGATATCTTCCCTCGGCAGCGCGGTGCTGCCATGTCTCCTGAAGATAAACGGCGGCTAGTCGTTTTCTCCGCTGCGGTGTTCTCTTTATTCCTCCTTTTACTTGTGTTGAGCTACATACCAGCTTATTTATACATACTTTTTATCTGTGTCGTGTCTTGTGTCGTTTATTTTCACAAAGCAGAGGAGTTGCAGCTCTTCGAGAGACTAGGCCTCAATCCGCGCCGTGGACTGAGCGTCCCGTCGGCTCTGCTGCGCTGGTTACCGGGCAGGACTTTAAGCGGAGTCCCGGCCGCCGGCAGAAACAAGTTACGTAAAAGTGATGCTAGAAATTCCTTCGCGTCACCCAGCGATAGACACTTTGCGGGCTCCTATTATAGAAGAGACCACACGCTTGGTGACTCGGTGTTCAGCCCTCGGGATATACTCATGGGAAGTTACCTCGCCAAGACTGAAGAAAGCCCCTCCGCAGCGGTGAGGCCTGCTGGAGGCTCGGGGGCTTTCATGCACCCCAGAGATCAGCTCCGGGAGAGAATCGCCCGACCTAATCATGCTGTGCACACCCCTAACAGAAGACTGTCATTCGGGTAAACACCAAATGCTTTGTCTCGTCGCTTTCTCTGTCTAAGCTCAGGTTTTTAAATAGGAATGTATTAGAGATTCTTCTGTTTACGCTCTAATAAAACACATGTAGCGTCTATCAGGATCGTGTTTGTACACCTTTGGCATTATCGGCTGTTCTAACATGTAAGTTGTCCCAGTATTCCCTCCATGATTTGAAAATGTGGGAGTTCCTGGAGCTGGTCAGGCGCACTGCTCCTCCTACAGCAGTTTGGACGCCTGACACTACACGTGTAGGGCTTTCCACTTAACATGACACGGCGTTGTGACAGCTCTGTGCTCGCACTTGCATCGCGAATGTCCTTATGTCTGCCAATACATGGAGTTAGAAACACAATGAATTTATTTTCTTTAGTCAATGGGTCATTTTTTCATAGTTTGTTTATACATTATTATTTTGGAATTCGTCACCATGCTGTACAGTCAACTTTTCAGCCTAGATTTTTTTGGGGGGCAATCTTGTTTCATGTTGTTCTTTATCTATATGACTGACTGACTGAAGGTGGTTCTTTTCCGCATTTCTTTCTTTGAAAGAAGCATATTATGCTTACCAAGGCTGCATTTAATGGATCAGAAATACAGTATTATTGGGAAATATTATTTCAGTTAAAAGTAACCCTTTTTCTGTTTGAATGTAAAACTGTTATTTGTTTGAATATTTAAAAATTAAATATAGTAATATTGAATATAATTAAACATTTATTTCTGTGATGGCAAAGCTGAATTTTCAGTGTCACCTGACATTCAGAAATCATTCTAATATGTTGATTTGGTGGTCAAGAAACATTTCTTAATAATGTTGAAAACCGTTTTTGCTGTGTAATATTTTGTGGGAATGAAAAAATTTAATTTTATATTTTTTTGTGTGTGTAGGATGTTTAAAAGAGCGTCATTTATTTGAATTAAGAGATATTTCGTAACAATTGTCTTTATAACATTCCTGCCTAATGAAAGTATTAATTACTTCAATTGTAAAAAAAATTAAATAAATGGGACATCACGGTTTCCACGAAAAATATTACCGAGCAGATCAACTGTTTTCAACATTGATAATAAGAATATTTGAGCTCTAAATTAGCATGTTGTTATGATGATTTACATCATTTTACAATACTATTAATTTAATTTACTTATTTTTTTTTATCAAATAAATGGTGAGCATAGGAAACCTTTGATCTTTTAAAATCTTAAAATCATTAGCAAGATTTATTATTATTTTCTGTGAAAGTGTTTAAGTTTTTGATTAAAGATCTTTTGAAGCACTTACCTGTTGATGTTTCTATGCCATTAGGGACCATGTGGGCACCGCAAGTCGGTTCACCATCACCCCACAAAGACATTACCCCCTTCAGCAGACGGGGACGTCCCCCATTGGGGTGATGCCACCTGCAAACTGGGATGGTTTGCATAAGAAGAATGTCCTCACCCAACGCAATTCACCTGCTGTTCACAGTCCGGTGATGGTGAAGATCGCCAGACCAGACCCCACTCGATCATCATTGTGAGTTGCTTTAAATTCTGTAGAGTGAATGAAGTCTACTAGCATTAATATAGCTTTTGTATTTGCCTGTAGTGTAATTAAATCCTTTTTGGGATTATTTCTCTCTTAGTACCTGGTCTATAGCTCCCACAGTTGCTGCAGGATTAAATTGGAGGGCATTGTCAAGAGAAAGTTGCTTTGCTAATATGTAAATACTATATTGTTTCTAGCTTCAATCACCTGAACTCCCCTGGAGCAGTCAGATCTCCAGGTATTGGAGCTCAGACAGACCCCTGCTCCAGAGAAGCTGTTCTGAGCGTGCTCAGAGAGAGCAGGAAGAGGGAGGTTGATGAGGAGGACAGGAGTGCTTCCTCTGGCCAGAAGAGCAAAAGGAGGTATGTGATGGGCAGAAAGTCTTCACACAATCTTATCCTCTTTGAGTTTGTTAGGTTGCAACTTTCCATGGTATATAGAACTTAGAGGGTTTGCTCTTGGTTTTTGTAGTTTCACTGAATAATTGTCTTGTTCTTATTAGGCGACATGACAGCAGCGGAAGTTCTCAGTCAGCATTTGAGCCACTTCTTGCAAATGGAGCTCCAGCTCAGCTTGTGCCAAAGTGGGTGACCATACACCAAATCTGCCTCTACATATGTTAAACATTTAGTCTTTATCACATTATCTCTGATTACGTTTCCTCTCCTCCTCAGACCAGGCAGTCTAAAGAGAGGGATGAACTCTTCTCTCAATGAAGAGTCCATTATGAAGAGGTCTCGCACCTCCTCTATCAGCTCTGTAAGTGGTGCTCCTGTTCCCAGTGGGGTGCCTGGATCTGTCCGGAATCCCATTCGCAGTTCTTACAGTTCTTCACAGGGTTATCCACAGGTATTTCATTTGACCATTTTCTCAGTCTCATAGTGTTACAGATTGAGGAAATGTAATAAGAAATGATTCAAATTGGTAGTTAGTGAGCATATTGATGATTATTGCTTTGTTGTTTTGCATTCATTGACTCAATTCCTTAAATTTTGTTTTTCCAGAGGAGAGCAGCATCTAGTCTCAGTCTTTCTCCTTTCACAAGCCCAGGAGGATCTCGGTGTCAGACTCCAGAGCGAGCTGCTAAGAAAGCAAGGTTGGAATCTTAAATGTTCACTACCATTCACTGGTCCAAAAGACTTTTTAATAAGTTTTGTGTTCATCTTTTTGGTCATCTTTACTGACACTGTAAAAAAAAAAGTAGGTTGAGATCACATAGTTTATTTTGGTATAAAGTGTGTCTCAAGCCTCATTCTGTTGTGCTGTGCATATTGTTTGAACAGCTGCCAAATGTCTAATTGATGTCAGATGAGCATATAAATGCTCTTGATTGTACAGGGTCTGCTTAAGACATTCTTATGTTAATCTGTTCATAAACTGTTTTGTGTGCTGTAGGGAGGAAGATGCTACCTCACCAAGTTCTACATCCTTTGTGAAAATGGATAAGATGGCAACTGACCCTGCACCTGCTACAAGTGAGGAAACATGTTACTTTGTTTATATAATGCATTTTAGATTTATTAACTAATTTATTGTAACTTTAAATAATACAGCATTGATTAATGACATAAATTAAAGATTATGGCCTGGTTTCACAGACAGGGATGATGTTAAGCCAGGTTTAATTAGAACATTTAAGTATCTTTAATAAACATGCCTTCGAAAATAACATTACTTGTGTACATCTTGAGACAAAGTAATTGCACTGCCATATTTTAAGATCTGTCCGTGCAAGTTTCTTTCAGGTAAATCAGCCCAGACATGCATTTTAGTCTGGGACTAGGCTTTTTGCACCAGGAATGCTACAAAAATTTCATTTTGAGTTTATTTCTACCAGCTAAACTTACTCCAAAATCTGAGGCACGTGTTGCTACAACAACAACATCTGACCCTGGAGGTGGCAGTGGCAAACGTAAGCGCAAAATCCAGTTGGTGACCACAAACAGAGGAGATCAGATTTCTTTGGTATGTAACGAAGATGCTATTGATACGCATTTCCACCACACATTTGCATAGTGGATATTCATTACTGTAACACTGTGTCTGCAGCCACCACCTCCTGAACTTGGCTATACGATCACAGTGAAAGATCTAGATATGGAGAAGAAAGCTGCTCTCAGCCAGATACAGAAGGTCCTGGAGGAGCCTGGTATGTTCTCTTCACTCTCGCCTGGATTGGCTATAAATACAATGAAATGCTTGCAGCTAATTGTTACATTTCTAATTTCTTTCAGAGCCAGAGATCCCTCCTCCAGCTTCTGAACCCACCCCAACTCCGGCTCCCTCTTTAACCCTGTTCTCTCAGCCAGCTCCAACTTCTTCATCTGGGACTGTACCTGTCGTGAGCGCTGCGCCCTCTCTGATTTCTCTCTCCACACCTGTACCTGAGACCACACCAGCCACTACTACAACTCCCGCTCCAACTATCGACCTCACCATCACTGCATCCAGTGTGGCTAATACTGCACCCCTCACTCTCACCTCAGCCCCCTCCATCTCTAGCACTCCAACTGCTCCAACTTCAAGCATCTCAAACCCTCTCCTGGAGTCCCTGAAAAACATGAAGAATAATCCACTTCTCAATGCTCCCACTCTAATGGGCACTACCACTGCAGGTTTGTAGAAATTATTTTCCACTGGTTTTACAGATTTGGGGTAATTATTATTATTATTATTATTATTATTTTCAGGATTGTTTGTTGAATAGAATGTTCAAAAGAAAAGCACTTATTTAATATAATCTTGATTTATTTACATTATAAATGTTTTCTTTAAAAACAATCAATGTATTTCTTTGGGTCCCTGATCCATGCATTTAAACATGACCTTGTATGCCTTTGTCACTCTATACAGCTCCAGCAGTGTCTGTGTCCAGTCTTTCTACACTTGCTGTTGCCCCCACAAACCCGAGCAGTGGAGTTGTCAAATCTGAGTCAGGCCCTACAGCTCTGCAGCCCTCATTCTCTACCCAATCCTCCATATCAACACCTGCCTACAAGCCAGCCACTTCCATGCCCTCTGCCTTCGCTCAGATTCTGGCCCAACCTCTTCAACCCACATCAAGCAAGCCATCCCTGGGCGGAGGAGGCAGCCTGTTCAGTTTGATTAAACCCGTGGCCACTCCTGCGTCTAATCCTCCTAAATCCACAGTTGCTGCACCTACAACCACAGTTGCATCAGTCAATAGCATTAGCAACCCCCTGTCATCTGGGTTTAAGCCCATTTTCGGTGCTGCAAGCACCACGTCTGCTTCCACAGCAGAGGTCAAACCCACTCAGCCCACCTTCAAGCCTTTATTTGGCACAGGAAGTGGCATTAGTGCCTTCGGGCAGACAGCTACACCAACGACATCAACTCCTGCTGCTCCAGTTTCACAGAACAGTGGGATGTTATTTGGTGGATTAACTAGTACCCAGCCAGCGAAGGTGTCCACATCATCTGCCGCCCCAACCATGCAAACTCCTTCCCAGTCTCTGTTTGGAAGCTGGACCGCAACAACCACATCCACTCCTGCCCCAAACACCACGTTGCAGTTTGGAGCCACATTGACCACGACGGCTGCCCCTACGCTGAACACCAACACTGTTAATGCTAGTGGCACTGCCTCTGCTTTTCAGTTCGGAGCAGCAAAACCTGCACCCACCCCACAGGCCCAAAGCACGTTCACGTTTGGCCAGCTGTCGGCAAACCAGAACTCCACATCCACTCCGTTTGGTGGGTTTGGCATGACCAGCAGTACCACTACATCCTCAGAGATGCCCACAACGCAAACCACTTTCGGGAGCTCAACCTTTACTGCATCGTCAACCTTTCCAGCATCCACACAGCAGACCCCTGCTGCTCCAAAGCCTTTCACGTTTGGTGCCGGCGGTGGAAGTAGCGGCACATCACCATTCATGTTTGGAGCCGCTGCCAGCACAGCAGCACCTGCGTTTGGGACTAACAGTCAGCCCACATTCGGTGGAGCTGGCTTCTCTTTTGGAAACACCACAACCCCTTCTGCGGCTCCTGTCTTTGGGGCCTCCACACAGACTGTGGCTCCTCTCCCTGCCCCGGCTCCTACATTCTCCTTTGGAGGAGCGTCAACAGCCACTCAGAACCCTGTTCTGAGTACTCCGGCGCCTCCTGCTTCTGGAGGGTTTAACTTTGGTGCGTCGATCTCAGCAACACCGTTTGGAACCCCTGCACCTGCAGCTCAAACACCAGGGTTTTCCTTTGGAGCAAACAACACTGATAACAAGCCTGCTTTTGGTAAGTTTGTTTATATTGAGAAAGGTCAGGAAGGTTCTATTTGACATTGATATATTGTAGTGGATGATGATATATGTATATTCTCTCACAAATCAGCACCGACTATGAAAAAAACAAGTAGTGGTTTATATCAACCACTAATGTGTGTGTATATGTATAAAAGAAAGATATATATATATATATATATATATATATATATATATATATATGCAGGCAGCGATTTTGTGAACAATTACAGTTTTAAAACTTAACAGATTTATGCTGCAATATGCGTACACCGTAAAAACTGATGAAACTACACTAATACACTACATAATCATTGCTATTTTATAATCAAATAGTGTGGTTATTTATATTTGGTTCATATTTTGTGTTTGAATACATCATGACAAGACCAGACAAAACCAGTGTATGTAACTGCAGTTCCTGTGCCAGTTGGCTTTCATCCTGATTATTGGGTGGCATTTACTCCTTTTCCTCCCACAGATGCTCCACCCAGCAGTTACCTGTAGTACCAGTTTTTGTCAAGCGTGCAAAAACATGTATGGTGTAAATATTAGCAGTAGCTTGCTTTTTGTGCTCCTTATTTGTGTCTGACCAGAGGTTATGATCTAGTATATAATTATGCTGCAAGAGCTGCTTTTTGCTGCACTTCTTGCACTATTCTCATCACCCTGAGATGCATAATGTTAAAAAAAGAAATGTAGCGATTTAGGCTGTTTTTGCTGTCCAGATTTTATTTATTTAGGACTGGAAATTACCTGAAATTTATTTAGCATCAAGAGGTTATGTATTTATACTTGGTTAGCAGTAAGCGGATGAGTTATTTAATGAATTGGACTAAACCCAGTAAAGCAGTCAGCTTACACTCTTCTTGTCTGTCCTGTGTTGTCTTAGGAACATCAACCCCTGCTTTTGGCCAGGCGTCTGCAGGAATGTCAGTACCATTTGGCAGTCCTGGAACCCCAGGATTTGGAGCAATGGGTGCCTCACCGTTTGGTAAAATACAGTCACTTCTAGTTTTTTAAATAATATTGCATAATAGTTCCCTCCATCTTATAAATATGTGTTTTAATCCTTTTAGGTGCTTCACCAGCCACCTTCTCTATCGGAACAGGCTCCAAGACCTCTGGGGCTCGACGATTACAAACACGCAGACAGCAGAGGAAGAAGTAACGTGGCTGATGTGAGTCCTGTCCCTTTCATTATTGTTGTCTGGACTCTGCAACTACTCCTCCGGCTGTCCCACCTGCCCCAGACACCGCTATTGCTGCTGGTCCAAACACAACAAGGCTCTCAGTCAGACTTCATCTCTACAACCCTCCAGACTGCCAGGGCTGGTCAGGCGTGTAGGATCGAGGCTCATGGGGTGTAGATTTTAGAGTACCGGGCGGCCCCGTCACTGCTGTTGGCTGTGCCCACCGAGACTCATCAGGACCCCGCTTATGGAGTCTGTAAATGTCTGATGAGGACGTCTGGTGTTGGGGAAGGATGGCGAACAGGAGCGAATTATACTTGAAAGAAAAAGACTTTCAAATCTGGACTCTCACACAAATTCAGTCCAGGCCTGTTGAAAGGTCTTAATTTTGACTCTTTTGTTTGAGTAGTCAAATGCTCTTTATTTTAGATCCAGTGAATACACCTATGTATTTTTTTTTTTTTTTCTTGCAATTAGTGTAGATTTGTCATGCTTTTTCATCATGCTTAGCAGAACCCTTTTTTTTTTTTTTTAAGCCTTCAAAACATGAGTATTTTACCCGTTTCATTTAGGAAAAGCTTTTTTTTTTGCCTGAGTGAACTGTATAATAAACAATAAAATTTTACATCGCTTTTTCTGCACATTCTTTTAAAAGAAGCACTGTTTATGTATCTGTTTATCGTACATCGGATGTCTATCTAAAACCAAAGCTGATGATTTTAGTGCGACATGCTCACCTCTCCGACACACACCATGCCCTGTTTTACTACCTCTCCATTTTAAATGTGCAGGTGTGTCCCAGCTGAGATGTTTTACTGCAGTCTGCCTCATTTGATCTACTGTTAATTACACAGTCAGCACTTAACGCAAACATTTAGGCAAAACCACAGTTCCATAGCCGTTGCATCTGCCATCAGTGTTTATTTGACGGTCAGGGACTGGATGTATCCTTTTTTTTTTACCCATTTATTGCTCTGTGTGCCTTAGTGTGTTTTGCTTCTGGTTACATATTACGGATGATGTCAGATTTGTATTCTGAGAAATGGATGCCTGTTCTTTCATAATAATGCGTTTCAAAAGACTATGATCTCAACTTCAATTATTTTTGATTACTGACTTTTAAGAGTCGAATTTCAAACTGTGTAGAAGAGCGTACTTGCGTTTGGAAACATTTGACTGCGTGATCAAATGAAATAAGTGCAAAAAATGACTCAAAAGTGCCCCCGAAATGTGTGAAGTTCAGAAGCATGGAGAATGTGGCATTTGCATTGCTAAATGTTGGTTTAAAAGAATCATTTTGCTCATTTAGATTTGATTTAACCTAGAGGCTTACATGCTATTTATTTTTAACATTTTCCTTTTCATTCTTTATTTTTTTAAATGTGCATGAAAACCATTACTGAATTTTTATATGAACCATTCTTGGCTTTGTATGAAATCTATGGTTTGTGCATGCTTGTGATGTGATTTAAAATACTAAGATATAGCAAATAGTCAAGCTGCGACTGAAACGGCATGTCTTTAGATGGTTCCTGAATCAGCATCTGTTGGGAAATGCAGTCAAGACATTATGTAGACCACCGATACCTGAAGATTTGAAATCTTAACATGTTCTCAGGTCTGTTAAGTGAAAGAGCTTTGTAGTATTATTTGTTTTTTGTCAATATACAATGTTGTATATCCACAAAACACTGGATTTAATTAGTACTTCAATGCACAAATATGGAAGCACAAAAACACCATTAATTTTAGAGGTTTATTGTATTTTTATTTCGTTTACCCTGAAAAATCCACTGAATTGGGGACAGCAGTTGTTTTTTCAACGATGTAGCCATCTCAGCCCCCTTTGCATGGATTTTCTGACATGGGTCTTAACATAATTTGTAATTAATCACATTTTTGAAGTATCCTCATGCCCAGACTGATGCAAGAAAGCATTGACCCAGGCTTTCTGTTTATTAGAAAGCTATACCAAATACAAGCGAGACGTGTAGACTGTTGAGAAAATGAGGTGTGTGTTGAGATGAGAGCTGGATTTCTTAAGCTGTGAATGTTTGAGAGCAGTTGTACCTAGTTGTATGTTTTTCAGACATTGCTGTTAGTGAATGCTCAGTTTGTGTGTAAATGACCATTTCCAATAACCCTCACAGCGTGAATGGAGTTCTGAATGAAGCGGCACACAGATTGTGTTGTGTCTGCATAAATGCTATGATAATGACATGCTGGTTTCCAATAAAAATGTAAAGTTGACTTGCTGTGGATCTTAATTATGCTCATCATGACTGATAATTAACATTTCGAAATAAGAAATCTGTAACATTCATCACATTTCATTAAAAGCAGGAGTCAGTTTTTCATTGGTAATATAGCAGAGGAGAGATGAAGAATAACTTCAGGATTCTTGCTGTTTGTGCTTCTTTCTGTTTCTCCTCCTTTTCTTCTTTGATTCTGGATTTGTCGGTTGCTCATTTTCAGTCTCCATGTTCTCCTGTTCCTCATCAGATGGACCAGATTGATGTGTGTCCTGCTTTTCCTCTCCACCAGATGCCAATGTTGTGCTGTGACAATAATTAAACCATGTTAACATGACTAGAAAAAAATCTGGTATTAAAATAATACTTTCAGGACAATTAAAAAATTCTTAGGTAATATGGAAAAATTAGCTATTTAATTAGTTATACATATTATATATAGGAGTCAGTAAGATTTTATTAAGCACAACTGTTTTCAACATTGATAATCAGAAATGTTTCTTGAAGGATCATGTGACACCGTAGGCTAGAGTTGCGAGGCTCAAAATTCACAAATATTTCACACTTTCAGTACTACAGTTTTACTGTATTTATGATCAAATAAATGCAGCCTTAGTAAACATAAACTTAAAACATTTCAAAAACTGACCTCAGACTTTTTAACAATAGTGGACTTGTCATGATAGAACTGCATTAAATTTATGCTGATATAATTGAAAACATTTAGCATGATTCTCATACCCTTTTCAATTTCAAAGAAGTCTTTTTCTTCATGCCAAGTATTCTGTTTCTTTTTATTATTGGGTGAAATATGAGCTACGTTTCGGATGCTCATAAATGCAAATGTATCTATTTTTTTTTTTTTTTTACTTTAGTTGCATATCACAGGTTTAAAAGAAAAAAAACGGTCTTCAAGATATATCTCACACACATAGTAGTCATCAGACTTACATGACTAGGTTTTCTTTATCTGTCTGTGGGGGGCGTCTCTCCAGCATGGCCACAAAGAAGCCATGAGTGCGTGTTTTTGCTGTACTGGCACGAAGGCACTCGGTGAAAGGCTCATGACCCCTCTCAAGCCAGTTTGGAAGAAGATAAACTAGTCTACAAGCAAAAAAAAAAAAAAAAAACCTTTAAATCACATTTAAATGATATCCTCTTAGTGTGAAACAAATCTGAAATGAGTTTCTGACCTGAAAGCAGGATTCTGCTGTAAGCATGCTGACACAACCTCCTCGTTCTCCTGTGAGTGAATGGAGCAGGTGGAATAGACGACACGCTGTACCTGAGGGAACTGCAGCGCGTGGTTGAGACAGCGCTGCTGAAATGTAGCCAGCGCCTGCAGACGCCCCTCATCCTGTGGCTCTGAGACCTCATCCCGCAGACAAACCATCCCTGACACAGACAAGAACACATCTAAACAGCCAAATCTAAAAGAATTAATGATGCAATTATTCGTTTACACACAATAATCACCTGATCCACTGCAGGAGGGGTCCAGAAGGATATACTTGACTTCCTTGTACTCTGAGCTCTGTGGATCTACTTTCAGAAAATCCTGATTGGCCAGCTGATGACATGTGACCCCGGCACGAAGAAGAAGAGTGCTCATGGTGGACAGACGTTTTGCATCAAGATCAAATGCAAACAATTTCCTGTTGTACATTTAATAAAATTAATCAATTAAATAAAAAAATGTTATAGAATTAAAATACAAGTACGTTTGTATGTATATATTAGTGCGCGTGTATTTATACATAACATATATTAACAAAAAGTCAATATTAAATACAGATTAGATTATATATACACAGGCATTTTGTGTATGCATATGTATATATATATATATATATATATATATATATATATGTATATAATTAATTAAAATTAATATTTTAATGAATGAACGAATCTTAATTTCTTAAAATTAAGATTAATATTTTATTTCTAATTTATTCATATATATATGTGTGTGTGTAATTATATATAAATATATGAATTAATTAATTTCTTAATTTGTTTATAATTTATTCATACACACACACACACACACACACATTTTTAATATTTATGTCCAGACCCTTATACTTCAGTATTAGATATGAATTCAAATACCCTTTATTTTTCATTATGGCAGCTAGATGGCTGGTTTTGTTCCCTGGAGCTGCACAAGCATCAATGACGTGGCTGCCAACCTGGGGGTTTAGGAGGAAAGCAGGAAGACAGCTGGCCTACAGAAACATTTTAAAACAAACAGAGAGCGAAACAACATGAGATTTGTCTCATTTCATGTTCTGCAAACTGTAGGTAGGTGTAGCATTATGTTCTACCTTGTCCTGCAATATAATGTGTCCTGCTTTATAAAGGAAGTGATCATGAAAGACAGTTTTTGCACTGAAAACCAGAAGATCCTGGAGATGAAGATCACACAGAAATGTCTTCCCAGACAGACGATCGAGATCCTCGAGCCTGGGATGATGAAACGGGAAATAATGGTTAAAAAAAGCTATCACTGGAAATGCAATGTTAAAGAAATAGTGCAAGCAACATTGTTTACTTTCCGTCATGTCATTCTAAAACTGGACGCTGGAGAAATTATGAATTGACGTACAGAGAACAACTTACCCACTTGCTGTTCCTTGATATGAAAATCCCTCTCGTTTTAAATAGTCAATGACATCCTCAAGAGTGGTTTTCAGAGTGTTCACTCGCACATAGCGTGGAATCACATCATCTGAAGAGACACAACATAAAAAATAACTTTTCCTATGCACTGGTCTCAATATATCTATCTATCTATATTAATTTCTAGCATATAATATATAGTTGTTTTATTACAGAAAAACTAATATGCAATATACAAATAATTTATGTCTACATTACCCTGAGTCTGCTGGAAACTGGCGGGCAGCAGGTCTTGATTTCGACTGACTTTTCTCTTGATTTTGATTCTCGCCAGGGCAGCATTTAGTCTGGAGCAATGCTTCAGCATCATCGTCTTCCAGGCACCTCCACATTTCACCCCGTGACCGATGAGCAGGTCATACACCAGCACCTGGGTTACACACAATCACACACCTGTGATGCACCGCAGACACACATGGGGTGTTACAGGTGAGGATCAGAGTACAGCTGTCTACCTTAGCTAAATGGATCCTCAGTTTTGTTTCTTTCAGGAGCTTGGTGCTGTTGATGATCTCCTGCAGAACTGAAGAGTATTTCTGTGTCTCACACACAAGGGCAAAGAGCTGCTTGATATTCTGATGGATAGACAAAAACAATATTTTCTTAAGAGTGAAATGGGCGAGATGTCTATCATAAAATATATATATTTCTTTTTAAAATTTTTTGAAGACATGAGAGGCTACAGAGAGAGTAAAACAATCAAAAGCATTTTTTTGTGTCATTTTTCTTTACAAAAATTACGACTGTTTATCAGTCGTGACGTCATTTCCACTCGACCAAGTGTTTCTAACAGTTTTATCACAAAAAACGTGTGCTTGGTTACCAAGACGACGACAGTTTGCTCGCTTAAGGTGAATTATGAGACACGTGTGACGAAAACAAGGTACATATCATTTGTAAAACAGATTATATTAATATACGCCACTTAAGATTAAATTTAAGCCGTATTTGTTATGTAAACACCCAGTTACGCCCCATGTGAATTAATTATAGATGCCTGAGGTACACATATATCAACACTTACTTGAAATTTACTCTCATAAACCAGAGTTTTCACTGCACCCTTTTTCTGCTCCGCTTTCTCGAGAATCTCCGCCGCTTTCAGGTAAAGTGCCATGATTAAACAAACACGGGCGCTTTATACAGTAAGCTGAACACACTTTACTTTAAACAACTAATTTTTAACTTAATCTAGTACCGTTAACAAGTCAATTTCTATTACTCTTACGGAGCAGATACACTACCCACGTTTTCGTATTTGCCTGGTTAGTTTTCGCAACGTTTTTCGACAGTACAGAACGTCTTACGATAACTGTAGTGCTAATGAATGTCCACTAGGGCGAGGCAAAGACATTAACGACTAATCTGATTTTTCATAAATGTGCTTGCTAACATATAAAGGTAAGATATTCTAAAAA